>NC_089521.1:20726357-21328857 GCF_963924715.1 Thunnus thynnus | reverse complement strand
CTAAATATAGCTGCTGACATTATGGATTTATTATATGTGCGAACAGAACTGTAACTCTACTTTCTGTACATATAACCACATGTCTTGGCTTTGCATCAGCCATTTTTTATATATTCCATCTATTCATACACCTCATAATAAAGATAAGTAGTGTTCTTTGTTTACAGCAACACAAATGTTCAAGTATAAACTTAGACGTCATATTTTCAATTATCTGATGAAGGGGCTGCTGAAACTTTATCTTAAACATTTATTTAAATGCATATCTGCAGTTAAATCCTAAATTAGCACTAAAACAAAAAAACCTTCCTGTTTACCGTAAATACTTTTTATCTACTTTTTTTTCTCAGATTTAGTGACTTCTTGTTTTTTGACCTTTTTAGGACAGAAACAGCGGCGTGGGACTGACCTTTCTCCTTGTCGAGGGGGGGTAGGATGCTGTTGTCCCGGCACACCTTGAAGTAAATCTCCTGCTCCACGCTCTCGGGGATGGCACCCTGGGGGATGATGATGCTGACGCCCGTCTCGATGGAGCTCAGGACCCCTCCGTTACAGTTGAAGATCCCCCGGGCGGTGGCCACCACCGTGTGCCCTTCATCCTCGTCGTCATCTTCCAACGCGCTGGGGCTGAGGGACGGAGGCACAGAAGTCGGTATCATCAGTCAAAGCAGTGCAGGCAGAGAATAATGTACAGCAGAGGACACAAGAGTAAACCCCCTGTGAACAAACACGTCTCGTTCTGCCTCAGTAACTTTTCTCCAAGAACTTACTGCTCGTCCTGCTGCTGATTGATTTGAGTAAAATTTATGAGCGTCTTACCTTACGGGGATGGCCTTGGGGATGGCGTTGATGTTATTGTGCTGGTACTTGGGCCTGTTGTCCATAGTGCGTGTGAAGGTGTCCAGGCCGCTGTCGTGATCCAGGGGCTGTGGTGACAGTTGAGGCTTTCCGCCGCTGTTGCTCACCACACCGGGCTTGCTGAGGAGGTCCGTCTTCACCTGTGTGTCGTTGGGCAGCAGGTTGTGGTTGAACTTTGGGCTCTCAAACTTGCGCTCAAAGGGCCGGGCTGAGCTGGTGTAAGGCTTCGGGACGTAGCGGTTGTAGCTAGTGGGAGCACCAAGGGTCTTTGGGGCCGCTGTGTCAGTGCCATTGACGGGGGACTTGTCGGGGAGACCCCTCGGGGGCAGGTAGCCACTTGGTGCGGGTTCGTCCCTGCTGGCCGGCCTGAGAGCTGCCAGCTCAGGTTTAGGATTGGGCGAGCTCAGCGGCTCAGGTATGGAGTTCGCTGCAAATATTGAAGAAGGAAACGATCACTGAAATACAGTTTTGATCAAATGATTATATCTTTTTATTTGGCAGTTTAGATAATGCTCTCTTTTGATTTAGTGGGCACAATAAAACAGTAAAATGGTTACTGCTAGACTGACAACATTAAATACACAGCATATAACATTAGAGCTGAAACAATTAGTTGATTAATTGATTATCAGAATAATGGTGGGTTAATTTTCTAAAGATTGACTAATCAATTGATTAATTGCTTCATTTTTTCCAGCTTTTTCCAGCTCAAATGTGAGAAAGTGTGGCATTTATTTGTCTTATCCGACAGTAAACTAAATATCTTTGGGTTTTAGACTATAATAAAACATAAGTAATTTGAAGATGTGACTGAATCGACAGATGAATTAATAATGAAAACGATGCTTAGTTGCAGCCCAAAACTACAACTCTGAAGAGCGGAGATGACACATTATTGCATATTTATGTACACTAGATAAGTATTAAATGAAATATAAGAGCCAGACAGGAAGAGTTAGAGAGCTCACCGTCACTGGGGCTGAGTTTGGGCAGCGTGTTGGGTGGGATGGCGGAGGCAGGTGGCCCATACTGAGAGGAGGGGCTGATTTGAGGCAGAGGTTCATATCTTTTCTCCACTGGACTTACTTTCTCTACTGACTCAACTCTGCAGTAAGTTGACACAAACAATGCAGTTAATAAAAACAACTGTGATTCTGCAGCGGGTGTGAGTACAGAGCTCAGGACAGTACTGCTGGTGTGAGGTGTGTGGTTGTACCTGTTGTATGGGTAGGACAGCTGCGCTGGTTTGGGCAGATCATGGAAGCGATTGATGCCAGGACTGGGCTGGCCCATGGCTTTGCTGTCGAAGCTACGGCGATCAAAGTAGGACAACTGCTTCCTGTAGTACTCCTCGTCCTCATCTGGGTCGTAGTGGTTGGAACGCACTACATCATCCAGAGGTTTAGTATGAGGCTTCTGTGGCTCAGGAGCTCTGCGGAGAAAGCCAAGGAGAACAAGTGAAACAGCTGCAAAGTATGACAGCATGATGGAAAGGGACAATATGACCTGGACCCAGATAAACTGTAGAAAATGGGTGGACAGATTTACTGATTAAAAATTATTAATTAATTTAGCTTCCGAGCTGCTGTTGCTAGCAGTAGTGACAGTGTTAGCTACTGATCTGATGGTGCTGACTGAAACTCCACAAAAAAGGATAAAACAGCTTCCTGCAGCACAATCCATTGTCAAAACAATCCCACTTTTAGTTTGTAGGTGTATAACGTATCCTGACAGTCAGCAATCAGATACAAAAACTAACTTACTTTCTACTACAGGCAAGAAAAAATAAGACACTCTAATTTGCACTCTGCAATCTGCACTCTGGTATTTTTATTTTTAATACTTTAAGTACATTTTGCAGCTAATACTTTCGTTCCTAATGTTCCTAATAACTTTTGAGTCTTTGCACACCACATACTGTAAGTCTGGCTTGCAGCAAAGTGACTTAGCTCCACTAGGTGGAGCTCAAACAACAATGAATGAATTCAAAGACGCCTTTTGCAAGGTTCTTTGAGTTGTCCTTCACCCACCTATTCTGCAACCTGGAGTGCTGTAATGAGGACTACATACCTATAGGTGGACTTCTCCTGCTCCAAGTTGCTAAGGGAATTGGCTTTGAGGACTGGGCCAGGTGCACTCACAGGTTTCGGAACATCTGCAGGCTGAAAGGCAGAGAGAGGATGTCTTTAGTGCTTACTTGCATCTTACTCCAGTCTCACTTTACGACAGAAAATGTTTGACCCAACTTACCCTGAGTGCTGGCGACTCTCCTTCTTTAGCCCTGTCCATAGAAACAGACCGTTTATTCTCAAACATCTTGACTCTGTTAAGCACTGACTGCGGTTTCATGGCCGGGTCCTCATCCAGGTCTTCCCGGGGTGGTGGGGGCAGCGGTTTGGAGCCCGGGGTGAGCGCTGGCTCACCTGGGGAGGGAAGGGTCTCTGGTTTAGGAGGGGGAATGGTAGGTTCAGAGTTCACCATAGGCTCATGCATCCCTGGCTTGTAGCCCCGGTTTGGAGGCCCAGGAATGTAGGCGGGCCTCAGACCAGAGTCACCGTAATACTGCTTTGGGGGCTCCGGTGATCGAGGTGAATTTATGGGGAAGCAGTGAGGTTCTGCCTCATAAGGAGAGCGGGCATCATAGCCTGTTGGGGGTGGAGGTGGAGGCTCATCATAACGAATGGGTCCAGGTTTACTGTGGCGTGGTCTGCCATCATACCCCACAGGTGGGGCCTCATCGTAGCGTGGCTGAGGGGGGCTGTAGTCCCTCCCTGGTCCATCCTCGTAAGGGGACCGGGGGTTGTAGCCCATGGGTTGCTGGTGGCCCGGCTGGTAACCTGCGGGCTGGGAAGATGAGGTCTGCTGGTCGTAGGGGGGCCACTGTTCGTTGTAATGAGGCACACGGTTGTCGTAGTGCAGGTGAGAGTCAGTGTTGTGAGGCTTTGGTTCTGTGTAGCCGCCTCCATCGTAACCGTAAGGCGGGTGGTCGTATTCACGGTATGGCTGTTTGTCCTGGTACGGCGGCTGGTGACTGTAGCTCATCGACTGCTTCAGGCCATGGTTGATTCGCATGGGTTCGTCCATATTGTACAGATCTTTCTTGTACATCTGTGAAGAAACGATACTGAATGAATACATCTGTCACATCATCATTATTGTGAGCTTCTAACAACCACCATGTCGAACGACAGAAAGTCAGGGAAAAAGGATTTCCCAACACCAGATTAAGAATAACTTTTTCAATAATTCAATTCAATTCATTACTGGGAAATAAACTGAAATCTTAAGAAAATTAACACATAACATGTTAACCAAACTATAAAAAAAATCTCTCATCATTTAATTAAACATCAAGTCAAAGTGCAAATTACACAAGCAAACATTTGTCCATTATTCAAAAACAGTTCTGAATGCCTGTTTGACAAGATGCCTTTCAAGAATGATGATAATATTCACAAGTGGATCTTAAACATTAACATGTTTTATAAATAGTGGACTAACAAGCAATTTGTACATTTCTGAAAGGCCTCGTTTCAAACATATGATGTGTAGCCTGTAGACAGCAAATCTAGTTACAGTACTTCCTATGGAAGAAGGTTGGTTTGTTGGCATCTACTCAGGACAAAACTATGAAACAGAAGACATTATGCAGTGTGTTGATGTAGGTTTGTCTTTCCATAGGGAGAATTGCTTGATGGAAATCATTACCAATAGTACTGTCTGCAGGTTAGCTTTCATCATGCAACCAACATTCAGTTTGCATCTAATGCAATGTCAAACTACTGGCACTACAACAGACGACACATCTACCATTACAATGCCACTGTAAGTGCTACTATTGTTCATCTACAGAGGAAAGTTAAAGCTGAAAGGAACCCAAAAAACATTAGGAGCCATGCAAAGGAAGTAAGAGGCAACAGTTAGGGCTGGTTGTGGATGTCTTCACCCTGGTCAAAGACTTAGATGTACCAGTCCTTCTGGTCTCCCAGCCCACTGTGGTGCATGTGGACTAGTCTGTCACACATTTTCTCTGGGAGCCAGAGGCACACAGTGGGCTCAGTGAGTCACACAGTGTGGGCATGTCATGCAGAGAGCGAGTGGAAAGCATGTGCGAGAAGACAGGCAGTTAAAACAGCAGGCTGGGGCCCAGGCCCGGTCCGAGTGGCTGGTGAAACAGCGGGTACCTTTGGTTCTGGACCAGGCGGTCCAGACGGGTGGGGTTCATGTGGTGGTGGTGGGGGCTGAATAAGCTCAGGGGCAGGGCTGGGACTGCTAAGTGAATCAGCCTGAGGAGCTGCGGCTGCAGCAGACGGCTCCTCTAGGTGCATACCCTCTAGCTGTACAGGCTGCTCAACAGCAGGGGGTGCTACCACCGTCGGAGGCAACGAGGGCATGGGCAGAGCAGCCTCATCTTGCTGTGAAGTATTGTTAAAAGACATTTATAACACAGCCTGCCAAGGGCACACAAAGTACAGCTCACCCCAACACCATGATCTTCTTCCTTATACTGAATCAGTTTTACACCAGCCAGAGAATGCACTTGCAAAAATGTGGTTTGATTAGATAACATACCAGTAGCTTCTAAAACATGTTTATTACTTAGCAAAGGACATTTAATTTTAACAAAGGTCAGGAAATGACACTGAACACAAAGGAGCTATTCCTCTGCTCTGCAGTCATATACTTTTAACCATACATCCATCTCTGACAGGCACAGCCTGCAGTGGCTTGCCTGCAAAGCGAGATATGAACTTTACCTGCTGCGGAGCGGCCATCTTGAAACCAGCAGGGTCTATACGACTGGCTGGATCAGGCTGCACTGGGTGCTGGTATCCAGGGTAACCAGGAGTATCCTGAATTACAGGTGGGTCTTCTCGCACAGGTTCGGAAGAGCGGGTGATGGCGGGCTCCGTGGGCAGACCCACCTCGTCGTTCAAAGTCTCATCTAGCTCCTGGTCTGTGTACGCTCCACCCTCTGTGTCAGTGTCCTCATAGTCTGAAGTGTGCCGGCTGTCTGTGCTGTACATGGAGTATTCGCTACCTGGCGCCGACAGGTAGGACAGACGGTCATCATGGATATCCAAGTCATCCTCTGTAGTGCCATCCGCCTGAGGAGAGCAGTGAAACCATTAACCCATGGCTCCGACAGACCAACAGAACTCATAACGCTGTTCTATGATATAGATTTACAAAACCTAGATGGCCCGTCTCTCACCTTGCCCTCCGACACCCACACCAACTGGTTCTGCTGCTGCTGGATGGTCTCTTTAAGAGCTCCGTACCAACCGTCATTCATGTTGTTCAAGTTTATGGTGGCTAAGAAAGAAATTTCATTAAGTTAATACATGTAAAAGAAAAAAAACAGACAATTCATATTTTTCCTGTCTTTCAACATTTTGAGCCCACTCACTGGTGAACAGGTGGTGATTATTCTTCCTCAGTTTGATGGCACGCTCATAGAGCTTCCTGGCGCTCTTCCTGGACTCTGGACACAGTCTGGTCCTCATGTTCTTCACGCCCTGCTTATTATCAGGATTTAGGAAGACTACAATCGGATACCACTGAGCATAGTTCAGCCTATCCACAGCATTCGGGGTGATGTCCAGCACAGCGTGTTTGTCCTTCATGAAATAAAGAGAAGGAAAGATGAAGAACAAATTTGTGATGAAATAATCTAAAAATCAATCTATGACACATTTTAAATAAAAATGAGGCATGCTCACTCTGTCAATGATCTGCTTGATGGTATGAAGACGAATGATTCCTGAACTACGCTGGTCGGTTCCTGCATCTCTCGGTTCACTCTCTGAAAAACAAGACAGAAGAGATTTACATAAAAAAAGAGAAGAAGCTATGATTATGTTTTGTGTCAGTTGTAATATATTTACAAACTTACTTGCAAGCTCAAAAAGATCTGGCTCTTCTCTGGAGAGTTTTTCTCGAGCAACATCAGCGATGGGCCCAAATATCACAACAGGTCTCAAGAAACCAGCTGTTATAAAAAATAATGAAAATAAAATCAGACTAAGAATGCAGTGTTAGTCTCATATTGACATATACAGGTGGGCAGATACAGCCAGATTTCTCACCTTCTCTCAGTACAACCCTTTCATATGCTGGGAACTTTGTCTGAACTGGCTGGGAGGAAAGGTCCTCTCTGCTTTTCCTCAGGTTCCTCTTCGAGCTGCGAAGACCGCGGAACCTCCAGAAGTCCGCCCTGTCGCCCCCTGCTGTTTTAGGGAGTGTGTATTGCACGCTGGAGAGCTGCTCCGCTCTGTTGACAAATAGCGGGAAGAGGGATAGTTCATAATGTCACACAAGCTAATGGATGTGTCATAAACTTGGCACTGCTCACCTCAACGCTGCCAGCGACTGAGGACATTTCATGGTAATGATAATCATAACGCGTTTAATACAAATAAGGTGAATGACTGTCCAGTGTTGTGACAAAACATTCATCCAGCATGTCATTCTTTGAGAAAACTGACATACGATTAAAGCCAAAGCACACACACATCTGTGAGCATGTTGTCACCTGTTTTTGTTGGGGATGATGCCCCTCTCCACCTCCTGGTGGTTCTTGCCGATGCGAATAGCCAGCCAGGAGCCCAGCTTGCCATTGTAGAGGGTGTCCACAACACGGAACACCTCGCCCTTGTTAAAGCTTAACCCATACGGAGATTCCTTCTCGTACTCAAAGTGGGTCCGGATGTAGAAGGAGTCGCCAACATCAGACTCCACGATCCGCCGATACACTGAACAGGACAGAGCAGAGAGTCAGATCCACTGGACCAATGAGACCAGTCGAAATCAATGTCTTGTCATATTCCCTTACTCACTTCACTTACCATCTTTCTTCTTCTGGGCAAGAATTGTGACCTCTTCACCCTTAGGAAGGTCAAGGAGGAACAGCACCGCCTCCTCTCGGATTATATTTGCAAAATCTACATTATTTACCTGGAATTTGGGAAAACAGAGATTACTGTTTCATGCTTTTTACAGAATAACTTCCCTGCTATCTCGTACTTTTAAGTGTAAGTTAAGACTTCATTGTACATTGAGTGCAAAACAGAAAGTGTAAATCTCTATTTAAATTTAGGTTTACATAGCTCTTCCTGTTCTCAGCAGTGCCTGGGAAACTGCAGGTTTTACTGCACTGCAAAAACTCAAGCCATTCCTCATTATACTTGGAGAAAGGAGGAGGAGGTACAAACAGTGAGATATATGGCTGTGAGGAAATAGGACAAACACAGTGAGAGGAAACACAGTTTTTTGTGTCTGTGTGCTCCCTCGGGGCCATTGCTAAGAGACCGGCCTGGAGGTACAGGAATTTTGGAGCAGCCAGCGTGTAAAACCATGAATAAAAGGGAAAGCTTGAGACACATACCCCATAAAACATGGCTGTTTACAGACACTATCAGATACCCATTGTAAAAACAAATGGAATAGAAAAAAGATCAATTGCAACACACAGTTTTTGATATATAACTTTATGCAATAAATTTTTTTCACCAACTCTAAGCTAAAAAAAAACAACCACATTAATTCTTAAAACTGCGGTCAGCTCATACACTGGACTGTGTAAAAAATAAATGATCTACCCTGAGAATTTGGTCACCCTCCTCCAGTCCCTCCTTAGCAGCCGGGCTATCCTCCAGCACTCCGGCAACGAAGATGCCCACGTCATTCCCCCCAGCCAGCCGCAGCCCCACACTCTCCCCCTTCTTGAACTTCACCAGCTTCATGCTCGGCCTGAGGATGGGGGATGAAGACAATAGTTAGGCTGCTTTTCTTTGACATGGCACCATTTGATGGCATTTCCTTTTCTCCGATGCAAACTACACTTTATGAATAGTAAGTGAATCTTGGCTGCTAGCCAGGTTTTTCTTTTGTTGAGAGACTGTTTACTCTTTAGTGAACTTTCAAAAGCAAAGATGTAAAATTGTTCTTTAGAAAAGGAAATATACAATCCTAAAGAACGTTCGTATATTTTTCAACGTTTTAGCTATAGACCAAAATAACCACAGACGAGTGTTTGTCTCATGCAGAAGCACTGACAGTTGTGCATTCAGTCATATTCAAAGCTGCTTATTCAACTTGCCAGCAAACAAGTACGTGCAACATTTTTCACAGCACTGAGTTCTAAGCCTTGTGATGTGCCAAAATGCCCCTGCTTTGTATAGATAATTCAGGGCACAGGAGCATTTCAAAAACTTTCAAGATGTGCTGTCGCTATGTGAGCTGCAGGTTAAAACTTTCCCCTAACAGTCGCCTTCCCATCTGATTAAGTGAACTGAGAGCTAATGCTCAGGGGAGTTGCTCATAACATAGTAGCTTTGGCTTTGTAGTTCTTCAGGAGACTTGTATATTTCATTGGATGGTTTATTATACTGTTGATTTTACCGTAGGATGCTATCGTCATGGGCAGCGCTTGGCACAGGGGCATCAGAGGGACTGACTGGCAGGTCTACATCTGGCTGTCCAGGCTGAGCATACACCGGCTTGGGCTCTGAAAACACACACACAATGACATGTTATCAATGAACAGATAGATGATTAACAGGTATATGTTTTAAAAAAGGAAAATAACCAAAACACTGTAAAAAATGAACAATACCGCAGTTACATACTGAGAACATACATACAACTGAGAACAAGTGCACTAATGAAAAACACAACTGCACAAAAACACACAGGCAAAATATTATCACATTGACACTTGTGCACACACGCACACACACGTACGCGCACACACAAACACACACACAAGGCACACAGCGGCGTCCTGAGCAGGGAGGTCAAACAGAAAGGCAGCAGAGTGCTGCAGGCTGGGGAGGAACGTCAGACTCGATCAGCTCATACGGTTTATTGTCACTTGGCTCCAGGCAAACTCAGCCAGGCTCAGCAGGCGTCTGGATCTAACTTTTTTTGGTATTTGTGCTTTTGAAAAGGGCAAGAATGACTAGTTCAAACAGGATTTCATTTTACTATTATGAAGCCATCTTAATTTCTGCTGTTAATGACAGACAGGGAAATACTTGCTGTTTTATTGGCTTACAAGTACAGATGTTGATATAGAGACACAAATTAAAATCACTGATTTTCACTTAAACATATTCACAAAAATCTGGTTTAATGACTGGGTGTTGTATATCTAACCTGGGAGCGGTGGGAGTTGTTTCTCCTCTCTGGCAATAGCCGACTCCTTAGGCTTGGGCAGAGGAACTTCCTCTGGTAGCTTCGCTGGTGTTGAAGCCGCCTTCGAGACCCGTTCGTCATCACGACTTCTGTGACTGCAGACAAAAATGGACATTTTTGAACAATTTATCTTAAGAAATGGAAGACATAACATTATTAATAATGTATCCTGGAGATGTAGAGCTTGGAGGCAACAGGAGAGCTTTAAAGATACAACATCTGGACTACACGCAACAACAACAAGGCTGTACTACTCTCAATACAAAACAGAGACAGTATTTAATTTTCTCCTGACTGCAGTGGACACGCACTAGCCGAGAAAAGAAAAAAAAAGCAGCATCTTAGTCTTGAAGGTCACAACTTTGTGTTTCCTTTCTTTTGTGCTCTATTTTTAGAGCAGCTTATCGAAGGTGTCAGAGTGGATTCTGTCCTCCAGGTGAATTTCACTGTGTGGCTCTGGCTAAAGACCAGAAGGGGTTTAACTTCAATGCCAGTTTTTAAACAGTAAGGCTGGGTAAACAGATACACAGTGACTCTGGCCAATTATGATTGTAAATGATGACAGAATGTCCTTGTGTTTTTGATAAATGGTGACAATACCAATGTGTTTCTCAAAGAGGATTCAGAAGAGAACAGGAGGAAGCTAAGCCAGCTGCCCAGTGGTAGGGCTTCCTGGCACAATTTTACTGGCAAAGTATTGCTTTATTCACAGGGTGAGGGACAAAGTAACCAAGAAGGACACTGTTTGAACAGACTGCAGTGGAACAAACTTCTTTTTCAAACCATCCTGGAGGAGGCCCTACTTTCAACTGCCAACTTCCTGGAGTGAGAGAAAAGGTCACAGGTCACAAATCAGGTTTCGATAAACAATAACGCTCTCTCTCAACATCTCCTTCTTGCTAATTAAAATATTTCCTTTAATGAATTATTCAAACGCTTCAGTGGCTTCGATATTTCATCAGGAAATCATTACAAAACATTTTTGGTTTTTGTGAAAACTGCCTTACAGACAATCTTTTCAACATAAAGAGTGAGCATTATCAAGCCAGACGTCCACAGATATGAAGACAGGAGCCCTGACAAAAGCTCAGCCGCATGTAAAAAGGGGAGACAGTTGACACTGATAGCTGGTGACGTCCTTTTGTTCCCTCACTGTTGGAGCCATATTGTCCTTGTGCCAAACATGCGGTTTGTCCACCAAAATATTCAAGAGACACAGAGATTATGTGACACTCTCACAGGACGCTGTCATCTCAAGTCAAAACAAGATGCGTCACTGAATAATTGATGCCACGTAACGGCCCTTCAACAATATTTCACCAGGTATAGTTTGCTGTTGCCTAAAAGACTGATTTCCCAGTCAGCAGCACATTTTCTCTGTTGTTATGATGGCCACGAGTTTACGGTTTGTCACAATATCTACAAGAACATCTACTTCTCTAGTAATGCGCTTTAAATCTATTTAGGGTTTACTACTAAACTATTACTTCTAATAGTACCTATTCACACTTTTCAAGGATAACAAACTTACGGTATTCTCCAACTGGTGGCGTATCAAGGGGATAAAAAGGACAATATTTAAAACAAGACAAATCTTTTTAAGTGTCTTTCTGTCACTGTTGGTGAGACTCCACTTCCGACACTTTATATAATTTTGCAGTGTTTGCGACTGACGCATCAAAAATGCTTTGTTGAAAATAGAAGATGACATTTTATCCCAGAGACACAGTAATATGGGTCAAAGCACTGAACTTTGAGTAACTTGATTATTTTGCAGCTTTTATTTTTCTCGGGTCGCTAAGTGGTTTGAAAAGGCAACAATTGTGGTGCTCTGCTGTGTTTAAATGAAGAATTAATGAGGTGCTTTCAAACAAGGTTACAGTCAAAGAAGTGCTGAATGGGCTGATGGCTGGTATTAACCCAAACATAAAATCGAAGGTCCTTCACAACTCAAAAAACCCCGACAACAACAAAAAAACAAGCCGGGTTTAATTAACTTTGACAGATGGAAGCTCAGATCTTAGAACAAGATCAGTTAGGGTCAGAGTAATGACATCTTTGGTGGTAAGTGGTCACTGCGTGTGTGTTTCAGATCAATTTGAAGTCAAATAATGTGGCCTCTATTGAATTTGTTTGTTGAAATGTGAATTAATGTTGGTACTGAGTCACTATTGTTTTATATGAAACACAGAGAGTAAGTAGCGAGACTGAACGTATCCACATGAAAATAACACAGATTATTATTCAACACTTATCCCCAGGTTGCAATTTGTGGATGGATGGTCCCTCACCTGCCGTTGCTGATTTGTGGTGGGGAGTGTCTGGAGTGGTCCGAGGGTTCAGATCGTCTGTCTGGAGAGCGGGAGCGGCTGCTACGATGTCTGTCATGCGATCGATTGGAATGGTCGGATGCCAGAGAATGGATATCTGAAATGTCTGATCAAACAAGAGCCACTGTTCAACAACTGTAGCCTGATAAACACACTGACAAGTCTGGCTTTTAAACTGCGCCCCCGTGTCAGCTGAATCCAACACTTAACACCAGTCTCACCATCTCTGTCAGAGGCGTTGGCTGAAGGAATGCTGTCATCGAGGTCAGGGATGTTCAGCAGGGTCGCCCTCTCGTCCCTCTGAACAACCATTTTTAGCTTGCCCTTTGACCTTTCTATCAGCTTCTTGGCATCTATCAAGGAGAGGTTCTCTGTCACTGTGCCATTAATCTGAGGGAAGCAGAAAAAAAGACTTTTAGTCATGACATGACAAAGAACATTTTTTCCACAGCCAATGAATTTGAAACAATGTCTTTGTTGCACATTTTAATGCGATAGCATGGTCATGCTTGGACGACAAATGGATTGTCATCTGAACAGCAAGAGATCAGATGCAAATTAGCTGCAACACTGCTCCTCTTTGTCAGGGTGAAATCAAATTAGAAAGCTATGAGAGGCAGCCTAGACAAGGAAAAATGACATGCAGCCAAGGCTCAGATACAGAATAGGCAAATTCTGCCCAGTGTCCATTTTATTAACCATTCATCTCTTAAGCACTGGCATAAAAAGAGAGTAACATGACACATGTGAGAAGGCTGGATGTGAGAAATGATTGATTCAGTTCAAAAAAGTACCCGTTATGCACATGGAGCTACTTTATGTGTACTCCAAAAAGAGCTGACCTTCATCAAGCAGATCAAGCTGCAACTGTGAGTACTGTTATGCAACATTAGATAGCACAAAACATATAGTAGTAAAAAAGCACAGTGTAGCAGTATAGTGAGTACTTTTCTCAATTTCTACCAATACAAGAATGAAGAAATGCCAAATTCGTATTGTTTTATAATGACGCTCTCCCTCACCTTCAGTACGACGTCCCCTTCCTGGATGTTGCCGTCCCTGGCTGCCAGGCTCTCAGGGGAGATGTCCTTGACAAAGATGTGGCTGGCCAGGCGCAGGCCATATTCTGCTTACAAAGTGAACGACAGCAACAAAGACCATGTTAGCACAGAGTTCACGTGACAACAGCACACTGACCACACTTTGCTGTCAGCCCGTTGCTCCCGCTGGGATTAACAGTACTGATTAAAGAAGATTAATTGCTCTTTCACTTAGATTTACTTGAGTTTACTTGGATTTTGCTGTGGCTGGCAAGTTTTGTTTACTCTGGCAGTTCACCAGTGCTGATTTGGAGGTCTAATTCTCTTCTAAAAGTCAGGCTGTCTCAGGCAAACAAAATGGCAGGTGATTTCCTGGATTACCAGAAACTGCAACTTGTTCAAAAAACAGAACATTTTCTTTCTTCCCTCCGTTTGTATCCCCGACTTTGTGAGCCTCACCTTCATTCTTGCGGGATTTGACAAGTGTGACCTTGGCAGGGCGTGGGGGTAGGTTGTGCGAGCGGCGGTCTGACCGTGGGGAGAGACTCCTCTCCCGCGAGCCGCTGCGTTCACGTTCCCTGTCCCTTCGCCCGCTGCTTCGCCCGCTGCGCCTGCCCATGGCTCCGCCCACACCGCTGTAAGCACCGCTGCGTCCACTCCGCGTCTCGTATATCTCTTCATCATAGCTGTCCTCCTCCTCGTCGTGCTCTGACATAGTTTCCCGCTCCCCAAGGCGACCCATGGGGACATGCACCTTCCTCTTCCGTCTGATTGTCTGCCCGAAGGAAATGAGATATAAGAACAGCCCGACAACACATCACTTACAGTAAGAGGAATCAATCACTCCCCTAATCAAGCACGATCAATTGTGAAATATGAGGAAAAGCAAGGACAAGTCCTTAAACATGTCATTCAGATTAATATAAATAAATTTTTCTGACCCATTGTACTTCCTGATTTTAATTTTCAGCAACTGATCACATAATACTCTACAGGAATTCATAAAAGGGATTTTGACACTCACAATTTTGGCAATTTTTCCACTTTTACGAAGCTGCTGGACTGCATATGCGTGCTCCACATTATCCATGGAGACAGCATTGACCATGACGACTCTGTCATTTTCCCTAGAGAGAGGACACAGAGAACAGACGTGCTGGAGTCCTTCTGGAGCAGGCAGGGTAATTTAATACTAATAACTAGCAATCTGACCGGGCTGCCGATAACAGAATAAAATCTTACTGTAGTAGGCCTTCTGCTGGGCCGCCTTTCAGCACATCCGAGATGACAATGGAGGTCTCGCCACTCTGAAAATGAGGGTTATCCCGACCTCCTGATATGGCTATCCCGAAGCCAAACCCTGGTGCCTGCACACAGAGGAACAAATACATTAAGATGTTGATTTTAGGTGGATGAAAAAAAAGACACCAGTATCACCTGCTTGTGGATTTGACCAAATAAGTATTTCTTCTCTGGTTGTTTGTGGACCCAAACTACTTTACTTAACAGCCACGGATGTAGGAGAAAATCAAAAGCTCTGTGATAACTCCTCCATTTTGTCTTATCTCTTCCTGCAACTGTGTACACACAGAGCCCATTTTTGACAAGATAGCGCAGTGGAGATAAGAAGGAAATCAAAACAGAAGGATGGGGACAAAGATAGCCAGACAGACAGCAGGACAGACCGATATCTAGACCAGGACCAGGATTCAACAGATACCTATGTAGAGAGAGCATCTGAAGGAGGATACCAAATACTCACCCTGTGTAGTGTTACTGTGTGCTGTTCCCAAATGACAGTCTCCTCCATTGCTGCACTCTAGAAAACAGAGATAGAGAAGACAGTGTGAACACGACGGATCAAACAATTTCCAAGTCTAAAGAAAAAGAAGTTCTGCTGGACTGATAATCTTTTGGCGAAAGGGACACGTGTTGAGTCACCAGAAAGATAAACGTGTCCTGCTGAAGTTTTCTTGAACAAAACCAAAACGAAACACTCTTTTTCTTTGTCATTTTACATCTTAGCTACAGCCGGAAAATATCAATTCAACGCTTATCGTTTTGCCAAAGAACATGTTAAGTGACTAAAAATTATCAAGTTGACAACAGTAAAAGTGCAGATATTTCATTGTTCAAGCCAGTTTGTCCCTAAAATAGAATAGATGTGCACAGCATCTCTACCAACAGTGAATTTAACCTTTAACACAGTCTGCAGAAAGGTCAATTATCATCATTTTTTAATGAACTGTGTCAGTGTTATCCGTGCGATATAATTGGCTGTATAATATGCAAACTTGTGCTTCCAGGCACATATGTCCATTTAACACGTCTGCAGCAAACCTTGCATTATACAGAGTCAAGAAAATTTAAAGTAATTATTTGGATGGTTTCTTTTTTTTTTTTTTTTTAAACAATAGCCTGAGGTATTTTTGTTTTATTATTTGCATCACGCCTGCATTGTAAATAAAGCATGTAAGGAATATACTAACACATACTGCTACATACTGAACCCAAATAGAGTGAACTGAACTATCAAATAACAAAAGAACAGAAAGACTTCAGTAAAAATGACAAACAGGGACCAGTCTAAAACCATACACATTTTGAAAGGCAATAGTATTTTAGTGAAGCCCGTGTCATTCTTTCTACTAAGAGTTTCTACTAAAAAGGAGAATCTCAGTGTTTCTGGATTATTTCAGACACAAAATGTAATAAGGACACAAACTGTCTGTGAACACATTGTACCCAGCAGGCTATTGAGTTTGTTTCAACTTTTACTCTGTTGCTTATTTACAGTGATACAGATAGCGCTGCGCTGCACTCACACACCACTGCCAATCAAACAGACCACACACACTCTCAACATGTAGGTGTCAGTCAGGAAACACTCTTCTTTATAATGGCTCCACAGTATGCGGTCCCATGTTTACAGTGTATTGAATACAATAGGTACAATGATGAGAAATAAAAAAAAAACCTTGCTAGATACAAGAAGGCCACACTGACAGACGGTCTTTGAAATTAAAGCACATCCTCCGTCACATTAACAACCAGAGAGGATAAGATGAAGGTCGACTCCTTCAGCTGTTAGGTCAGCGTTGTCCTCTGCGCCCCACAGCTCGCTTCTTATCTCTGCTTCTATATCATTTCACCTCCACCACAATCTCACGACACATTAGACATTCAATGACTGCGTATAAAATACTATCAGGTCCATCCATTTGGGGCAAATTACAACCTACATCACAGCACCTAATGCAATAACCCCCATTTGTCATGTAAATTGATCCTAGGTCTGTGACCTTAATAGGTGAAACTATCACACATTTCCCTCCTGCTTTGCTGGTAATTTCTTTGACACCTCTAACACTTACAGTACGACTACCTCGGCAGAAAACACATCGAGGAAGAATGATCTCATGTTGCGGCACATTAAAGTGCGATGAGAGATGAGGGAGGGTAGCTGAATCTTACATTAAAAGCAGCTGACATCATCGCCACTCTGCTGGCAGCTCCGAAACCCAAAACATCTAGCAGGTGTCAGTCCAGCTTCGTGTGGAGGATGAGTAAGCACCCATATTAACATGAAAACCTGCTAATGGCGTCGCTATCAAGTTCCTAGAAGTGATAATGATGCATAAATCTTGGAGGAGCCACAGGCGAAATATTCAAAAACCAAAATTTGAATAAACATCTTCTAAGTTTGAAGAAAAACAGTGCGGTCCTACTTTGTTTTTGTCTGATAGAGAAGCACAGCCTGAGGTAGTAATTTAACCGACTGACACTGTTGCTGCCCTGTTTATTTTTTATTTTTTACCACGCAGGCTTCAACACATCGTCCTTATGTCTGTCGTGAACTGTCGGCCAAATGCCAAACATTAGCCAGCGTCTGGGAATACAGGCAGCTGAATAAATCGCCACAAGTGGCCCCAGACGTTCTCGGCTTGGCAGCAACAGTCACAAACCCCTCAAGCAGCTTATGGTGGGACTCGCATAAGGTGGTTGGAAAAAAAAAAAAAAAAAAGGTTGAACAAGGACACTCCCCCTTGTCTTTTACATTGAATACACTGCAGCACTTGAGAGAGAGAGAGAGAAAAAAGACATCAGAATATTAACAAGACTGCTGAAAACAGAAGCATGAATTCTCTGGAAAGTTTGCTCTTTAGGGAGGAGGATTTATGCCCGTGTCTTCTTGATCAGCACTGTGGAAACGCTGATGCAAAGAAGTCTAACATTTAGTGTGAATTTATAGAGAGGTTTGGCACTAAACTGAAAAGTTATGGTAGGCACTTGTTTCCAGTTGACATTTCTACTTTCAGAAATGTTTATAGGCTTTAATGCAGCATAACACAAACATGCACACAAACAAACGTATAATATTTAAGGCCCCGTGTTGCAGTGAGGTTGCGAGAAATGTGATTTTGTTGTCTGGAAAATATGATTAAAGAATGCTTACTACGCCTGATCCAATACAAATAAATCACCATAAAATTAATGGAATGTAAAATCCTAAATGGAGCAAAACAGGAGGAATCTAAATGGAGTAAAAACTAAACATAATTTAGGAGGAAAAAAAAACAAAACAAAAACAGATTTAGCAGGGTCCTGCAGTGTGCATCTCTCCCCCTCACCCCCACCCCCCCACACACATACACACACACACGCACACCTTTCATTTTGAAGGGATGTAATTTTGCTTTCTCCTCCTGCAGAGCTTGTTGCTCTGGTAACAGAGGGGGAACAGTGTGGTGTTGTTCAAGTGGCCTGACATTTTCAGGCCGTGTCTGAAGGTTCCTCTCAACTGTGGGAGGTTTAAAAAAGACACGACTGAATTAATTTGCAAACAAAAGCCTTTTTCTTTTTTTTTTTAGCTTTTAGATGAGCATTGCTAAACTGTTGATACATGCACATCTAAACACAGTCTGCACTAATGGCCCAACGTTGGTCTAAAACAAACATATTACCATTTCTTTTGATTCCCTCAAAAGTGCTGTGCTTTGTAGGATTTCACAAAGACGCAGACACAGACACTTTGCAAAATGATAAAGCAAAAGAATAACAGTGTTTACATGGCATTTCATATTTAGTCCCACAACCAAACTAACATCTTAGTGCCCTATTCAAAGCTGAAGACACTAATCTCGTGCAAGTAAACAGAAGAAAGACAGAAAAAGGAGCCGTTGAGACTCGGCACTACTCCTATATCTGTGCATATTGTGACCAAGTCGCATCAGCATCCAGTGACTTATGAGTTTTTGTGGCACTGTTGTGTACGCCCTTTATGGCCACAAACAACTGGTGCCAACAGAAGCTTCATGCCACAAGCCAGAGCCAGAGCTGGCAGCCGCTCCACAGTGGAGACACACCATGTTGGTTGGGTCATGCTTGGGGGATTACAACCAGGCAACTTGGGAGCCAACACTACGACACAGATGGACTATAACACAGATGGATCGCACAGCTGAGAGTTGAGGAAGACAGAAAAACTGTGGTCAAAATGGTCAATACACAAATGTAAAATGAAACAATTATTCGTTATGCGTTTCTGTCAGATAATGATCTATCAACAGCCTGTTCCGCTATTAATTTCCACATGTAAATCAATTTAGGGCTAAAAGTAATGATTAGTTTCATCATTAATCAATTAATCACTAAATGCAAAAAAATTAGTAGTAATACCAATCAAAATTTGCTGACATATTTATGTCCAACCAACAGTCCAGAAGAAAACCAACAAATAATTCATCTTTTTTTACAAAGCTGGAACAAATGAATTCTTTGCATTTCTGCTTAATAAAATTAAACAAGTAATCAATTATTAAAATAGCTGCTGACTATTGTCCTGTCAACTAAACGTTTCAGCATTAAATCAATTACTGCATTTGCAAGTTCAGCAACACATATGGCCAAGGTTAATGGTATTTGACACAGGCGTTTGTAGCTATTTATAAATCTATAGCCATCTATGTTTATCTGAGTTTTTATTTTGCATGTTGAGCTTGTCTACTTTGAACTTTGGAGGAAATTTTAGCAATAACAACCCCTACACATCTGCGATCTGGTGGCCCAGTCTGAAGCCAGTACAATGAATATGACCAAATTTTGGCAACTGTTGGCATGCCCACCAGCCATTTTGGCAAGGTATCTGTCTTTTGACGGTTCTTTTCAAATTCAAAAATCTATTTGGCTGGTAAAATGGTGAAAGGAGCTGATCATTGCGGTATTATTCCAAGTCATGCCTCACATCTCTGCCTTTTTCACTTCCCAGACTCTGTCCTGTAGCCACCACGAAAACAGAGAAAAGTCAAATGACACTCCTCTAAAATGTAAATTTCCTCGGCGTAGCAAACATCATTGCTATATTATAAATAGTGGTACAGTTTAGATTAATCCATACATCGTGTAAGTAAATCTGAACCCGAAAATAAAAGAATGTCTGTCTCGCCTTGCAGACAAAAATCCTTTATGTACAATGAGTCATCACAATACTAACCTAACACGACCCACGACGAGGGAGGCTAAGATGGTGTTTCATTTTAGATTCACTTTGGAGTATCATTAAAATTAAAGAGTGCAGGTTCCCTGACTCTCTATTCAGCAGAAAAATAAAATCATATTTCATCCAAAAGAAAGAACTGAGGCAATATGGCGGGGTGTTCAATTCTCTGACTAAGGGAACAGATTTTGTGCTGTAGTACAGTTTGGGGATGAGGCAGAACCTTATTCAATTCTGACCACTCTGGGACCAGAGTAGCTAAAAATAGCTCTCATTAATTCTGCCGTTGTGATGCTGCAACAGAGTGATTTTAGGGAAACTTGCAGCACGAACACTGGAGAACATTTAATAACCTCTTGTTATATTAAATGCCACGGATCGACTGAAACAAATGATGCAATACAGAAAAGAAAATGAATTAACTTTCTCTCTAGTGCCCATTTGTCGGTTTTTGTCTGCAGTGTCTGAGGAAAACAAAGAGAGGTAGATCATTTTCACAAGTCCTTTACGGTGCCAGGGCAGAAAACGTGGCTATTTTTAAAAAGATTTACAATGCAGAACGCTTAATGTTGGTCCTGGGATACTCATGTGTTACACAGTGTGGTAGTAAAGTACTAAATTTAGCTGATAATTTGGAAGATTAACTGAAACAATTTCCTGGGGACAATTACTCTGGAGTTTTGAGGATGCAGACAACCACAACTCTCCTTTTTCTAGTATCAGTCTGAGATTGGATACCACTCTTTTTCTGGAGAATCCTTATTTTAAGACCCAAATGAGCTTCTCCACTCCAACTACGGTTGAGTTCCCACATGATGAGAGCAGTACTAAAGCTCTCTAAGTCTCCTGCAGGAAAACAAAAAAAAAATCTCTTAATTTGTCCAAGAGGTTTTCTGCAATCAGAATCCTGTAACTGTTAAATCAAATTAGGAATGAAATTGACGAAATGACTAGCACGTCAGCGAATGAACAAATTGCTATGTCCAAAGAAGCATACTTTCAGAACATTGTGCAAGTTGCACTGCGGCCAAAGACAGAAAACAACAACAGGATCACACTCCACTGTGGCTGCTGGCAGTGAAGCAGCAAACAAGTAGAATAAGATGATTGATCACTTTAGAAATTGAAAACGATGTGCCGGGGAGTGCTGACAACTGCTAAAACTCCCATGCCTCAGAAAACGTATTCAAATGCAAATGAGGGCCCATGCCTTAGCACCAGTCAGGGGGGTCCCCTGAGAGTTAAGTGACACTCAGCACATACAACATGGTTAGACACTGTACTGCAGATCTCTAATGGAGGGCAGAGAGGGAGAGATGCAGCATTGAAAGAGCGATAAGAAGGTCAAAAGATGAAACCTATTAACTCTGACATAAAACTTAATCACCAGCCATTACAGCCATGAAAGACACACACTTGCATTATTTAAAAGCTACAGTTAAACAGACTTCCACCTCATCTTTGGTTTGTTGCTTGCGTATGTAGACAAAACTGGAAGCATGACGGTTAAAATAGAAGATCAGAGGTACTTACATCAGTTCATTCTGCTCACTACAGAGGATACAGACAAAAGCGTCTCCAGCCTCCAGCTACTGCTTAGTAAATCCAGCAGGAGATTCCAGCAGACGCACATCAGCAGCCTCAGTGCATGACCGCACCAATCAGTGCTGGGAGGGACTTGCCCCCACCTTCCTTTCCCCTTCTATTTTCTTAGCTCTGAAACAACTGAAATTACGACCACAGGTGAGGGGTTATGAAAGACTCCCTGCAGCTACACCCTAACGCTTCCTCTGTCCCGCAAGGGTTCGTGTCCTCTCTCATCATCTTACTTCAATTCATTCAAATTTATCCCTCCCTCCAACTCTCTCCTTACACGCTCATGGGATCGAAGCAAATCCCCTCTGGCTTGGCAGCGATCTGTGTGGGATCTGCAGTTCCGCTACAGCATGGGACTCCTCTGTACTAGCGAACATCCATCCGCAGTGTAAACTGCTGTATCGGACTTAACCCTCAAGCTGCCGCACTGAACCAGAGCAGAATCCATCAATTCTCTCAGCATGTGGGACATTATTACGCCCTTCCTCCCCAGGTGTGCTGCATTACATGCATAAATTATGCTAAACGTGTCAGTCACGTAGCACAGAGGATGACCAGCCATCAAACAGACAGTTAAGCATAAACAATACACGAAGACGTAATACTCTGTTGTTGTTGTTTTTTTTACTGCAGCTGATCACGTAAAGACAACAAAAACATAATCTCCATTGAATTTTACCACCAACAGAAATTAACATTGCAAACAAAGCAGATAAAAATAAAACCAAACACAACAGCCCTAGAAAAGGAGGCTGAGAGGAAAACAAGAAGGCACATGAGACTTGTATAACATCCCACATACACAAGGATGGTTGCCCGGGGAATTTCTGACATCTGAACAAATGGATATTAGGGCAACATGATGTGTTTAACAGTCATTTGCTATGCACTAGTGCAGTGCCCGTTCAAAACGTGCGTGTTTGAAATGGGGCCGATTGCCTGGCCTCCGGTATTGCTGCTTCAACACGTATAAAAATTAATACCGTTGATGTGAGGTATGTTTGAGTACAAGTATAAACTTTTCTCTGACTCACCGTATAGCTCTGATCACCAGCTGTGCTATCCTTTTATTATTATGGAGTACAAAAAAAAAAAAAAAAAATCAGCAACATAAATATTTTTTGGTCAAAAAAAATTTATGCAGGGACTTGATGGTTTAATGAACACTCACACTCAATATTTTCAGTACTTTTTTCGTTATTTGACTATTATACACGTCATTTAGCCACTTTCAGTTAGGCCCTATGCAGTTTCCATATTATCAAATTTTATCCTGAGTAAGAATATCCACTCACACTAATCCAAATTCATTTCCTGATTCAGAGACAAGCTCTGGACCGTCATCACTTCAACATCCTGCTCTTTTTACTCCTAGACGGCAAACTCCGCACTCAGACACAGAGCTGAGCAGCTCGCTGTTCATTCAAAGTTTATTAATAGTAAACATGTCACGTGTCAAAGCACACCATGTGAAAATACTTTCCTCTGACTCGCTGTACAGCTCTGATCTCCACCTGTGCTCATGACATGCAGTTGCAGAGCCCTGAAGCCCCGCCCCGCTGCTGCAGAGCTGAGCCGCTCTTTGATCGCTGGTTTATTCAAAGTTTATTAATATTGAACGTGTCACGTGTCCAAATTGCACCAAATTTGACACCGCACTTCTTTGGGTCCCCAGCAATACAGCCACCAAGTGTGAAGTAGATCGGATGAACAGTTCTCGAGATATGCAAAGGACACACATACATACTGACGGAGTCCTTGCTCTAGTTAGATTCCCTGATTCAATTTTCATCACGCTAAAATGTCACTGCCCTTGTTATTTTGTTTACGTAGCATTAAAAGCAGTTCAATAAGATGTTTTATGGGAAATGAAGATGATGAACTTGACAGCGTGTGCAAATGTGTGAACATGTAGTTTCATGACATCATTAATAACAAGTGACAGCCACTAACTTGCCATTATTCAGAGAACAGCTCTACCATGCAGCTTCCAGCGAAAAGGCAAATAAAAAGCAAAGACACTGTTCTGTCCAGTGGAAAACATCTTTGTATCCAATCAAGTGGCATTTAGAGGACAGGGTATGACAACTGGTCAAGAATGTTTATATTTGTTCTAGCAGTCGAGACATTTTTCCCCAACACTGTTAGGACTTGTGTGTTTTCTGTGTAGGAACATACTGCATGGTTGCACAAACATTCAAATTCATCCTAAGGCTAACTTCAAGCATCTGCAGAATGTGCCAACCACATATACTGAAGCATTCCTTGTTGTCTATGAAGGACTGCAGTTTCCCTCATCACCAATAGGAAACACATGGTATACTGCATGGTGTAGTTGTTATAAAGGTTGGAGTTATCGTCCTCTTTACAATGCAGCTATTTTTCCAGGTCACGTTTGGAGGACAGATGTGACTACAGCCACGGAAACCAACTCCTGTACCATTTAGTTCTTTTATACTGTATCAGTGTGTGATGTAGCAACATTTCATTACTCAACATCAATTCTTGAAACGCTTTTGTAAAGGACTGCTTGTTCCTTCACAAATTTCTAAGGATCAAGATTACCAAATACTGCTGTATGTAAAGGCATCATTTGCACTTTGCCTTTGACATGCTCTTTTTAAGCAGGTTAACCAAACCATAATCACTGCCATGAATCCTGTGCATCCAGACACTGTGTCATTAAAGATTTGTTTGTGACTGTGAGAGAAGGAATGCATTACATTGAAAATAATAAAAATACACACAATGCAATGAAAAGGTAATGGTAAATGGACTGCACTTCTATAGCGCCTTTCTAGTCTCCTGACCACTCAAAGCACTACAATACATGTCAACATTCACCCATTCACACACACATTCATACACTGATGGTAGAGGCTGCCATGTAACCTGCTCAACAGGATCTAATCTAATGCACATTCACACACTTTGGGGTTCAGTATCTAGCCCACACTTCGACATGTGGACTGTACACCAAACAAGGACTTGCTACGTTCTGCAGGTAGGTGCTGACCCTACCTGAAAATCAACATATTTGACAAACAATGTAAAAATCTTTCTTGGCCTCCAATCTTCCGATTAGTGGAGCCACAGCCGCCCCCAAAGGAGGAAGCAGAAACTCTTCAAAAGGCAATATGGCGCCAATGTAGCTGGCGGTGTGCAGCTTTGAAGCAGCAACAAAGAAAAAGGAAATCTCCATGCTGTAGGCTAAATCAAACGATAAGATCGCTATATCAAGCACTCTGTATCTGAAGGACTTAAGCTCAGTTGACTATAATGCTGATTCCTTTATTGGCTCGTTTGTTTATCTGCTAACGGACGGCATGGCTTCTCGCTCGCCTTGTAATCCAGGTACAAGTACACCTGTAGAGAAAACCGATCTGAATACTTTTGCAAGAGGGGAAGCCCAAGTCAATCAGGAAAGAAAGATTGTCTAGCCATGAACTGCAACAAAGACCTGAGCCTAAAGACACAGAATATAGTCTCATATTGCTGTGTGAGGAAATTTATTGAGTTTATTAATAAACTCAATAAATTGGACATTCTGGATGCAAACAGAGATAAAGGATCTGAAAGAAATAATCAATTCCATGAAGTTTGAAAATGAGGAACCAAGAAATGGTTATTGGGACGCGGAAAAAGAAATCATATGCCTCAAAAAGGAAAATGGAAATCTGAGGGAAACCGTGACAGATCTTCAGTACAGATCGATAAGTGATAATCTAATTATCACTGGCATACCTGAAGTCCTCGGTGAACATGTGGAAGGTTAAAACATTCTTCCAAAAGAAGCTCAACCTTTCAGAGGAGACAACAAAGGAGATCATCTTTGCCCGAACACATCATCTGGGAAAGACAAGACCGTTTGCAGACGTGGCTGCTCCAAAAACTCCAACGCCAATTGTTATCAAGTTTGAACACTTCAAGCAGCGACAGCAGATTAAAAAAATCTGGGCCCAAGGCTTAAAGGTAAGCCTTTCAGAATCTCTGAACTGTTTCCAAGAGTGTTAATGGAGAGGCGCAAAGTGCTTTTACCACTTTATCACCAAATAAAAAAGAAGAGGCAAAAAGGCAAACGTGACTACCGATAGGTTATATGTGACTGATAAAGTGTATATGGATCCAGACTCTACTCCCCGGCTTGAATCACGGTTCTGAGCTCACCTTCCCACCTTTCCTTTAATACAATGAATTTCTTGATATGGCCAGGCCTGTTATTTCATTAACGGTGGAATTCCTCAGTTTCTAAATGGACTAATCTGGTTATGATGCTCGCCAACGTATGTGTGTAAAGGAAAATATTGTCTGCTGTACATGTGCTGCCAAACTTGCCAAAACATAAAAGTATTTGTTTTTATTGGTGGTTTTTATACTGAAGCTCTAATATGTCCAAGTTATACATGTCAAGCATAAATTGTAATAGTTTAGCTGATAAGAAGAAAAGGGGAGACATCTTTACTTGGCTTACAGATAAAAACTATTACATATTTTGTTTACAAGAGACTCACTTTACCCAACTGGATGAGATTAAATGTAAAAAGTAGATATTGTGGTCAAAGATACAATAATACATCACGCAGGCAGATTCATTATACAAGATATATTAGTGGATAGCATAGAATTTGTATCAATAAATCTATGCGCACCTAATTCTGACGATCCACTCTTCTTTGAAGACATTTTCAAAACGTTGCAAGAAAAAAGGCTATAAATTTAATAACAACAGGAGACTACAATACTGTACCGGATGAAGATTTGGATCAAAAAGACATACAAACTAAGAGCCTATAATGCTATTTCTAGCATCATTATAAGTCCTCATTAGACTTAATTGACATATGGAGATTGTAGAATCCGAAGCAAACAAGATATACATGGAGACGAGGAAATCAGGCAAGCAGAATAGATTACGCTATTTCATTTTCATTGACTCCAAAAATTAACAAAGTTTGGATTAAAGAAAGATTTAGGTCAGATCATCATCTTATAATTTTGAGCATTACAGCGTTTCATAGGGGCCCAGGATACTGGAAGTTAAATCAGCAGTTATTGAAGGATAAAGAACAGCATCCCTTGTACCTAAATTTATTTTAAGTCCACAGTGGTTCTCAGCAAAGTTTTTGATGTCTGTTCATCCTCTGTATCACAAAGAACTCAATCCTTACCTTCAGTTAACTGTTTTTCAGTTTACTATTTTAAAGCAAGTCATTTAAATATTTATTAGGTTTTTTGGGAGAGGTCCTAGTCAGTTGGTTTCAATACTGATATCATCAACCAGAATCCTGTTATGAAATCCAAAGGAGTGTTAATGGTACAAGAGAAATATTCTGATTAAGGATAAGCCTTTGTTTATGAGTGTTTGGAAAAGGAATATTATTTATAAATGATCACTTGAACAGTGATAGATAGATAGAAGTCATGTCTTATCTTACAGTTGTATACAGCAATATTTATGACCGAGCAGCTATACCACAAACGTGGAAAAGGAAACTATCGTTATGTACAAAACCAATGGCATGTTACCTCTACATTAAGGATACAACATGGATAAACAAGAGAAAAATAAACAATATATCAGTAGCTATCAGCAGTAGCTATTCAGTCAAAATGGGAGGATTTGTTAGACAAATGTACTCCAAGGGAGGGAGTTTTTACATACATTTACACAACTACTGTTAATGTCTACAACTAAATCTAATCTACGGGTACTTGCCTACAAAGAAAATGCTTAAATATGGGGCATCCAAGTATGTGACTTGTGTAGATTTTGTGAGAAGTAAGAAAAGTCAGATTTGATTTTATTTTGCTATTGTAAGGAAGTTGCATTAGTTTGGATTAAAGTTCAAGACTGGATCTCAGTTGTCCTTTAACTACAATGTTTAGTGATTTAAGGGATGATGACGGAAAAGACTTAAACAACATCATCATTACGATGGGAAAAGCATTTAAATTTAAAGCTAGAAAAAAGACAGCAATCAAACGCTGAACGTTTCAAAATGTTTTTGAAGTTGGCTCTAGAAAAGGATGTTAATAGGAATAAAGAGCAGAATTTATTTTTTGGACGCTTTGAGTCATGGTGAAGGCTGGAGTTAACAAAAAAAAACATTGGAATGTCAATAAATGTCAACTAAAGGGATGTAAATATGTTCATTTTTTGGCTGTATAATCGAACAAATAATTATGAATAGGTGTGTGTATGTGGATATGTATATGAATATGTGTGTGTGTGGTATATGCGATGTGATTATGGTTGTGTGTAGCTATAGTTTCTTCTTTCTTTTTATTTTCTAATCTGTTGTTGGTGGTGTTACTGTTATTATGTTTCTTTACATGTATGTGTATGTATTCCTTTGACATTGTGTAATTAAAGAGAAAAAGCTCTTCAAACCCTGCAGGTTTGCCAAACTGTGACAGGGTGAAATCTGACAAAGAGAAGCATTCAAGGTTCAAAAGAGAAACAGATTTACACATTTTTACAAAGATTTAGCCCAGATTCATCAGCACTATACACCTGACACCAAACCAAGGCCGTGTTGGTCATTACAACACACACATCAGTCAGGATAATGATCGAGTTGGACAAACCTGACAGACACCGAGTCACCGCTGGCAAAGGGGACGAGTTAAATTTACATCCCTCTGAGCAGAGCCAGAGAGCGAGGTGACAGATTCCACTCATAGTTTGCTCTCTCCACTACCTTCTGCCTACCAGCCTCAAAATTAATTATTTCCACATCAACCAAAAGAGGCACATAGAGAACCGGAGCTGCTAATCGCTACAAGTCAGCAGTTCAGCCACTGCGACTTGTTTTATTTTATGATACTTGATTCATGACTGCAATGGAGAGGTGGGATTACACTCCGCAAGATAAATACACTCCTCTTATTAAACACTCCAAAAACACAAAGTTATCCATACAAGTAAACCACAGTTCTATGTCTAATAACTGGAAATAGGGAAAAAATTAAGCTAGTGATTACAGAATGACAACTTTGGCAGCAGCATTTTCTTGTTGCATTTTACAGAGTTGTAGCATTTTTTTTAAAGGAAGAAAATCCAATTCTGTTGACTACTATTATACTACTGTATACTATAACAAATCTCCATCCTGATGTTATATGTATTCTCAAAATAGTGCCAATAAGTAGTGGGAAAAAAAGTATCTCTTATCAAAATAAATAAATGTACACATAGGGCTTTTCAAGTCAAACAATTACGCCCCACACTTAAAGTGGTCATGTCTGGGGGAAAAAAGTCTAGACACAAAGTTACTTGAGCAGCAAAAATTTCTGTGTGGGATGTGTCTCTCAGGCAGCATGTGGCCAGTGGCCATAAAACATTGAATAAACTCTGTTGGCCCCACACACACACACACACACACACACATACACACACACACACACACACACACACACACACACACACACACACACACACACACACACACACACACACACACACACACACACACACACACACCTTACGAAACCTGTCAAAACCACACTTGTCTTCCAAGTTCCAATGGAGGAAGCTAGCAGGCATTTAAGCTGGCTGTCAACACTGTAATTAACAACTGATCAGATTAGATTTGTGTTTAGACGGTATGATAATTTGCTGTTACAACAACATAGTTTTTCTGTCCGACAGTATAGTAACATGGAAGTTCTGCGATTTCTTTTCCGACTGTTTTTAGGATGATTGGTTGCTCTCTGCACTT
Organism: Thunnus thynnus; assembly: GCF_963924715.1. NCBI lineage: Eukaryota > Metazoa > Chordata > Actinopteri > Scombriformes > Scombridae > Thunnus > Thunnus thynnus. Next base: position 21,299,618 of record NC_089521.1, on the reverse strand, counting down.
TTTGTCATAACACGTAACATAAACCATGTCATGTGGTGCAGGAAAAAGCTAAAATACTTGAAATCAAGTCTGAGTGGTCAGGCTGAGTTGTTTCCCTCCTAAAATATGATATTAATCCCACAGACTAAAGCATTTTGAATCTAAACTGAACTAACTCTTTTTTTGCTGAAATTCAAATGTGTAAAATGACACTAAATTATCGTTTACCTGTTAAGAAGAGGAAATTCTTTCTTGGCTATCTTTAATTTTTATTTGTTGGGTTTATTTGTGTTTGATGACTTTTTACTGGTGTTTAATTAACATGTCACAGACTATCGACAAATAAAGTAATTTTTTTAGATTTTTTTCCCCGACCTTTCCTTCCCAGGAAATATGACCTGTGTAATATGTTCATGCCACTTTATTCTTACTCTTTTCTATTGTGTTTTCATTTGAGCAAAGAGTGTTGCATCTTCACACCAATAAATTGTTTGTATCTGATCTGATTGTGTCGACAACACAACAAAAGGAGAACAGCAGAGTCTATGTCGGGGCTCCACAGCTGGAGTCGTAACCAGCAGCCTGTTGCACCAGCTGTGTGTGAGTTCAAACTAGTTATAAATGCAAATTATTACTAAGTTGTGATTTGCGCATTACTAAAATAAAAGCAGTTGCACCATAGAGATAAATTACAAACTACAACTCTAAGTAACAACTACATAGTTACACATGCCTCTAGGGTAGGTGTAAATCATAAAATGTCAGAATTATACTCACTGATGGTAAAACAGCAGTTTTTCTGCCACACGGTATCATTTTTTCATTAACTGCATGCCATTTTGAAACACAGTAATCCAGTGGAGACCCAATTTATTGATATGTTATTTCAATATCGATCTAGCTTACTACGATGCCAAGTGACTCATGCCAGCCAGAAAGCTAATGCACACGGTAACCATGACAGTGGAACTCTATCTTTGACCGTTGATTGACGACTTGCCTTAGTTATGACTTTATGTCCAAACTAGTTAGGTTATGGCCCAAGTAATCGTGGTGCAACCAATTTTAGTAGCTGATTTAGTTACAAACTAACTAGTAGTTACGAAGTCTCGAGTGTCGACTCCCTACCTTAGGAGAGGACTTACATATAGCTGGTATAGCCCAGTGCGGAGCTTGAGTGTGTCCTGAACACACGGACCAGGAAATCAGCTCCTGAACTGAATCAGCCCGGTGGAACTTATCAGTGCCCCACACAGAGCACACAAGAGGGCAGGAATGTGCTGATAAGCTGAGCTACTGACCTGAACCCCTCCTCCTCTCCGTCACAGTGATTGAAATGAGGACAACGAAGCCAATGAAAAACAGTAATGATATGGGATGTTTCTGCGCCATTAGAAAAAGGAGGTTCATGTTGAAATGTGATTGATGAGAGATTTTGCAAGCCTCTTCATCCTGATAATTCCACGCCTCTTTCAAACAGGGATTTACGACGGCCTTGATTTATACAAGTGAGCTTCTGTATAACTGGAGCCATGGCCATAATGTAAACGTGCCATTTGTTAGAGAGACTTGCTGTACTATAGGAACATGGACTTTAATGTCGTATTTTTATTTGATGTTTGCTAGGAAGTTGTAGCACGGCCATATATCAGAGCAATGACCTTTTAATGCCCACAGCAAGGATTAATCAACTTCCCAACTACACACCTTTTCTCCAAAAAGTAGCCTAAAATCTGAGTTGCATAAAATAAGTAAGGAACAAAAGATAGTGCACCAACTATTTAAAGCCTGACCCACAAAATATCATTGATGAGACCTATCAGTAAATGTAGTGCAATTTACATATGAACTAGGCTATATTTTATCCAGAATACAGTTGAGATGTGTAACTTTTTTGTTAGCATGTTAGCTAAATTTGCAACCCAATGGTACCCGTTGCATTAGAATTCATCTTGTACCAATCAAGCCACACTGAGGAACATGCAGAGTAACATTTGAGAGGACATAAAGAGGGAGAAGGCATTAGACTGGGCTGCAAAAAAACCTCCTAAACTGGGAAAAAAAAGATTGTAATGGAAGTATAAGCTCAGGAAGGGTGAAACAATGGGTGAGAAATGAGTCCATCTCAGTCTCAAGTCACACCTCTCAGTGAGTGAAAATCTCACACTTGATGGTGATGCCAACTATACAAAATAATCCATGGTATGAGCATGGATACAATACTTCAAGATAGTGCGGGGTAAATAATTTTCCTTTTCATTCTAATGGCACCTCTGGGTTACTGCTAACACTGTTCCCACAGTTTCCAAACATTTCTTGGCATTGTTTTCCAGCACCCTGTCTCTACACAGTTAGAGCATTATTCTCTTCAAAGAAGCACCAGAGGCCATCTACCCTTTTATATTCATAACATAAACCATTTGTGTGCACATTAACTTACATACAAACCTGAATTTAAACAAGGTTTAATTTCTCAGAGGCGCTCCTTGTGTTAACACGTCATACAAAATAAAAACAGTAATGAAGTCTCATTAGTGTGTCTGTTTGTAACATAGGTATGTTATAAGCAACATCTGGACGAGCGTCTTGTTTCAGACAGTTTCTAAAAATACACAGAACCACGAGACTGCAGTCAAATTCGACTTAAGTAGGCAAAATATCAGACACATTTGACCTTCCAAAACCACGATGACTCAGATGACTGCTGTTCCTATGACAGCTTAGGGCAACATGATTTAAAGGCCAACATTTATGGCTGCCCTTGAGCAGCTAGATACTCTCTTCATGTCAGGCCACATGCTTGCCAGAGGCATCCCCTGCTCAGCACTATAATTTGAATTATTTAAAAAGAACACACTGAATTAAACTGTGCAATGAAACCTCTAATGGCTAAGACAAATATAGTCTGCATTTTGCCTCCCCCACTTAAATTTGGAAAATCTGTTGCCCTGCCAAGCTGCCATTTATATAACTTTGCAACGCTATCGTGAGGCCAGTGATGACATATTCAGTCAAAAACCTAAAGGTAATCCCTTCTTACAGATTCTAATACTGAGATGTGCAGAAATTAATCATACTTCCATTGAAAGAGAAAATTATTCATGTTATAGTTGAGAAATGTAATATTACTGCATGCTTTAAATAGTATTTTGGTAGCTTCCTTTAAATTCAAAGCCTATTATCCATTTTTCAAACTAAACAAATAAATCTATGACATCTTCTCTGCCTTGTAGCATTATCAAAAATAAGAAAAAAAACAACCTAAAAAGTAGAGCTGAGCCATAATGGCTACATTAAAGATATATTTAATATAATACCAAATTTTGGCCAAGATGTGTTCATACAATAAGTACTCTACATTAGGGTTGTGGGATATATTTTGGAAAGCTGGCAGACGCATTCACTGAACTTGAACAGTTAAATTAGTTCAGTTAACTGTTTCATCCATATAAAGCAACTGGCTGAGGTTAATGCATTTATGCCAAATCGCATTTACCGGGATCCCGGATAAATTGAACACTAAAAGAAATAATAACATGTTCGTCTCCTCACTATCGTTACATATTTAGTACACCAGTCAGATGATGAGAGTGGACAGTGTACCAACAAGATAACGTCATCAGCTCCGTCTAACGGCAGTTAACGGCAAACGAAAAAAACGGACAAAACAAGCGATACTGTCCATCAATACTCAACAGGTGACGACTGGTGCTTTATTATTCATGTTAGCCGCAGTCTGTCCGTTTGTACGGACACGAAAACAGTCAGATAGTTCGCCTAGATGTGTTAAGCGAAACCAAACACAGACTGCAGCCCCCCGACACACAGCTGACATGACAGTGCGTTATTATGACAGCTGGTTTAACATCGTGTACATGCAGGCAAGTATCTCTCGGTGTCACCAAAACTAATGCCAGCTAACAAGCTAACATTAGCCAACTGCTACCTAGCTTCGCCCACTTTGCTTTTACTAACCGGCCATCAAAACAAGGTGAGCCACCGCCTGACCTTCCCCTTTAATTTTGAAAAACCGATGTCATATTTCTAGCTGCGGACCTCACGTCACCACTCACTCTTTGCCTCCTGCAGTCTGACGCTTCATAAATCTTGTGCCCCCTTAATACCCCTCTTGGTCAAATCAACCCCCTAGCTGGCCGACATTTTGTTACAGCAGCTAGGCTAGCTGTACCCAGCTAATGTTACCTGGAAGCTCCGCCCGGTGACAGCTCGACCGCAGGGCAGTTTGTGACTCAGTATTACAGCTTATGCAAGCTCCACAAAAAATAATGCAATTGACATCATTATTCGTGCGCTCAATAAAAAGATAACGCTAGCATGTTGGGTAACTAGCTTACCGCTTAGCATAGCGCGTACATGCAGTTCGCTAGCAGTGAGGTAGCTAAGTTTACCTCCGCTTGTACCGTTATCGCTCGCTTGTGCCCGCAGGGGGGACACACACATCCACTCAGCTCCTGCTTATGGAGCAAAAAATATATACTCTCTGAAATAACGTACTCACGGATAAATCAAGAAAACCCATTCACCTTCGCAAAAGCAATGGTCCTCACGGCGTGCTTGTTAAAAATGTTACAGAAAAAGAGAAAGGTCTTCCTGGTGTGGCTCCAGAGCAGCAGCCGCCGCACTGCAATGGCAGGCAGTGGATGAAGCCTTCCCTTCCTCTCTTCCCCCCTCCCCGCCCCCCCTTCTGCTCTCACACTTCGGCTGCCTTCACCGCCGCTTCACCGGTGACAGTGACAGGTTCGCCTGGAAGAAACCATTTCGGTTTGTCCGCGGGGGGGGAGGAGAGGAGAGGAGAGTAGAGGAGACGAGAGGAGGGGGAGAGCAGGGATGCAGAGAGGCTGTCCACAGCAGCCGCAGCAGCAGCAGCAGCATCCAGCGCCATTCCGGCGTGAGAACAAACGGTCGACGATGAGGATGAAAATGCTCTAGTGAAGCTTTCAGCGCCTGGTAACCACATCAGTACCCACAATGTATGAATTAATGGATGCGACTGTTAATAATATGTCGTCTATTGCAAATTTATTGATTAATAAGGAGAATACCCCTACTCAAAAAACAGCATACTAATCCTGAAAAAATACTCCAGATTAGAGCTACTGCACTTTTATCACGGAAAGGTCCCAATATATGAGTATTATCAACAATGATGGCAATTAATTTAGAAAATTCAGTATTAGACTATAACAATAATATAATAATATAATTATATCCTATTTATATTTATATTATATATTATATCCTATTTTTATGGGATATTATTTAGACAAAATGACAACCCACTTTAAATTTACGGATTGATGACAGGAATCATGAATTAACTATATTGCACATAAATTGATGTTTATTTTAGTCTTTTTCATCAGCCCATTTTTTTTGCTTCTACAAAAACAAAACAAAAACCAGGCTACTGCTTTTATGTTAGTGTCTAGTTGATCAGAAAAGAACTGACAGCTCTCAAAATGGATAATGAGATTAGCAAGGTCTAACAGTTTTTACGTAGACATAGCCAACTGTATGTGTCCATAAAAACTTCTCTAGGATATGTTTAACAAAATAAAATTATATGAGATAACCTGGTAATGCAGTAAAAAAAAATGCAACAAAAAACAGTTACAGTGTCTGCTTAGAAACAGTTAATATCCCTGTCTGAACTTCATACAGGCAACTGAAAACTTCCTCTTCCAGGTGATATGATTTGCCTATTGCACCAGTGGTAGAGACATCTACGGGAAGACTGCCGTAGGCCTAACAAGTCATTGTGCACACAGAGCATTGTAAGCTTTGCCTTTGCCACATGTGACACAAGGAGTTACATCTTATCTTTAAAGAGCCTTTAACACGCATCCTGATCACACAGAAAGCTAATAAATCGACGTAAGGGTGAGACAGCTATTAAGTTTGCAGTGAGGGTGCAGCTATATTGTCCTCATGCACCTAAAGAGAGAGGTGATTAAAATTTGTCTTTATATTGTACTTTTAGCTTTATTTGATGATGCAAAAAGACTATTTGCACAGCACATTTCAACCAAGTGCTGAGCAGTATTTGAGTTTCAGTGTTCAAGACTTGCCAAAAAAGTTTTTAAATTGCTTATGCATACAACAACAGGATTTTTTTTTTTTTACACCTGTTATGTAAACAGCCAACAGCAAGATGCAATAGATATCTGGTAGTTAACACCTCTACAGCCAGAACATCTGGATGCATAATCTCTATATACCAATGTAAAAGAAAAAAAGGAGACGTGGACTTTCTTATGTTAAGTAGGTGTTAATATTTATGGTCAGATTTGACAGATCAAATTTTAAAAAATGAGTGGTTTGATTGATTGGGACACCTTTGAAACAAAGGACTGAACAAGGACAAGATGGCCCATCCCTTATGCCTTTCCGTGTGTGTGTGTGTGTGTGTGTGTGTGTGTGTGCATAATCAGGAAAGACTGTAATTTATTTCAAAATGTTAGCTCTCTGCAGGATGAAAATTAGAGGCTTTCTGCATGAATGCTTTAATATATTAAGTGAAAAAGGCAGTGTGAAGAAATCTATTTGGATATCAGCTTTGACTACAGCAAACATAAACTCTTTATAGGGAAAGCTGAGGTAGGCTACTTAAGTAGTAATGACATGCTGCATAAAGCCATTTAAAATTCAGAGGATAGAACTAAAATCCACCCTACAGTCACGATGCTCAATACTCCTTCCCATGGGGTATACAGATTTAATCAATATACAGTAGAATGTAAATTGTGCACTGCACCAAACCCCACTCTTAAGACTCTATCACATGCACTTTAGTTTTTTTGTGCTGGCCTTCTAGAAGTACCTAATTCTCTGCAGCACCTTCTGTTGTGCATTTTATCACTTTGAGATTGTGTGACCGTTCTTGTCACTTCTACCTCTGGCGCTAATGAGCGCAGGAGAAGATAGGGGCTGAATATAATGCTGGAGGAGCACAGAGGTCCCGCAATGTTGCTGACGTAAGGAGACTTGCCGCAGATTCCATTGGAGGATCGTAAGGAGAGGGGGGCGGGGGCATCTTGAATGGAAGAATGCGAGTTGGTCAAGGTCATAAGAATAAGATAAACAAGGGCAGTCATAGATATCCTGTGGAAAAACAAAACATGATGAACAGCAGGATATGGTGTTAAAAAAACTCTGTTAAAACTCCACAATAAACATATTTGTGACCTGCACTTCTACAGTTGTGTTTTGTTGAGTGTCCATTGGTAGTGATAATAGACAAACCTTTAGCAACATGTCAGGACAGTATGTGACTCAGTATGAATGATGGTTAGATGATAGCAGTTGTTATCATGAGTTAACATCATGCAGTATTAAAGCTGACTAAAGTAATGAGGCAGAAATATATAATCAAGCTATCAAACCTCTCTGGAAATGCATGAATGTAAACTTTTTTTACAGTCAGTATGTGACTGACTGGGCTTTGATGTGAGCTTATGCTGCTTAATCTATCTCTGTTGAAGCCCTTGAAATACCCTCTGTTAATGCTACGACAGTGTTTGCATCACTGGCTCCAACAGCACAGAGGGAGTTTCACATGCCGTGCAACAGAATTATGCAGACCCTCTCTCCCCATCAGCACATTTAGACACAGAGGCAGAATCCAAAGCGGAGTATGACTGCAGGAAAGAAAAAAAAAATCACACGAGTGGAAAAGCAAATTAGAAATTCACAGCAGGTTGGCTTTTAGAGTGCACTGCCCCTGACGGTGAGCGAGTCACCTCTCAGCTGTACAGGTCAGGAAAACAGCCTACTAAGCAAAGGTTGGCATGGCTATCTATGAGCTTTAATGACTGCAGCTATCAAATGACATGACAGACGTTAAACATAGCACTGCAGCAGAGGAAAATAAATGCTTTTGTCCAATAGCGGTGTGAGAGTTAAAAAAAAAAAAAAAGATATTATGTGACACTATGCTGCCAAAGCTGCAAGATGATATACAAAACTTTATGCTTCTTATCTTGTTATCCAGTCTTTGGTTTTACAAATTGGAGTATATCAATGTAATCCCATAATGGAGTGCGCTGGCTACTGTACAGAGGCTTGTATTTTTGTGACTTCTGTGTTGTCCTCTGTCAATATCACTGACCTCTAGTACGAGAAAGCAGCACACTGACTTGACGGCCAGCCCATTAGTTCAGCATAGAAATTCCTTACACGAGGCTCCGTAATGCCACACGAGCTGAGAGACAGACAGAGGTCCATGATCTAGAAAGCTTGAGCTACCTTGTAAAGTCAGCAGTAAAAAAAAAGACACTTATCAAAAGGTGCTTTATAGAGGAGTAAAGTGTGACCTTGGTGAAGAGGAGTTGAGGATGTGCAGCAGTAAAATGCAGCTGAAACATGCTGGAGTTTGGCTGCAGCCTCCTGTTCTAAGTCCAGCTTATTAGCAGCTGATTTTACAGTATGTGATTGCACCACCTGTCTCACAAAAGAAGAAATATCTCATCATTCATCCGGAGTATAACATTTAGATCCTCAATGAGTATACAGATAGATTTTTTTAAGATAATGATCCAGCCGGCTTTGCTCTTTTGGCTTTTGTGTACTCAGCTTTTATACAGGGACTAACGAAATCAATAAAACAATAGATTTTGCAGAGGACTAATTTTGCTCTTTTGTGTTTTTCTTATAGCCTGCTGCATGTTAAGAGATGCATTTTGGTGTTTAACTGGCTGCAGTGGAAATGCAGCAATGAAACAAATTTGTATAAATCATGACATTAATAAATATCATTCTGCTAACTATGTGCATAGATGACTTATCTGTAAAAAAAAAAAAAAAAAAAGACTGTGCTTGCATTCATTTGCAGTACTGCAGGGTGATCGTGATAGTGACTTTTACAAACACTTCTGCTTTGAAGTCAGGTATTTCATGCAGTGTGACATAACGTTGAGCCACAGGCAGCATGAGAAAGAGGCAAACACCATCTGACACCGTGAACATACAGGATGTGATTGACAAAGGCACCAATCTGGATTTACTGACTCATACATTTCAAGCCTAAAACCAGAAATCCATGTACAGAGAGGAAATACATATTTTCCAAGATTCCCCAAATGAACCTATAATCTCCATCTCATTTTTCCCACCAACAGCTGAGAGCTCAGACATATCAAGTGACATGAAATGACCTCACATCCCCAGCCGGCAGATCATGTGACAACAGGCGTGCTGTCAATGCGGGCCCACCAACATCCAAATCCCCTCTGGATCAAACTACAGCATCATGTACAGTAGCAAAGAAGCAATCACCTAAAGTATGTTTATCCCAGGAGGGGAGCACAAATGCTAATAAAGATGAACAATTCCAATCAGTTAATGTGGATGCATGTATGACAGCAGCAAAATGGTGAGTTATTTTGCTTTTGAACACACACCCAGATCATAGATTGCAGTGCTAACCATGACGCTGAATTCCTTGGGGGAATTAAAGCTTTTAAGGCAGCAGGATACTGATCAATCCAATTGTGATTTCACAGACAGACAGCTGGAAATGGCGACGGCAGATTAATTATCTATAATAATTAACCAGAAGTACTCTGAGGCTCTTATCTCATGAGTCCAGGGAGACTCGCTGGTTAAACCTACAATGTTTCTCAGAAATACACAATGCAAACAAAACACTCCTGCAATTAGAGTGGAATCACCTTACACGCTGTTTGACATGTGACATGAACTATCAGTTCAATTATTAATGAAGTGGCTGTATTATTTTATTTTCCTTCAAACTGACCTTTAAATTGGTTTGGATTCATTAGAGGTTGTCTATTCATGTTTTTGTTTTTTTTTTTCCCCTGAGAGAGCAGCCTCGCTCAGGATGAGAGTGAAGCAATTAAAGGCCTTGGTGGTGTGGGATCAGGTGCTCCCCTCAGACCAGACTGAAGGGGTATTGTGGAGGGCAGGTGATGGGGGTAACAGAGACAGGAAGGAAAAAGGGAGAAAAATCACCCTGGGGTAATTTACCGCACTGCGGAAAGAAGACAATACTATAAATCTTCACCGCTTCTCAATTCATCTGGAAATTAATTTTATCACAGGCTTTATCACAGGGGTTTTCTTTACCAATAAGGTAAAGAAAAAATCAAACTGCAATTATTTTTTACAGAGCAAAGAGTGCTTGTGCAATACATCAGATTAATGGGAGGTCAAACTGTATGTTTGCCTGCTTGACTTCACCAACCACATGAGCAGCAATAGATCTTAAACCAACAACTCTCCCCCTTCTTGTGGCTGCACTGCCCACTGTTTTTAATAATACAATGTATCTTGGCAAACACTAAAGCACTTGCTTGAAAGCTAAACATTCATCCAAATCCAATATCCCAACTGCACACCCAACCCCTCCTTTCACTATTGCATCAGCTGTGCAAACATGGATGTTTCAGTGTGTTCCTGTACATTTAGGTAGTAAAAGCCTGCCCTCTGCAGGACTTCAGCTGAACACTATTTATCTGCGTCAAGCCTGACCCTGTGGAGCGTTGCATGAGGAAATCTATATGAAGAATTATTTTACGGTGACGTGAAAACAAGCGTGAGGAGAGTGGAGCTGCGTGACTTCAACCCCTGCTGGCTGATGATGCACGCGTGAACTGATGGAGGGAGACACAAGAAAGAGCTGGGATTGTTCACCCACGGGTCCACCGTGATGGGATGCTCCTGAGTCTAAACAGCATATGGTGCCTCCCTGGGCATCAACACACATCCTACAAGTCCAGCAACACAGCAGGCTGCGTGATGACACACATCACACATACACACACACATTGACACAGCAGAAACCCACTTCACTTCCTCCTTTCATTCATTCTCCAACCCAGCGTAAACATTTTGGCTTGATGTAGGAAATGAAGCCTGTGGTAATAAAACAAATTATTTTTGGTTCAGGTGTTTATTTTGTGTTTGTGTATCTTTTTTGTTGTCCTTTTCACCATTAATGGTCCTCTATTGTCACATGCTATATGATTTGACACCAATTATAGGCTTTCATACGTTCCAGTGCATGTTGCTTGTTTTATCCGATCAATGAATGAAGGATCGATTGGCCCTGAATTATGGTGTTATTACTGCAGATAATAAATAATTCATATTCTTTTAACAACACACTTCTTCAGCGATTCTCATAACAAAGATGTGTCTATTTCGATTTTGATATTTTGTTACAGAGGCAGATAAACACGAGTATATCCAGAGTGTATTTGCTGCCTGTGAAATCTCAATTTCGCTGCAGTGGACAAACACAAAATATTGCCTCCAGAAAAAAACAGTATGTGTTCATCTCATGATAATCAATCAACAGACAGTGTACAGTGCAATCTACAAAGCATCCACAACTGTGAGCATCAAACCCAGTGATTGATTAGGTTGTCTTAGGACAACCTTCCCAGTGTTTCATTCTTCATGCTTGACTTCCCCACCATGGCCACCATCTTGATTCCTACAAACATTACATCATCCTGCTGGTTGTCCTTCACTTGACCCCACGCTCAAGTACTCAAATGAACATCAAGCCCTCCTTGAAAATAATCCAAAATTACAGCAAGAGGCTGTTATAAATAGATACAGACTGTATTTTTGGAATGGAAAATATTGCATGTGATGTTGGTTTAGTGCTACATTTTCACTAATCCTTGGGCTGCTGATAGTGCTTACTGTCCAGGTCTCTCTCTCCTCTTGTCATAAATCATGTGGGGAAGTCAATAGAGTTGTTGGGATTTATGTGGGTTTGAGTCTTCTCTCTTGAAATGATTTGTTGTAGATGAAGGACATGAGCCTGACCATAAAAACAATTCAGAAGCATGAGTCATTTTCTTCAGATCTACCTCTGACAACTGAGGACTCTGCTGTTAATAATCTTTACCCCGAATCCTTTAAGGAATGAACAAGAAGGTATTTTGATCCAATTGTACAAGAAATCAATTTTAAGGATCTTAGCTTCTGGGTGTAAGATAAAACTGAACAATTACAATGAAACACATTTAATAAACACACATTATATAGTAACAATACATGATCAACATGGTAATAACCAAGTTTTATATGTGTTCTTTTTTTAAAGGCTGTAATTTCAGAAACAAGCGCTGAAAATGTTAGAAATTGCTGCTGCAGAGGCTGTGAAGTCAATATGTTGCTACAAGATGTGTGACATGATGGTAGTAGATGCACACAGTGCCTACAGTGACCTGCCATATGTCCCATCATAGGTCGCATAGGCAAGCCTCGCTCCTGAGACACAGCCTCCAGAAATGCACCCAACATCTGCCATCCCCTCCACACAGCCTGTAGGATCACACACGCAACCTTCACATGCATCACGCATGGCTCCACCTCAGTGTCACATACAAACCCTCCATCACCCCCAACCATCCTCCAGTGCTCATCACCTATAGAACAAAGAAAAATATATATCCATTCGACTCTGTTCTTACGTAACAGACCAGTCTCACCTAAAGAAAATCAGCTGCTGCTCCAATCACAGTGCCTCCCCTCATCCCCCCTCTCCTCCTTCCAATAAGGCCTCCTACAGTGTTAGTCGTGATAAATCTCCTGCGCCCACCCCCTGTGCACAGCTCCTCCTTCTCTCTGTCACTTTCCACAGGCCTTGTGGTGTGTCTCACTCAGGTCCAGCCCTCCGCGCCAACCCTCGTGCACCTCCACGCCTTCATCACATGGGAACAATCTCCCTCTAACAGGCCCTGAATATGCAGATTGGTTAATTCAGCTGCAGTTGCTCTCTCCGTAAATGCATCTGCAGCACTTTCCGAAGACTGAGCAGCGAATAAATGCTTACGCTGGGGCTTTTTTGGTGGTGGTTAGGGGGGAGTGCCTCTCTCCATGGCAGACTGCAGCCAAGGATGGGATTTTAGGAGTGGGATGGGGCAAGCAGAACTAATAAGAGATTAAGGCTTTGACCAAGGCAAAGCTCAGGCACAGTTGGTGACTGATCCTGATCTGTTAAGGAGTAATTAATTTAATTGCGCTTTTCATCTTGGCTTATTTGCATCTGCTCCTGCTGATACACTCTTAGTTTCTCTGCAACTCACCTGGTTATAACCTCTGCAGCAAACATTCCTTTAACATTTCCCAAAAACAGCTGAGAAGGCAGGAAAAATGCTGCATTAAAAAAACAGATCTTTCCCTAAAATCAAGGCACATGAAATGTTTCCAGAAACAGCAACCTCAGTTTAGCATCCACACTGCACCAGTGCTACAGTGCAAGTTTTATGGGTGTGAAAGATGATTCCCCGTGTTGTCATGTTGAAAAATAATATAACACATATAAGGATAATACGAACATTCAGAATAATCTCAACATTAATTTATATATACAAACACACTAACACATGGAGGGGAAAAAAGGCAAATCTGCTTTAAAAGGTGGCAGTTTCGTGTTTCTTCTCATTCTTGAGGTTGTCTTTTTTTTGAAGCAACACACAAGAGTCACAAAGAGAGGCTGTATTAGTGGCATAAATGAAGAGAGTAAGATTGTGTGTAGAACAGATGGACTTATGCATCTCCCTGAAGCATTAAGAAATACTGTAAACGCTGCTGCTTTGAAATGGGACGATGTGTTGTTGATGAACGCAGAAAAATAACTCCTGGTGTACACAAAGGCATCGGGTGCATAAAAGACTGTAGTTTCCCCCCCTCTCCATCTCTGTTGTGCTTTCTGCAGCCTTAGCACTAAAATCTGATTCAAGCTTTCTGTGAACAAGTGCGCTGCTTGCCAACACAAATGACAGCGGGAGTGGGCCAAGCGCCAAAGTCCTCCCCTGACTATCAAGAGAGAAAAGCAATCAAAAGAAGCAATCGATATAAACAAAGTCTTAACTACTATTGATTATTTAGCTCTACGCTGATGGGCAATGATAGTTATGGACCTAAATTCATACACTCAGTTGATTAATATCTTCATTTTTCTCTTTAAACACCCAATCAGGTGAGATTTCTGTTCGAAAAAATGACTGCAGATCATCCAGCAGCTCCGCTGTAGTGTTGTGTCTGTTGTGACATTTCAGTAGGATGCAATGGAAACTGCTCCTCAGCTCAGCATCCTGCAATCTCATCACTCACTGTAAGGCGGGCCGTTACTTCCATCAGCTGCATTTGAGTTTGGGCAAGTCAGCAAGTTTTCCTCTAGTGCACACACAGCCTGTACAAAAGAAATATACCATGGAAAGGCCAGGAGCCCTTTAGCTGAGCTCTCAGTCTCTGGTGAGATAGTGGCCTCTTGAGCCATTTGAAGCTTCCTCTGAGTGGCAGGCCATAAAGACAAATGACCGCAATGTGGTAAGTCACTCTCTCTATGACTTACAGAGCAGGAGAGGATACGAGAACACAGTGACACTATACACCGCCTTTTCCATTCAGATGAAGGCTTATGTTTGCTGTGTATGCCTCAAAATCAAGGCCAGCACTAATCTGTCAATTACAGCTTAAAAGCATCCACCTCCAACATATCACTGTTATGTTTGCTAAATGGGAATTGAATGGTGGTTTTTGTAATTACTTTTGAAATCTAGGTCTTTCTGTTCAATTAATCATGACAATTTGTTGTTTTTTTACCTTGACAATGTCTGAAAACTGTTGCCAAATTCTGTGTGTTGTAATATTTTCACGTTTTTTAATAAATCAGCCTTTCAGAGAGAAGCCTTGTGACTGTGACACAAAGCACCACTAAGCTGAGAGTCTTTACTTATACAGGAGTCGGAGATAAACTCTCAAGGCACATTAAATGGTATTACAAATAACTTTTCATGTTTTTTTTAAACATAAAATCTGGTTCAACACAGTTTACAAATCAGCAAATGCACCTTGCAAATTTTCTTTTTTTTCCCTTTTTGATACATGTACTTTAACATTCAAATGCTCCCTTAAGCCCATGTACTGTTGCTGACCAGTACTTCAACCAGCTCAGTGGGTTTGTGGTATCCTTTAATGAGATGGAGCGTTCGAGCTGAATTCACAGTCGGGTCATAGCGTAGCTGTCAACACGATATAACTCCCCTGAGGCTAAGGCCCTCCGGCAGTCTACTGCTCTGTCTGGAAACAACAAGGTACGTGTATTACAACTGTCTCTGCTTTGATTTATGCACGTAAGAGCTCCGATTCTAAAACACTGCTTTGTGAATTATAATGCCTTATGTATCTAAAAAACACTTGTGCAAAGGTATTTCATGATAATTCACTGTGACAATAAAAAACTGAAATACAAGTATTTCAAACTGAGCATCTGAGAACATTTTGAGGCATTTAAGAGTTGAGACACCTGTTTGTATGTCTGGGAATAGAATAGAAACCTTGATTGAATCTTAAACAAGTATTATTATAATATATTTGACATAAAAAGTGGAACAAAATGCAGAATTTAATCAGCCTCTTCAATTATCTCCATCAAAGAATATTCATTTGAAACAAGATACATTAAAGACCCCTCCAGTCAAAAATATGTTTTGTTTATTGTTTTTTCAGTTGAATGTTTCAGTTTCACTGTGCAAAATGATGTATGTGCAAAGTATGACACAAGAAGGCTGTTTTCATATTTATCTGCTGAAGGTGTAAAGTTTCTCTGTGCTCATCCTAAATCAGAGTTTAAGGCGTGTATCTACAAGCACGATTTGTGACACCAGAATTAGTTTGGAGCCAATTATGGTCCAATATTCAACTTACACAATTGTGATGTGGAAACCTGAAGCCTGCAGTGCACAAACATTCAGAATGGACTTTACAGTGAAGTAGGAGACATCTTGTGTCCAGTAATTAAACTTTTAAAATGAACAATATTTGTACATTCATAGATTCTGTATTCTGGAAGGAGAAGGAGTTTATGTGATTTTGTGAATTTTTAACAAAGTAATTGTACTTTTTGTTGTAGAAATACCATATCAGAGACAAATAATTATTCAAAGCAGAGTATTTTTATGTCTTAAACATGTCTGGAGGAGATATATATATATATAAATATCACACTCAGGAAATTCAGGATCTTCTACTTGACTTAAATGTGGACGTATGTGCTTCACATTAGTCAAGGAAACGTATTGACATAAAAAAGGAGCACCATGCAATGCAGATACCAATATCCCATTCGTGGATAGTGATGCCACAAAACCACTTCAGGACTCAAAAAAATGAAAAAATTTTAAAAAAAAAATGTCCAAAACCACTTGAAGATGAATATTGTGTGATGATCTTCTCTAAGTAAGGTAAGTAATGTTAATCAGGGGCCCCTTTCACCAAATTTGCAACATGAGATCAATTCCTTATGCATTAACTTTGACAAATTTCACTAATAAAAACCAACGCCACATTTGCAGCCCATGGATAAGAATGCAAGAGCCCTGTAGGACTTTCAAATTCATCTGCAATTTGCAAGAAACAATCATTTGTGAAAAGTTACTCTTTGAAATCTGCATGAGAGCAATGCTCGCAAATTGCTTTTGTGCAACGGGCCCCTGATGCCAATCCAAATTACGTTGCATCTCTTTTTTGAGTGGTGAGTTTGTTGTTTATGTTGTTTTTTCCTAAGACAAAAAGATCCTAAATATGTATGTGCAACCTTGTTTGACCGCAAATTGCCTTAGAAGAACTGTGAAGTAGCAGTTTAGTTTAGTTTTGATTGGTGGTTGGGCTAATATTTTGGATGTTTAAACAATGCATTTTCAGGATTTTTTAAGTCACATCCCAATGAAATATAGAGTGATTATCTGTCAGTATATATATATATACTGTATGTATATTATGTGTTGTCAGCCATGGCCAAATCTATCACAATGTTAGGTTTTTGACTTGTTTGTTCTGTATGTTTTGGTCATACATTATAGTGTCTGTGGTTAGGTGATACAGCTCATTACTACATTAACTTAGCTGTTTAGCCAGTTTACTTACATTGGAGTCAAGGAGATCAATGCTGTCGAGGCTCTTGCTCCTGTGAATGCGGCCCTTGATGCGGCGGAGTGATGGCTTGCCCTGAATGGTGCTCACTGACGAAGCTGCTGTGATGGAGCCAGCGGTCGGGCTGGGGTGTATCCTAAGGGTCAGCATGGAGGGGGCGGGAGGAAGACAAAGAAAAACAACAGCACTACATCAGGACAAGCAAGAACACACCCAGCATGGTTGCATCACAGCAGGACAAAGCACCACAGGCCAGACTGAAGAAGAGGAGGATGAACACCGCGGTCACATGCTTTTCAAAAGGCCATAGTACCCCGCTGGATAAAATGGCATTTAAAGAAATCTATAATTGGATTTAATGTCACAGAGGCCCTGTAGGGGGAATAGTTCATGCTCAGGAAGCACTGCAGCTTCAAACACAGAGGGCCTGTGCAGCTCTGTAGGCCACAGCAGTCAGACTGAAGCTCGGTCATGGTGAGATGTGGAGATGAAGCACACTTGGCTGACCTATCCCCAATACTCTCAGGAAATGTTTTACCCTTCACAAATGACATAATTAATCAGCACTGTTGGAGCCTCGCTGACCACACTGAAACCCTCCGCGTCTCATTCCCTTTGTGTCTCCCATGTTCCTTGCTTAATTGCTGTGTAATGTGTGAAATTAACTATCCCTGTGGGGATAAATAAAACTGACATTGTGATGAACTGAATCCATCTTGTGCAGGGTTAACTTCAGAGACCAGCTATATCTATCTTCTATACTCTAAGTGTATATATAGTATAACATCGACATCACTATTTAATAAGGCCTCTTTTATAAAGGGTTTATAGGTTGTAATGTAACCAATGGCTTTATTAATGGTTAAGAAATCGATGTAGATCATTTATAAGCCATTTATAAAAGCAACTTTTGGGTTGCCAGGTTGTGAAAATCTTTCTGGCTGATGTTTATCTTTTCGATATGGTAAGCATGCAGCAATAAATGTTGGTAAAGTGTTCATAAATGCTTGCGGATTTCACGCTTTCTAATGAGCCATCAAGTTTAGAGTTGTAAATGTTAATGAGTTGTTAGTAAATGTATTTTGATCCAGATAATCTGCAGTTTTTTCCACAGGGGAAGGGGGTCCATAAGAGTATCTACCTGATTAACTAAATAACAGGTTAAAAAAGATAAAACAAGCGTCTGCTGGAGGAAGATAAACACCAGCTGGTAACCCAAAAGTTATTCTCATTAATGGCTTTTAACTAAAGCATCAGTAAAGGCTTTATTAACCATGAATGAGGCCATTAGTTACAGCTTATAAACCATTTTATAGAGGGTGATGTACCATCATATCTACAGGACTGTGCGCCTGCCACGGCGCTCTCCAGGGTGCTGATCCTGCTGCTGGGAGCAGCTAGGGAGCTACCTGGAGTGCTCTTTTTCTTCCCCGCCCACAGTAGTGGGGGGGCTCCCGCCAGCAGGAATTTCCAGCCAGTACCTTCATTGTCTAATCATTGTCCTCACCTGTTTCCTAACACACACACATATATATATATTAGTGTGTTCTGGTGTCCTGAATCTGTTTTCATGTGTCACAGAAGAGTTTATCTTAGTTCTGTTTGTTATTTTCTGCTCTGTAGTTTGACGGTCGTCTAGTGACATAGTTAGATAGCCTTGTTGGTTGTAGTGGGTTTTTTTGTATTTTGCTAAGAGAATAAATCTCCTAAGATCCTCAGTGTCCTGCCTCTCATTTGCACTTGGGTCCTCACTCATTGCATTCTGATACCACATCAATAGTTAAACCAGCAACCAGAATTTTGCAGCAGAGCTTTACTGTTACTGTTGCTCAATTTAGTTTTTATTATGAATGCACAGTGCTCATACACCACATTGTAGCTCAAATTGATCCTATTGTTACTGCTTCTCTTCTCTTTTCCTCTACATTACCACAGTCCTTTTTCTCAGCGTCATTGAAGACAGTTGTTTTTAATGAGGATTTAACACAATATTCAATGAGGAAAAATCCTGTCAACACAGTGTGGCTCAGAGACAGTAGATATCCATTAGCGTTCTCAGCACAAGGCCCCGAGGAGCTCCTGAGGCTTGGAGACTCAGCAGGGGAAATTATGAGAGAAAGGAATGAACAAAGATGGGGGACAGGGAACATCACCTTCCACTTTCTCTCTGCATTAATTCGATTGTTGCCTGAAGCGGAGTGAGGTGCTTACTGGATGGAAATGCAAGGTAAAAGCATTCGACAATACACGCAGTCAATTACAGGCGACCTCAGATTGTTCTCATAAACAATACAGCAAACATGACTAATGAGAAAAGCTGCTTGGACTGTATCACAGGCCCGGCGCAGTCCTGCGCATTCAGAGGCTCATTTCTTGGATGTTGAATCTGAAATGGAGTTCAGCCAAAACACTTCAGGCCACAAAGGCAGAATGTAACATAGTGCCAGCAACTGTGCCGAGTCAGATATAATGTGCAGTGAATGATTTCACATTGCCATTTGATGGATTCTTCTTCTCTATCAAATATGCAGGTCTAATGTGTTTCACTTCAGGTTTGAGAGAAAGTATAAAACCGTAAGATATAATGTTAATGTCTCCTCTCTTTATCATGTTTATGGGTACAGTTTAAACTATACATGGATGAACGACACTTGGCATATGGCATCAAAAAATATTGCACAAGTTATGGAAAGTCAAAAGACCATTTACCGTTTTACTTTTTATGCACATACTCAGAAAATATGACATAATTTTAAAGGAATAGAAATTATTCATCTTCTTGATGTGAGTTAGATGAGAAGATTGACACTCTCATGTCCATATGTTGAGTATAAAACTACAGCCAGGAGGTTGTAGGTTGACTTAGCTTAGCATAAGGACTGGAAATAAGGGGAAACAGCAACAAGTCCTCCAAATTAAATGACCAAATACGTTGTTTGATCATGCACCCCAGGCAGACACATAGGAGCGTTTTCTAGTAATCAGCAGGACAACATCATGTCTGTCTGTGCTTTCCAAAACTGTCACAAAATAATGATGTTTTATGATGTGATAACACTGTTGTTAAAGTCTGGTTGGGTTTAGGCACAAAAACCACCTGGTTAGGTGGTTTGGGTTAAAATTATCACTAAGTTAAGGTTAGAGAAACATGTAGTGTGGATTAAAGTTATTACCTCCTTAGGCAACCTTCATTGTCATGGTTACAATAATAACCATGGGGTTAAGGTTAGGGGATGATCGTAGTTAGACTACATTCTTTTTTAAAACTCCACCACCTCCGAATGAGGAAATTTGTCAACTTATACAGACGTCATCTGTACCACACCACTGTTACAGGTCATAATTACTATGTCCGCTACATGGCATCTGTCACATATGCTGTTTTTGGGCGACTGACATTACAACCTATTGTGTTGTTTTTCTTGGGAGGACAGTCTCAGTAACAATTAGTTTGGTTCTATCTAAGAGTAATAAAATCCACCGACCAACACTTCTAATGTCCATTAATTAATGCAATATATGTTGTTTGTTTAATCTGTACAAAGCAAAAGTGTAAAACTGACAAATTGCATTTCTACAAGGGCTTATGTGTGGGACTGTTTCTTGGCCAAGTGCAGTGACTTTCTAGTTTTTTTGTCATCACAGTCGTCACTGCTTCCAGCCAGGAAACGTCTCCAACAGTTACTCTCTGTAAAACCACAACTCGTCGTTTTTTAAACTTTTTTTATTTTCTATTTTTTATTTTTTTTACATTTTTTTTATAACATGTTAATCAGTGAGCTTTAGAGGTGCTGGTAGGCAGATTTTGTTACCTTTTTACAGAGCTAGGCTAGCTGTTTCCACCTGCTTCCAGTCTTTATGCTAAGCTAAGCGAAAGGGTTGTTGGTGGTAGCTTCATATTTACTGTACAGACATGAGATTGGTCCCAATCTTCTCATCTAACTTTCAGCAAGAAAGCAAATAAGCATATTTCCAAATACACCACTATTTCTTTAATTACTTAAATGTGATCTGCTCTGTGACCGAGCTTAGTTATAACCCTGTATAATATCACTGAAACTGCAAAATATGATTTTTTAAATTTTTGTACTCTTTGTACTCTGGTGTCAGATGGTAGTGTAAGGACTGAAAAAATAGATGATCTTTATCAGTAATTGGCTAAATTGTGGCCTCAAATCTTTATCTTTGCCTTGTTTTTTAGCAAATAGGGTTTGCAACACAATAAGTGTCTGTTTGGCCCTGATATAATGACTGTATTGGAGTCTTGGACCTTTTGGTGACTATGAGAACAAAGAAGAATCCACTTCAAAAGAAAATGGAATAAGATCAATGACAAGACCCCTGATGGTCCGCTCCATCCACCACAGAGCGTGATAATGTAGTTCACAGATAAGGTCAAGCAGATGCCTGATGCTATTACAAAGAAAGGACGAGGGACACACACATTAATCAGTTGCAGGACTTTATGCAGTCCCTCTGTTCCCCCTCTCTCAGTCTGCCTCGAGGAGCCATCAAGTTCGAACAGTAACGGCTACTGCTTAATCAGCAGGTCAATAGGCAATGTTACGCTTCATTCTTCCCATCTTGGCCAGGGCTAATATAACACTTAACAAGGAGAGCATTCCTGACCAATGTCTGGTACATACACACACACACACACACACAATACAACAGATACACAGTAAGAGACACACAATCATACTCAGCTAATTCAACAACAGACTGTATCTGACAAGCCTAAATGAGTTAGCTCTGTGCTGTAACCACACTATCTGTCTGCTTTTGTTTTTGTTTTTTTGGAGAAAAGGTAGAGGTTAAAAATAAGAGGAAACATTACATAAACACAATAGACTTGTTGTATTATCCCTCCAGGCTTGCAACAGAGTGTAAAGTTCATTAAGTCAGGTTAATGCTAATCTTTGGCTGTGCGCAGGGAGGAATGGGTTCTTAAGACTGCAGGCAAGAGGAACATCTGTTTGCAGAGACTAATCCTAATTTAGCACTGCTGCTATTCAGTCTTTATCAAAGGCAAGCGGAGCTGTGCCTCCTCTAATTTTGGGAGGATGTGATGCACATACTGCACACAGTCGCTGCAGGGTGGATGGTATAAGTGTTTCAGGCAGAGTGGTGTGTAATCTCACCGCCACATGCTGTGGGATCAGCTGAACAGGAAGCCGCTCTGACCATTTGACCAGAGATGGGACAGAATTAATGTTGCAATTATGTAAAAACCTTAAAAATGGGATACTTCAATGATATTATGCGCTTCATTCAAAGTACTGTCAGTGACATCACATCTTGTCATACATCTGCACACTAAATGTGTTCATGAATGACAGAAATTATCCAACGGCATGTTTCCTATAGCACCTCTCCAAATCCTGAATGTGGTGTTATATACAGCTGACAATACAACATAATAATATTATTCATTGAGATAAATAATGATTGTTTTTCATCATCAGTCAATCTATTGATTTTTAAAATTTGATCAAATAATAGTTTATTCTAAAAAGCCAAAAAGAATGAGAAAAAAAATTATTAGACCAATGTGATGTCTACAAATTGGATAAAATTTACAATATTAAAGAGAAAAACAGCAAATCCTCACATCTGAGCAGATTTAACCTGAAAATGTTTGTTATATTCACTTAATAAATGATACATTTGAGCTGATATTACCATAACTGCCACAGATTCATTCTATGTCAATCAAAATATCAGTTTATCTAGAGTTTCAGCTCTAGTGAGGTGTTTGTGCAGTATTTTCTTACATCTCTGAGTATGGACTCAGTGTTAATAAGAATAGAGCGGTATTGATCTAAAAGGTCACTTTAATTAAAATAGCAATATGATTTGTGGAAAAAGGTTAAACCAATAGAGCATTTTCTCCAAAATGTTGGTAAAAACAAGATGAAGGATGTTTCTTCACATATTGTGCCAGGTGTTATGTAGGAATATGAATTAGAACACAGCATAAAATATGAAGAATCATATAAAATGTATTTTACACTTGACACAACATTTCTCACTATAATAATCTTGCTCTGTACAGAACATCATTCTTGTACTGTGCTACACGTCTGATGCTTATTAGAAGAATTGTGTGCTTATTGGCTTATTGTGAAAACTGGATGCAGGATTCATTGAGTGTTTATGATTCATGAGGTGTCCAAACTTCAGCTGAAACGAATCTATTCTAGTAACCAGGTTTAGATATTTACTTGACAATGACACCAAGCTTTGTTTCAATCAGTGGGACAAAGATAACATGTTTTACAAAGTCTTTAACTATCCCAAAATTTCACAGAATACAAAGCTATCATTTTTTAAAACTCATTTTTTAAGACACCAGGCACATTTTGTAAAGCAAACAGCAAAGAAAGAGGAGAAAAGGAGTAAAATATATCAAACTCACACAAGTTGTGTAAATGGTGAATGTCAGCTTGAGCCACAAGAAAGACAGCAATTGTACTGGCTACAAATAGCTACAACTCCTACCACTGGTAATAATAAATGTGTACTGAAGGTGTTTAATCTGAGCTATTTCATATTATTTCAACTTTAGATTGGATCTAAAACAAACTCATGCTATTCAACAGTCAATATTATCTCTCAGGGTATAATGTTTAGCTTTTAATTAGCTTTTCCTTTTTGCATATAGAGAAGATGCTCTTATTATTAAGCTTAAAGGACTATACCACTGTTTTTGCAAGTTTTATCTCCCTATCTGCAAATCACTTTACATTCCGGTTAAAAAATCCATCTATTATGTAGATTTTTTTTAATGAATTCTTACATTACAACTAAACAAACAAATCACAAGTCACTGTGATTAATATTTTTTAATGTATTTTCCCACATTCCAAACTGCCTTTCATTTCCATTCATTAAGGTTTCTGTATGACATTAAGAATTAGCGAATTAGTGAATTAGCACAAATACAAATTAGCAGTCTTCTCAGTGACTGTCACAGCTGCAATAGTTTTTTTTTTGTCAAAGATCAATAACGGTAATGAACTTTAAATGCAGATTGTTTTGAAAAGTCTGCACTGCATTGCCTTAAAACAAATGTGACTTTGACAAAAATGAATGCAGACATGACTGTGATGAATTACATGACTAATGCAAATTTCAAGAGCCGGATAATTATTTTTTAATGCAGGAGTTAATGGAAAATGACAAAGGTAGAAAAAATGGGTTCAAAAATATAAAACACAGCAATGCCATTTACGGAATGGTTAGTTGTCATGAAGAGTTGTTATGTTCGGTAAATGGAGTGAAACATACAGAATTCCTGCTATGGTCCTTTAAATGTCAAATAATGAGAGAAAGTTCAAAAACAAAATTACAAATGTTAAGTAGTTCATTGTTTCTGAGGTCTTATTAGGCGTAAATGAGCTACAAGAGCTCAGCATTTTCACTTCACCTCACAATACTCGAGTCTACTGTTCTTCACTCTAGCTGTAAAAAAAATAATAATTTAACAAGGTCAGATCTCACTCTAAGAGTTACGTAACTAGTTTAGTCTTTTGTATCAGTGCACATGCTGTAGATGAGACCAGAAGCTCCTTACAAAATCTACTTGAATATGGAGATGTAAGAATTAAAACAACAATAACAGAAGAAACATTAAAGGTCTCAGCGAAAATCCTTTATCTTCTCCTAGGGGGGCAACGGGATAATAAGAGGATGACTAAGGAATATGATTAGCCAAAGAGATAAAAAGCTGCATGTGATAAGCTTCTGACCCCTGCTGAGGTTACAGTAGCACTTTGACTTCGGTGACACCTTTTCTCTGAGTGTTTACATGAGGATTGTGGTCAAGTCTTGTAAATGTTTGAATAAAACCTGAAAACCTGTTGTACACATACTATTTACACCATGTACAGTCGTTTTATTCTTTTCATTCACAAATTCTGAAACAAAGGCTATTTGTGCGTCTTTGTAAACCTCCTTTGATCATGATAATCTACTACAAGACAATATGGAGGATTGATGTTTTGTCCTTGGTTTAGGTTGGTTATAAAGAGGTGATGATAAGCCTCTCACACACTGGAGCCACGCCAATGTAACTGCATTATGGAGAGGAAAATGATCCACACAGCACGAAACATTTTGAGTCTGTTGGAGACACTTGCTATCAGAGTGCCATTGAGCCTATTGACTCCTAATTAACAGTCTTTGCTTTCAAAGAAGATGGTAATCCTGCTATAATTAGGGATACTATGTCACACAAGTTGCAGCCTCGGCAGTGATCTGCTTACAGCCAGAAAAAGGGAAACGAAAAGGAGGACTGTCTTAAAGTAAACAAATGAAGAAGGCCGCAGCAGGAGAAATAGAGAGAGAGAGAGAGCGAGCGAGTGAGAGGTGGTCACTGCAATTTACTGTAGCATACAGGCACACAGAGTAATGAGGACACTGAAGAGGTGGGTAGACAAGACACAGACACACATGCTGAGAGCAGAGTATGGGTAGAAAATGTTTAATAGACATGGTTATGAGAGGTGTACACAGGCCTGGCTGCAGCACGGGAAATAAAAACAGGAGAGGACCATATTTCATGCTTTACATTTTATTCATTAGTTACAACACAGCAGTGGGGAGGAAGAGTGGGGTTGAGGAAGAGAGGATGATGGGTTTTTTTTTTTTTAACCACATGGTTAGCTCGATGAGGACATTTCCAGTGACAGCAGGCGGTGCAGTGAAGGCCATATACGTTAAAGCACATGAAGTTAGAGGCAAAGAAACAGTGATGAGGCAATGACATCATCCTACGCATTCAACTTTACAAACTGATGTGAAGGAAGGACATAGCTAGAGCCACTGGACTTTGTGTCACACACACACGCACACGCGCACGCGCATACCACGCACGCAGGCACGCACGCATACAAACTCCCAGCATGCGGAGTAGTTACCTTACCTACTGTGTATCGACCACAGTAGGTTTGTGATGCTTGCAAACATGGTGCAGACTGGCTGCAGTGACTGAGAAGGAATATGTCTTTTTTTTTTTTTTTTTGGGAGAGTGAGCGGGCGCACCGTGGCTCCGTGACCCGCTCATCATTTGACGAGATGTGGGAGGCGACAGCTCGACTCATCGCAGCCCCCCTCTTTTTCTCCCAACCTGCATCACATCATCATCATCATCATCACCATCATCCGCACCAAGATTCATACTCACCACATACGCTTCCTGGGTGGAAGACAATGTTCTTTGTTGGAGGCGGTCACCCCCAGAGCCAGCTGCATAACAGTAATGTATTTCTGGTAATTCACCATGGTACTGTCCACCGCTACTAAAAATCCAACCCAAAGAAAAGCACAGGTGATCATATATTTCTTTATTCCCTGGCATCCGCCTCCGCTGCGTCTTCCATGCTCAGCATCACAACGCCATTTCCAGCGCTGAAGGACTGACAGTGAAAACACTCCCCAAGGAGCTGAGCGAAAGGTGCCGTACCGCTGCGACCCATGTCTGCAATGACACTCTGACCGTGTTTTAGCGCTCGCAAACAAATCGCAGATCCATCCGATTTGTTTTGTTTTGTTTTGTTTTGCCTTTTTTTTTTTTTTTTTTTTTTTTTTTTTTAAATAACGGTCAGGATTTGGACATTATCTCCTTCCTGCTGCCTCCTCCCTCCTATCCAGGGCTGGAAACACTCTTAAAAACGCTGCAGCGTCCAGGCGTCAGTGTGTGTGAGGTAGGGGAGAGAGTGTGTGTACAGTGTAGTCAGAGGGGAGCGACTGGGAGGGAAGGGAGGAGGGAGAAGAGAGGGGGAAGAGGAGGAGGAGGAAGAGGAGGAGGGAGAGGAGGAGGGGGGGGAGGCAAGGGACCGATTCATTTGGAGATGCTCAGTTGTAGCATCTGTTTAGGAAGTCTAAAGTTTGTCTACGGTTGCTTATTATTGTAGAAAGTCATGTGTCTCTGTGTTATACAACACTTCCTGGAAGCAGTGATGACTTACAAAGACAGGGGCGTAACTAGAAATTCTGAGCCCCCCTGAAAGCCTCAGAGGATCTCTCTACATTTTTCAGAGGTGGATCGGAGGGCATATTTTTCCTACAATTAACAATTCATACAATTAGCACACACACACCGACACACACACACATACACACACACACACACACACACACACACACACACACACAAACCATATAGGTTTCGTTTGATGAACAAATGAGCTCAACATCTACTTACTGGAAAGTTTCAAGAGCTTTCAGCCACATCTTTTGGTTTTCATCAGCAAATGAAGCAAACTCGGAATATCAGAGAATATGTCAGATATTCTATATGTCTCTTTCAGCGGATGGACTAACCCCGTCTGCTGATGAAGGCTATGATGTGGCTGAGCGCTCCTGAAAATTTCCAGTAAGTGGAGCATTCAGCCGCATCTCATGGCTTTCCTCAGCAAATTTCCAGTTAAGAGAGGTTTTTTCTGTCACACTGCTACTTCCAAAGTCAATAACGAACCCTAAAGCTCATACTATAGTCTCTCTATACTATCATACAAGTACAGCGGATGTAAAGTGAAAGTACTGTGAATGTAACTGAGGAGATTATCAAAGGTCTTGGTGATTATTCTTAACGTACAAAGTCTGACTTGATTAGCTGTCTTGCAAATGAGCAGAAGCAACCAACCATCATGGATTTCTTCTTCTTATGTTACTGTACATTCTGCATATTTGATTGATATAAAAACACATACAAAACTCCTCCTCTCACAGAAATTAAACCTTTCTGGCTTTTCTGTCAGCTTTGTGATGATAACCATTAATGTTTGACACAAAATGGCAGATGTTAACAGGAGGGTAATTAAACTTCATTAATGCACAATAAAATTTGGGTGGGGGACTACGGATACTGGTCAAGGGTCATGCTTCAGTTCATCTGGTGTGTTTAATACAAAATATGTCAAATTTTCTTGAAGCATAAGAGTAAAATATGTCCAAGAGGGGTTTAATTCTAATCATCATACACACACACACACACACACACACACACTACACACATAATACATCCAGTGTTACTAACTACTGAATTTCATCCATCCACCCTTCGTTATCTTTATCTACATCCTGTACAAGGTTGCAGGGCAGAGAGCACTCTGGACACGGTTGGCAGTCGATTACAGTGTTAACAAGTATGCACAGACAACCGTTCACACTCACTTTCACACCTATTTGAGTCACAAACTCATCTAATCGGAGGAAACTGGAAGAACTCACACAGGCACAGGGAGAAAATGCAAACTCCACACAGGAAGGTTTTCTGCACACTGTTTGGATTTGTTTGTATGTCACGTACTGTACAGCATCTTGATCACCACTGGTGCATTTTAATTTCATTTCCCGTTGCATCCCATTGCAACATTGCAACATAGACATTTTTCACACTCAGCATATTAATTTTAAATGATCTGAAACAATGAGCTGCATCGTCTTCTATGTGTTCAAACGTCGCCAATGACAGTAACTGAGATTGTCATGACAGATATTATTGATGTCCAATGTTACTGCATAGTTGTCCTTTTTGGATACTTACATTATTATTAGACCTGTTACAAACATTATTTTTCACAGTTCTAAACTATTTTATGAGTTATCTTTGAAGTTTTACTGGTAATGCTGTACATATTTCTCACTACGTCAGAAAGAACGAAAGAGTCGTTTAAGTCTCTTGAGATAACTGTTTAAACTTTTTTGCATCACGTTCATGCTGAAACATTTATGACTTGATTCTAGATGTAATTTAATATTAAAGAAACACATTTTGCTGCTTGAAACAACATACTTCTCAGTTTTGCTGCAGAATGTTGTGACTCGTGTCTGTCAAATCCATGAAAGGTGCAGCACCCAGCAGCTCTGTCTTAGTGGACTGCGCCTACACCACCTGTGATTAGCAGCAAACAGATGCTGGCATGGGTTGTTTTTCAGTCAATAGACTGACACGCTGGTGCTGTTCTAAGCTTGAGTTGAGAGTAAGTCGATTAGTCTAGACTTTGAAGTCTTAGAGGAGAGAGACGCCCTCTCACCTGTGTAGAGAAGTGCACGTTTCACTCTCACTAGACCAAACAGACTTAAACGCTGATGTCAAACTACACAAGAGGTCTGAGGAGGCCAAATCAATGGAAACTGAAGAACTTACATTTATCTGTTTTGGAGCAGTACAATAGAGGTAATAGCTGATATAAGCATTATGCGATAAAAGGATTATCTCGTTGGTTAATTAGGAAAAAATCAGATTGATGCACATGCTGAAAATGAGCTCGAGCAACTGTTTTGTCCTACAGAAGCTTTCCACCATACAGATAAACAGGCAGAGCATGGCACTAACACTGCCAGTGTCAGGGGAGCAAATCCCTCTGTGGCCGGCGTTGCTAAAAATGTATGCACCCATGACACTGTAGTGCTCTGTGGATGAAAGTATCCTCCACATGGTGTGCATTATGCTAACCTACAGTAATGACAGCATCATAAACCTCTCTGTATGGAGGCTAAACACATAGACCTGCATGTTTAAATACACTATGTAAAATGAAACATTTGATTAAGCAAGCTGAATTGAGATGAAACTATGATAAACATCGAATGCTGCATAGCGTCAAGTCTTTTTGAGATGATAACGTGCACAACAAAGCTTGTATAACACACACAGAAAATGAGCATCAGGCCTATTCTGAAAATTAAACAGCCCTTTCTGTGGTTGCCAGTTCGTTAGTTCTGGGTGACTGGAAGCAGAAAACCCTTCAGGGCATTGAGGGAACCTAAATTCATCTAGTGCTCATATGTCCTAATATTCCTCCATGCAGTACCTGCTGGTGAGTACAGTAAGTGATTCAGTTTTCACATACTGTACAGACTGTACTTTATGATGGTTCATTAAAAAAACAAAACAATATTTAATACACTTGTATATACACTAGAGCTGAAATAATTAGCTAGCTAATCGATTAGTTGATCAATAGAAAATTAATTAACAATTTATCAAGAAAAAGTCCTTACCATTTGCTATTCTCAGCTTTTGAAAATGTGAGTATGTGCTGCTTTTCACTGTTTTATATCATTGTTAATTGAAGATCTTTGGTTTTAGACTGTTGGTCGGGTAAAACAAACAATTTAAAGTAACACTGGACTAAAAGAAATTATGACTTTTTTTAACAATAAAATGATGAATCTTAACAATTATCCACAGATGTTAACATTATTTAGTTGCAGCCCTAATATACTTTAAATACACTTTGTATACTAAACAAGCCTGGATGCCACATGGGTTTCTATAGTAAGTTATAGTGACATGAAATAATGATGATTTGAAGCAAAATGGGGCTTAAATTTATTTTTGAAAGAATTTGTCCTAAATTGGGTGTAATAACAAAATATTTGTCACTAGCAGAAAATAGTTTCAGTAGCATGATAGTACAGCATAGGATGATTCAGTTTTCACATACTGTACATATAATGTCTACACTGAGTCCTGGCTGCATGCTGGCAGTGATGTCACAGCTTCCTGTTCGTAGCCTCTTGAATCCAGTCAACACTCAACTAATACACCACTAATGGAATCATCAGAGCAGAGCTCCGCTTGGACAAACCTACCAGCAATGCACTCTGTCACCTCCCATTGACTAGGACGCCATTCACATAACTATCGGGATTAATCAGACACCACGGATCGTCATTATCAGACATGTAAGACACAGCAGTCATTAGTGAATGGGGGGAACTGCTGCGGACACACGCACACACTTATACACACACCTCTTTGTCTTTTATGGACACACACTCACATTACGTGCAGTGTGCATGGGAACCAGTAGTAGTGTGTCAGTGGGGAAGCATTGAGACAGCAGTGGGTCAGTGGTTGTGCTGCAGTCTGAAGCCCACTGCATACCCATGCACACTCCACTGCAGCACTTTGATTTCACATTGGCATCCCCCCTCTGCATCTCCACAGTAACGGCTCAGAGCAGCCTGCCCCATCATTACCCTTCTCACATGAGAACCCACTGCTGACATCTTTTATTGTACGCGCACAGAGACGTACAAGCACACGTGTGCGTCAATAACACACTGAAGTGCTGGGGGTTTTTTTTCCAGTGAGTAAATAGGACAGACAGGGTTGCCCTTCTTTCTTGTGTCCTTAGACTCTTTTGTCTACTTTATTCTGAACAGCAAAATCAAACCTGGTTTGTAGGACTCAGAGTCTGCTCCCAGAGGAGACAAACCTGGACGAAAGCCCTAAGAACCACTACCGCTGTAACACCGTGATTTATTACTTTTGCACCGAACAAAGAGGAGAAGTTCACAGAGAAAGTCCTCTTCACATGAATGCACTGCACCACGAAGAACAAGAGTAATGAAACACGCGCGCACACACACACACTTACACACAGTCACACCTCAGTGCTGTCGCAGTGCTTTCTCTCTATGTGCTGTGAGGTGAGTCATCAGCACAGAGAAGCATAACCTCACAGCTTCAGCTAATCTCTCCTCTTCCTCCACCTCCTCCTCAACCTGCCAGCATCTCATTTTCTCCACTTATGGATGAAGGCACGGTGACTTATATCATTGCTGTGGACTCACATATACACATAAGGCCACAAATCTAACCACATGGCCAACACATTCCAGTGAATCACACACACACATCCTCTGTAGGAGAAAGCGATATGTCCTGTAGTTAAAAAAAAGCCAGTTATCCAATCAATATTTCTGTGTTATCATGTGTTTAAGCACATTAATTTCTGCTCAGACTGAGATGAAAGTTTTACATGTCAGTTTAAAAAGAAGTACAATATTGCAGTTGGAGCCCTTAAGCTGGATTCAGTCAGCTTCACATCAGTTCCCGCGCTGCTCTTCCAGTGATACACAGGTCCTCAGCCTCTGTGCCCTTTAAGACAGAAGCCCAGAGATGTGATTAAATGCTGCATGTTCACTCTCAGTCAGCAGGATACTGACCAGAGGCGGACACGAAAAGCCAAACTAATAAACACAGTGTCTCTTTGAACCTACAGAGCTGACAATCAATCTGCTCTTCTAGCGTGGATCAGAGAAAGTGTACAATAAACACACAACCTCGTGCAAAGGTACAGTTCACCGTGAGGAACATATACTCCCAGGTTGTTTCCACATTTATAACAAGCGCGGCATGCAGACATGCTTCACTCTGTCACACAGGGACACACGCTGGCACACGAATTCTGAAGCCAAGCATCCATGACTTGAGGCACTTTCTGTCCTACTTCTCCTATGAGAGAACAAACAAAAGATTATGCCATTTTCATCGCGATATACATGCAGTCAATCGTGCCCGACACTTGACTCGTTCACTCTGAATCTGCCTGTATTGACAAGTGATGCAAGAGCAGCATTTCAAGGTCAGAAAACACAACAAGAGCGATGAAAACATCCCCTCTAAGTTCTGTCTCTCCTAAGTTATTTGTGAGAGATGTCATTATCCAAGGAGCATCATCACATACAGGTGCACTCAGGAGTCTTTGGCAGTCAGTACGTACAAATAAATTTTATATTTGACTCTAAAACAAAATTTCAAGAGGACTTACATTGCCTTGTTAGCGTATTGCGTCTCCTGTGGAGGCTCTGTGATCATACTGGCTGTGTGTGCTGCTATGAAGCTGTGTTGTGTGTGTTGGTCTGTTTCTGTCAGCCTGTGTTTGTGTGTGTGTGTGTGTCTGTGTGTCTGTGTGTGTGTCTGTGTATGTGTGAGTGTGTGTGTGGGTGTCTGTGAGTGTGTCACAGTGCCCAGGGCCAGACCATTGGGATAGCTGTCTCCATGCTGACTTAGCTGTCATACATTAAAGAGGCCTCCTTAACGGTCTAGGGAGCATATCAGCTTGTCTGTCCCGTCACTTCAGGCATCACATCCGAGCAAAAACCCCCACCGACTCAACCTCTCATGCACACACACACACATATATATATATATATACACACACTGTCAACTGTTTGCTGCCTCTCCCCTCCCCCTGCTGTGTTAGCTGGGCCAAGGGTACTCTCCAGGGGTCCACACACACCCAGAAAGACACCATCACTCAGCCATGACGCATTCACAAGGCCTGACACACAGTGACAAAAGCAGCCTCACAGGACTCTGCGCCAGTGTACCGGACTGCTCATATACCAAAGAATAGCACAGCAGATGTCATTTTATGCTCCTCTTTTCAGTAATTTAATTTATATCCACAGTTAAGTGTCACCATTTAAAGACATGAATATAGTGCTGCAATAGTCTTCACTTGTGTGTGATCATCTCTGCCAAATTTGTCAAATAACAGACAGGTGACAAGTTAAAGAAAAAAACAACATAGTGTGTCTTGGGCCACCACAACTTCATTGGCACACATTCTACAAGTGTGTGGACATGTTCTTCCAAACACTCATTTGGTGTTTTGATGATGGCACTGGAGAGCACTATGTAACACGCTGGTCTAAAATCTACTATAGGTGTTTAATTGGGTTGAGATCTAGTCACTGCAAAGACCATAACATCATTAGTCCGCCATTCAGACACCCCTCTTACCCTGTATTTCAAGCATCTGGATCCATTATGTAGCTCCACACATTTATTCAGGTTTATATTTTAATATGTAGCCCATCAGTATGTTAAAGTATAACATAATTGATCAGAAAAGAAGAGATCAGCGACAGTGGTTTGGAAACTGCAGGTCAGATATAGATGCCTCCATTCATAAGAATGGGGGGGAAAAAAACGGTTTAAAAAAAACGTCTATATCGCAATGATCCTTAAGTGGAATAGAAACAAATTGTCTGGCACTATTTGGATTTCCAGATGCAAGCATAATTTGAAGCAGGCCTCATGACCATGTACAGTTAGAGTCAAAGACTTTTTTTATAAATGCTAATGAGTTTTGTATATTTTAAAGGAAAACAGGAAAACTCGGCTCAGCTCTCCAACCTTTTAGATTCTAACAACTGGATTGAAAACAATGAAAACACTGCATGCACAACACCAGCGAAGTGTGAAGTGGAACGCTTACCTGGAGTCAAACACAGGGTCGGTGTACGTGGGAGGGGAGCACAGAGGTTGCTCTCCTGCTCTTTTGAGGGGCACAGGGAGACCCCCTTTCCTGCTCCATCTTGCAGAACCATCTGTAAGAGCACATTAATACTATATATCAACAACTGTTTATAATGCTGTTAATTCACACTTCTTCCCCGCTGACTGAGCCTGTGAGCAGGTGGATTCACAAGTTCTTAATTGTGAGATATTACATAAAGATAAAGCAGAGGCTCACTGAGCTGTAAATGCGAGTCATTTTCTGCAGGGTACTGAGTATTATGTAAATGCAAGTAAATCATATTGGTTTGGAGTAGTGCACCACACACGAGGCCCTGCACACTGCAGCCACGTTGAGGCCATAAGTTGTCAGTGGCTGGTTAGGAGCGCTGGTGGCTCAGTAATCCCCTCAGCCATCCAGATTTAAGAAGCTATTTTTGCTGGCTCTTAGTCTGTGGTGTTGGCTTACTGCAAAGTGGTTTCCTTATCTTAATATTGTTTTTTTTTTGTTTATGTTGTTTTTAATTTGTAACAGAAAATTAAATGCAACACAAGATAAGTGAAAATACACAGAAAATACAAATAAATAGAGAGCTGCTACAGATTGATGAGCTGAAACTCTGTTCTGTTCTTCTGAAATGCACACTGAAATGGTTCTCAAAGAAAACCATAGCGCAGCAGCACGCTGCCCTCTATCTAACCTCAGTTTTTGTGTTAGTCAGAGTTGCTGATGTAATTATTGGCTAATTAATGGTTGTACCTTCTCCATCCAACAGAAAGCAGGTTAGCAGGTGGGGACACACTTCCTCCAAAACAGAGCAGAATGAGCAGAATGCAGCAGGCCCCTTCGAGGACAGATGGTCCAGGAATATCTCTGTCCGTTTCTTGCTGGAGTCCTGTCCCAGTATTTCCTTGTACTCCCCCAGTGAAAAAACCTTATCATACACCAAGTAGGGGAGCACGGTGTTGACATCCAGCTCACTCAGGATCTTTTGTCGGTGCTGTTTGAGGATCTTAGCCCATCTCTTCTTCTTCCTGGCGCATGGCCTCCTGCCAGACCTTTGCTGCTGCCTCCTCTGCTTCCTCACAAACCACCTCTTTGTGCCGCTGCCAAACATCTTCAAGTTGAGGAGACCCACCAAAACTTCTTCCACAGCTCTGTCAACACAGTTCCCAAAGGAGGGGAGGTGCATATTTCATGCTGGTGAAGCTACCATGCCACATATTTCCTCGAGCCTCCCTTTGTTGTTGTCTGAGTCGTTTATCTGGGGCAGGAAGAGACAATCTGGACAGTAGCTGATTTCTAGCCGGGTACTTACCGACGCTAAGAAGATTACCAGACTCTTAAGTACGCCAATGCAAACTGCTCACCACTGCGCAGACATCCTCACCATATTTTACATTATTTTGTCTGTCCTGTTGGATGACTAAATATTTGAGCTACTTAAGTGGTCATTTAATCACCATATGCCCCCCTTTAATTAAAAATGTGTCTAACTGGTCTCTCCTTTCTGTTAGCTCCTTGAAGACCAGGCTCTACACTTATTTGGGGTAATGCTGACTAGCCTAAAAATCATCAGGGAGTTATTGAAGAAGACTTGTGAGGTCCAAAACCTCTACCCATCGTGGCAAATCTGTGCAAAGTTAATGAGACTATTAAGTTGCCCCTGAGCAAGGCACTTAACCTCCAGCTGCTCCTCTGATCATCGTCCCAGTTATTGCTGAGAATGTGACACCTGATTAAACTAAGATTAAAACATTTTGTCATGTGCATTGACCCGTTACATTGAGATGTCAGGCCTGCATTGAGGAGAAACATTAACATATAATAGAAAGGAACAAGGACATTTAAAGGGGTGGTTAATGCATTGTACTGACAATCTAAAAAAAAAAAAAAAAGTAATGCAGCACAAACCAGCATGACCTTGAATCACATTTTATCCAGCTGCTGTGTAGAAAGATAGAGAACAGCTTTACTCTTTACCAGAAGATGGTGCCATTTGTCAGTGAGTATCGAAAAGTATAAGGAATACAAATGAAATAGTACAACCAGTCGGCCTCAGAACTATAGACCAGTGACATCCATCAAAGCCTTTGAAAAAACGCTAAAAGAGGAGTATTGTGCTCAATGGAGAGAAGGAAACAAATCACACAGCCAAATGAGCTGCTACCAAGTCCCTCAGCAGAGAAATTCAACTGGCAGAAGGAAAAAGAAAATATTTGAATGAAATCTTAACTTAATAAAGAGTGAGTCACAAACTGCAGATCAAAAGAGGTCGCTATGTGAAATAACAGAAACCAGCATCTGTAACTACTGTCACTTAGACATTTAAACAGAAAAACCCTTCCTCTGCATTTGTCCAAATTATAAAACCTTTGGAAATAAACATTTTGAAAAAGCTCAGTCCTTTTCTGTTAGGGGGCGACAAGAAAACCAGAAGACCAGCAGCTCAGTTTGTCACCTGCTGCCACAGGGAAAGAGACGGATAAATAACCTGTCAACTGACATCTGCTTTTATGACATATGTACTATATGCAAAATGTATATTGAATAAACATATATGGAGCTGCTGACTGTACAGACTGGATGTTCATCTTATAAACATAACACACACATGATACACAAGATATACAGCACAATGATGTTCTCTAATGTTCACAGTTGAAAATCTTTTTTTACATAACCAGTTTGTATCTTAATTATTGTATCCACTATTTTAAGTGCTTTGGCAACACAAATGTCTTTTCATCATGTTGATTGAAGTCAATTGAAATTGTATTGTTAAACAGAAAATGGCTGCTCAGGCTGTACAGATCACTATTGGGATTACTGCATAAGAGCTCCAAATACATGAAACATTTCAAAGACAAACAAAAAATGCTATTTCTTATATAATATAACAATTCATGTTCAAGTATAATATTTTCACTATTCTCTAGTTTCCTGAAGTATGAACTGATCCAAATTATAGGATGAGTGTTTTTTGGACAAAATAATCACTGCTTTGCTTGCTCTTTTAGCTGTATGTCTTGGAAGTACATTTGTTATTATTTGCGTGATAAACACATTTGCTGAATGAAGTTGATTCTGATTCTGTAATTTCCTCTTTGGAAAGTCCTTACGCACAGTGTTTCTTTGCTGTGCTGCAGTGCACAAATAGTAACACAAAGAGTGAATTTACCAAAAAGATTGTAATTTTGGAAAATACCCACTTCATTTGACTAATTATGACTATGTAAGTCCAACATTATCCCTAGATGCTAAAGTTCAGAATGCCAGTGATCCCCATGTTTTACATTGAAGTCTCTCTATGAAGGGATCATTTTATGGCCAGTATGATTAACGACAGCGAACCATAACTCGGACATATTGGCATGAGAATATTGTTAGATAGACATTAAAAATATCTGAATCAATTTTTTAACTTTTTACTTTTGCTAAACTTGATTAAAGAGCATTTTAAATAATATGCACAATGGTGATTATAGCATCAGTAATCCACATTGCATCAGGTAAATGTCCTAAGAATTGTAGAATCACAGAAGAAGCCTATATACAAATAAACCAAACAAAAAAAGATATGATTTGTCTTCTATGTCAGTTTAAACCAAAGCTCTTTATCTTATTGCCCAATAACTCATTATTGCACCTAAGGAAAAACAGTGGTTTGATATAAAAGGTGAAATATATCAGGCTTCTGAGTGCACCTGTCTGGTTCAGTGTGTCAAAGGTCACAGAGATGAGATGAGCCTGACAGCAACAGATTATCTGTAAGAAAAGCCACCAATAAAACCTGTGATACTGTAAAATTTGTAAGATTTGCTTATTTTCCAGTTCAACTATTCACCGCTTAATGTATGTGGCAGTATTTATGAAATCACATAAAAAGATATCTTTAAATCTGTATTGATCCAAGACCAATGTGTCATTTCTGACACATTGGTCCAGTACTTCTATAGGAACCAGACTGTCTGCAGTGTGATGCATACAACATCGAGACGACTTTCAGCTTTATAGCATTTACTATAAGTTGTCTTTGTGCACTAGTGCTGTGTGCACTAGCTGTGCCAAGTTGAAGAGGATTGTGGCCAATTAAGAAAACAAAATAGGAAAACTGAATTGATGCTTATTCTACAAAGACATTCTAAAATAGCCTGGACAAAATTATTGGTACCCTTTAGAAGTTGTAAGAAATAATTGTAGTGATACTTTAGGCAGACTGTTGTGTTTTATTTAGTATCATAGGTGTTTTCAATCTTATAATCACTCATGCAGACATTTTAAAAGGAGAAAATTACTCACTCTGCTGTTTTGTGCAACTGTGTGCATCACATGGAACATGTAAAACGGAAGGAAAACTATAGAGTGGTCTGAAGACATTAGAAAAAAGGTAATAGCCAAGTATGGTCAATGTAAAGGTTACAAGACCATCTCCAAAGAGCTTGATGTTCCTGTGAGCACTGCTGCCAATATTATTAAGAAGTTTAAGGCCCATGAAACTGTAGCTGACATCTCTGGTTGCAAGAGGAAAATTGCCCTGAGATTGAACAGACGGATTGCTCGGATGGTTGAAAAAGAACCAAGGAAAACTTAAAAAAGGATCAAAGCTGAACTTCAAGTCCAAGGTACAATAGTTTCAATTCACACCATCCGTCGCTGTCTGAATGAAAATGTGCTCCATGGTAGAAGACACAAAAAAGCCTGACTGGACCTTACTTTAATGCATATTGACAAGCCACAGTCCTTCTGGGAGAATGTGCTTTGGACAGATGAACAAAATTAGAGCTTTTTGGTAAATCACATCAATCCTATGTCTATAGAAGAAAAAATGAGGCCTTCAAAGAAAAGAACACCTACTGTGAAACTTTGAGGAAACTCAGTGATGTTTTGGGGTTGCTTTGCTGCCTCAGGCACTGGGTGCCTTGAATCTGTGCAGGGCAAAATTAAATCAGAAGACTATCAAGGCATTTTGACGCAAAACATGCAGCCCAGTGTCAGAATTCTGTGTCTTAGTCGCAGGTGAAGGGTCTTGCAGCAGGATAATGACCCCAAGCACCTAAGAGTAGATAAGAAGAAAACGTTGGACCATTCTTAAGTGGCCTACTATGAGTCCTGATCTTAATCCCATTGAACATCTGTGGAAAGAGCTGAAACTTGCAGTAGGGAGACAGCACCCATCAAACCTGAGAGAACTGGAGCAGTTTGCTCAAGAAGAGTGGGATGAACTACCAGTGGAGAAGTGTAGAGACTTTATTCAGGTTAACAGAAAGCGCTTGACTGAAGTTATTGCCTCCTAAGGCTGTGCTACAAAATATTAAGTTAAGGTTGCTGCACAGCAAGGCTTGACCTCCAATAAACTGCATTCCTCCTGTCATATCAGATATCTCCAAATACCCTAGCCAAGCAACACTCCCACAAGTCCCACAATGTTGAATTTGTGGACATAAACATCCACCCCTTCCTCCCTTACTCGCAGCCTTGAATCTAGCTTCCCATGTCCACACATCCATCATTGTAGTGCTGTGGATATTCAGGTGTTGTTGTAGAAAAACAAGCATTCAGAAGGGGACTCATTAGAGGTGTGAAAACAGGCCGATGGAGCTGGAAGATGAGAGGAATAAGCAAGATAAAGTGAATGAGC
This sequence comes from Thunnus thynnus, assembly GCF_963924715.1. Classification (NCBI taxonomy): domain Eukaryota; kingdom Metazoa; phylum Chordata; class Actinopteri; order Scombriformes; family Scombridae; genus Thunnus; species Thunnus thynnus. The sequence goes on along the minus strand of NC_089521.1, from coordinate 21,260,018 downwards.
TGCAGAAGCCCTGAGGATGATGCCACGATGTGATTGGTATACATGTTGTGTGACAGCTTTGATTAAGATACTTGCCAGCTAATCTACTGCCTCTCTGTCTCTCACTTTCTGACTCTGACATACAAATAGAAACCAGGTAGATGGAGGGATGGTGGAAAACACAGAGGACAGAGGGAGAGCAAACATTCAACAACAGGATATGATGTTTGTTCATGAGCTTGCTCCACCAACACAATTCCAGCAACTCCTCAGTTCACATGCAATACCCATTACATTCTGTAGTGCAAAATGTGAAAAATTAAATTAGAAAAATAAAAAGAATGAATGTACAGGCACTACACTACATTAGCGTAGCCATGCTTTGTGCTACATGCTAATATCGGTATGCTATCATGCTCACAATTACAACATGAACATGCTGATGTTTAGCAGGCAAGGTTTACCATTTTTGCCATGTTAGTTTAGCGTGTTAGCATTCTGACATTTGCTAATAAGCACTGAACACAAAATCATGAGTTTTGGGCAAAAACTGAAGTTTTGGACAAATTGAAATTTAATGAGATATTCCAGTCAGGATCAAAGTGATGGATAATAATCAAAAAAACGTCCACCCAATGTTAATCTTTGTACTTGTGTGGCAATGCAGTTTTAAAACAGACTGAATCGAAGTCTGCATTTCACTATATCATAACAATAATGTAACTTTGACAAAAATAGTACAATAATAATAATTACACAATAAGCAATTTTCAAGTCTACTATTTGATTTTCATATGATGCAAAAATGAATGAAAACTAAATGGAACAATAAAAAAGCTATTCTCAAAGTATACTTTATTTATTTGTCTTTGGTTTTTACAACATGGACTATACTGTTATTAAATGTAGCGTTTTCCCAGGCAAACATTTAAAAGATAAGGCTTAAGTTTTTCACAAATGTTACTCAACCATGAGAAAATGCATATCAGCTGCTATTTTCAGCTGCAAGATTAACCCATATTTTGCCAGTGAGTATTTACAGCAGCAGGATGGTGCATGTGAGACTGACTCAAAATAAACTACAATTTAGTGTTTTATTGATGTGATTTTAATAGTTTTTGGACAACAGTGGAGGTCTATGGCACAAAGGATATACAGGCTTAGGATACAATGTTGTGGAAATTTTCTCTTGAGAAAGAGGCACATGGAGACATAAAGAAAGCATTAAACATTGTTACTTGTTGAAGCAGTTGTAGACACTGTGTAGTCCATCACATCATCAGTAACAATTATACAAATGTCCACACACAAACAAAAATACAATCATCTTGTATTTTTGGAGAGAAAGCATGTTGTTCAGCTGGCCCTTTCTCTAAAGATTGTGAACTCAAACTAGACAGCTTTATACCTCTTCAGAAGCAAAGCTAAAAACAGTCTGGTCCCTAAATGGACCACAAACCGTTACACCTTCTTACAAACAAGTATGGTCTCTAAAACAGAAGGCTTAAGACAAAGATATCTCTAGCTAACCCCAGAGGTCAGCAAGCAATCCTCAGATAGAAACAGGTTCAAGAGTTCAACTAGCCTAGGAGTAGGATTTCTTCACCAACATGTATCCCCAAAATGACAATGACATTACATCACATTCAGTTGATAACAAACATTGACTCTTTAGTTTGAAAACATTTGTAACATATATACAAAAGATTTATAAAATGATAACCTACTATTCAATTTTCTTTCACAACACACACAATCGCCTAGTTGTTAGTAGGATGAGCTTTTCAGTTTCGGTCTCTTCATGGTATTTGTCTAGAGGCTCTCTGATCACTTCAAACAGTACATAGACAATCAGGTTTTTGAAAAAATGCCAGAGTGCACAAACCAGCAGGAGGCAGAGAAGGAAAGGCTGCAGTATTTTGACTTCAAGCTGCTGCTGGCTGAAGAAATGATTGCTCAGGCATGGGGTGGTCAAGGTCAATAAGTTGACAAGGTGGCCAGTGATGATGATGAGATGAGCACTGATGATGAAGAGTACATTCCAACAAAGAAGAGGCCTGTTGAACCACAGCCCAATGACGAAGTGAAAAGAAATTTTAACAGATATCCACACGAAAATGAATAAAATATCATTACATTACATCATTACATTCTGTGATCAAACAAGACCCAATGTCCACTATGATGATAAAAAACATCTTTTTTAATTTTTTTTTATTTTGCTGTAACATGTTTCTTTCAGCCACAATATTTAAGCTATCAAAAACAATTAAAAATATTAAAACCTTTTTTCTTCTGGGTCTCAGAACTGCTTTCACAGGCTGTCAAGTACTCCCCTTCATAAGTAAACTAATTTTCATGTGTAAAATTGGAGTAGTGCCCCTTTAAAATCCATGCTTTCAAGGAAATCTGTGCATGGCATCTGAGATATGACTAAGGTTAAGGAACGATTGTGGTTTTGGCAAATAAACTACGGTTCTGGGTTTAGGTAACTGAAACACTTGGTTAAATTCACAGAAAAATTGTGGTTGCAGTTGAGAAAAACTTCCCATTTTACTACACAAAGGGCACATTGCTTCCTGCTTGGCACTGATACCCTATTTAAACCTGGTGTTAAAATGCAATCTCTTTCTGGACATATTATCTGGATAAGGAAAATATATTAATGCTGGCGTAAATGCATTCAGAATGCATTGTGATTGGAATACGATCATATCAGCCAGACCATATTTGGAGACCAGGCTCGCATTGTGATCGGATCTCAGCCAGGTGTAAATGCAATCTGTGCAGCATGACCACATTCATAAAATTTTTTTTAAAAAACAGTCAGTTGATCAGTCAGTTGAAAGGTCACCTAGCTCTGCCTTCCTGCCAGTTAAAGCAAGCCCCGCAAAAGATACAAGCAGTGTATAAGCAGGTCTTCAATTGCAAAAAGTGATTTAGAAATGAATGACGTCCATCGTGGCAGCAGTTTCATTGACCTGGGACATGCCGTGTTTGTTGACAAGTCTGCCAGCTCCACCTAATTAATTTGCGTATTGAGATCAGAGAAAACAAGAACACATTTTAATACCAGGTTTGAATGCAAAGACCCATGGATCAGATGTGTTTAGATAATGTATCCACATATAAATCACATGTCGATACCAGGTGTAAATGGGGCCAAAATGTTGACATTAGACAACATTCACTTCAGTATTCCTGGGGATATTTGGCTGGGTGCTTTGGAATTGAAAAGTGGAAAAACTGGACATCATAATGATTTTGACTGTACTGTTCACTGGTCTTGGCCACACACTAACGGACACCCACTGGACTTGAACACCACAACTGACAGAGACATGAGCTGCTGGCTTGCTCAAAGAGCAAATCCAAAGACTATTTCATGTTCTACTACTGGCCTTTCAAACCCAGAGCTTTGGTCTGATGTTCTTTGGGTAGAAGCACGAGTGAAAATGAAAAGATCCAGCTTTTGCTTGCCAAAAACACAAAGGGATAATAGAGACAGAAGGCTGCAGAGTGGTAACTACTTTCTCTTAAAAGGGAGATAGTAGAAGAGTCCCCCAACACCACAACTATAAAACTGGGAAACAGATTCAAGCCACCAGAATAGACCCAGGTTCAACAACCATCCACATTAAGATGAAAAGGAGATCACCGCTCCTCAGCAAGAACCCAAAGGCTGATCCAACAATGATCGATATCAAAGGAAAAACAGAGTAGATCTCAGCAACATCATATTCCTGAACCTGAAACTTGACTTGGTGTCTCACTGCCAGACTAAGAAGATGTTGCAAATCTCCCACTCATCTGGGAGGAATGTTGTTGTGTAAGTGTGACTAGATGATATTTACAAGGAGCAGCTGAAAGCTAATTTTATGAAGTTCCTTGGAAATAAAAACATTAATCAGTGGTCCTCTCCCATCTATTGTTTATGGAATAAACAAATAGAGATGGTTACTAGGTGTTAGCGCTTGACTTTCAGTGACCTGTTACTCCCACAGGATAAACTCTAACACACTAAACTGGGTCTGGATCTGACAGCTCATCATCTAACTTTAATATTTCTTGTGAAGAGGATAAAAAAGGAAATGGCTGCCACCATCATTTCCTCTTTCCTCGATAATACAACCGGACATGCAGTGGGAGTGAAACTTACAATCTATTTCTACTACACACTTGTTCTCTCGATCAGTTTTCTCATTCCTGGCACGCAAACATACACCATAGTTTAATTTTTTTTTTATTTCTTTGATGTTGAGTCATAATGCCAGTAACTAACTGCTTTCATGACCCGACTTCTGTTTCACTTCTTGTAAGCACTTTGCCAAAAATATTGTATGGCAACTGTACAAGTGTTGGCAAATAACGGAAAGTGACAAAGATAGACAAGAAACTGGGAAATGCATGAGCCATGTCACGTAACATGTAATTTAAGTTTTTACTTTCTTATCTGTCTAAAACCCTTTTCTTTTTTCTGAAATATCTTTGTGTCTTTACAATAGTTTTGCAGTGAAGACAGGGAGAGAAAAAGAAAGCTATCAAACCATATGTGGGAGAGGTTGTGGTCCAGATTTGAACAATTAAGGATGCTGCAGGTACTTCCATGACCCATTTGTACCAACAACTTGACTGAATCTTAACCATATTTATTTGGTACTGCAACATGTCTTTCCACAGTACAAAAAGAAATACTAGATTAGATTAGATTGGATAAAATTAAATTAAATGGTAAAGCATTTTGTTGTGTATATTCCTTTTTTAATTTCATTTTTTTACTTTGCAAGTACACTTTGTACTTTTTAAAGAAAAACCGCTCTGTATTTAATTTGATTATGACTGTGGTTATCATTATTACCAAGGATGTGCTGTGTTCATTTGTGTGTTTTTTTCATATTCCTGTATACTCTCAAAAAATAATAAATATAGAATAGAATAGAGTAGAAAAAACAGAACATGGTGAAGATAGTACAAGAAATAATGATGACACATAAGATAAAGTGTATTTTGTTTGTTCTCCAGTAGGATTTCGATTGCTTGACAGATTCCTCATGATGCTTGAGTGAGACAAATTTGCAATGTATCATATTTGCACACCATTTATGGTAGGAATGCTGGTAAAAGGGAGTAAATGTCCACTTCTGGCTTTCCATATTACTGTATTCATTTTCCATAAGAAAAAAATTTGATTGAAGATTATTATGAAACATTGTGTGACAAAATTCTCATCAAAGAAACACAGTTTTCCATGCACAATGAACCCTCTTCTCTCTTGCACCACCAATTTACACGACTCCTGCACCAGATTTGAAGATTCCTTCTATCACAGATCTTAATCACTGACTGAGCAATCATATCCTACCTGCATTCAACCCAAGCCAGTTTTATTAGGAAAAGACTGACAGATGTATATTTTATTCAGGGCACAAGAGCGGAGTGGAATCACATGTTTAACAAGCAGGAATGTAGATGGAGATTTCTACAGACAGACACAAGTTTTCTCTGTAATTACATTTAATGTCTAGGAAGACCTGCCAATTATGTTTTAATTAACAAAAGAAACTACTTAAAGGTAAGCAACTTGATTGTGGATGCACACAAAGTTGTCAGACCCTGCAATGCCATGTAGACACACAACACAATATTTTACATTTTTTCTCCTTTTAAGTCAGTGTGTTGTGTGCATATTTGATTATTATATATTGTGTGAATGTGATTACACAGAAAGTCTCATGTAAACTGTACTTTTATAGAATGGGAACGTACATTATCTAATTAACCGGCATTGCAAGCAGAAGGTCGCCAGTTCAATCACCAAACTGGAAATATAAATCTGGGCGGGGAAAGTTAAACCTACTGCATCACTTGTTTGATGAATGTAATTGTTTTAATAGTCAAGTTTCATTGTGTTTTGTTGCGTTGGATGTGTTTGCTGTAAATTAATGTGTTTTTATGTAACTTTTGGTTTTATGTCACTAAACCTCCGTGATATTGACTCAGTCCCATTAAATCTTTGTATTTAACTCTATTTGTGCAGCCTGTACTTGTGAGACTGTGCATGTAGCATGACATTTGTGCAGGGTGCAATAACTGTGTTGTGCAAATATCAAACACATAAATGTGAAAAATGCAATTTGCTGTAGAATGATGTCCCACAGCCTTAACTGATAAATAATGTATAAGACACAATTCAGCTCCTTGTGGAGAATCAAAATTTTTACTTGTTATTCATCTGCTTGGCTGAGGAGGTTTTCTGGCTTATGACTCAACCAACAAGTCAAATTTTGAAGTTTGGGTTAATTCAGGCGAATTTGAATAAGCTAGTTCTCAGTTGGCACCAGAAAGGGCCAACAGCATAATTTAGGGAACTTCCAAAATCCCCCAATTACATAATTGCATGTCCTACAACCAAGAAATCACGTTTGAACTTTCTGTTGTATCTATGAGCTTCCACTTACAATGTTTCTAAGATTTAGGATATTTCCGTCTGACACAACACTGGTACAAATTCTTTTGTAAAATATTAATTTATTCCCAATATTTCACGCAAAAGCACAAGAAATCAATAACATGGAATCAATTATACATTATCATCTCAAAAACATATTTGCAAACCATGTATGACAGCTAACTCCAGTTCCATCTCTGAGTCAAACAGCCAATAAAAACTATTTAAAAAAATGATGCATGATGATTACAACAATGATTTGACAGAAATTATGAATAAAATCCTTGTGACAGTTGTATTAAATTAAAAATCACATCTTTGACTGATTGAAATTAATGTAGCAATAATATTAATGATCAAAGAATAAAGATGTAAAGAGGAATACACATTTTATTAGTAGGCATCCAGTATCTTTCACTTCATAATATTACATAAAATCAAAACTTCCTAAATTGGCTCTGTGATTGTAAGTGGAAAAATATTATTCATTAACTGCTGCAGTGACTTGTATTCTCCAGCACAAAGTGGCTTGTTGTTCGTTCTGTAACATGTAGTCCAGTGCTTAGGACAAGTTAGAAGTTCTCATAGTGATGTATGAAATGGGCCTGATCCCTCTTGTTCATCTGCTGACAAGCTTTCTCCACATTCTTGGTCAGTCCAGGTGGTCCACAGCTGAATACACCAATTTTACCCACCTACAGATAATAATACAAATTTAAATGGAATAGGTCCAAATAATTCATTCAGTTGTAACTGGCAAAGCCTCATAGAAACATGAGGTAGATGAAGCTGGATGAAGGACTTACCTCAGGGTGAACTTCCTGCAGTGAGCTGAAAAAGGACACAAAGGGCGGACGGCCGAAGTGGGTGACAGACCGCAGGCCGGTGAAAAGACTGCGGTTCCACACCTTCTGAAAGTGGCGCTCACACACATACTGTCCACACATAACAAAGGCAACTCATTAGTGGTTTTCACTGTTATATAATATTAAAGGAATGGTTCAACATTTTGGGAAATACGGTCTTACGGTCTTAATACGGCTTTCTTGCCAAGAGTTAGATGAGAAGATTGATACCACTCTCATGTCTGTACAGTAAACATGAAGCTATAGCGAGAAGCCAGTTAGCTTAGCTTAGCATAAACACTGGATGCAAGGGGAAACAGCTAGCCTGGTTCTGCCCAAAGGTACCTACCAGCACCTCTAAAGCTCACTCATTAACATTAGCTATACATTTTTGTTTAATCTGTAGAAAAACTGTAGAATTGTGCGTTTACAGGGAGCTATTGTTGAAAATATTTCTTGGCCAGGAGCAGTGACCACAGCATTGACAAGACTCTAGGAAGTCACTGCACCAAGAATTAGTCCCACACATATAACCCCTTGTAATTCGCAACTTGTCATTTTTACACTTGTACAAGATAAATTGTGTTAATTAATGAGCTTTAGAGGTGATTTTTTTTACCTTTTGACAGAGCTGGGATAGTTGTTTTTCCCTATTTCAAGTCTTTGTGCTAAGCTAAGCTAACTGACTGTTGGCTGTAGCTTTGTGTTTATGATACAAACATAAGAGTGGTATTGTTCTTCTTACCTAACTCTTGGCATCAAAGAGATGATAAAATGTCTTACTATCCCTTTAACAAGGCATGTATTTAGAAGTCAACTTTAAATGCATGTTTGCTAAATATTTGATAGCATTTCAGTCCACTCTATTTTTTGTGACACTTGGAAATGGTGACTGCAGCTCTTACCAGCATGGTGGTGCGGAGGTCGAACTTCTCGGCCACCTGAGTGATGTAAGTGTGAACTGAGACCAGCTCCTGGGTGTCCATCTCCTCCACTTCCCTGATGATGTCTGACACCCACTCAAACTGACGCTGAGTTCGTGTCACCCAGATGAAGTACACCTGCAAACAATCAATGACTTAGCATTATTAGCATTTGACCAACATCACACACAGCACAAATAAATATTGCTGCAGGAAGGAATTCAAGACAAAATGTACTGTAGGTTGTGTGATTTTACGGAGCACCTTTTTACACTGAGTCTTGGACCTGATGGAGGACTTGAACACCAGGTCTTTGAGGATGGAAGCAAATGGAGTGACACCAATTCCTCCTCCCACCAGAACAGACACCTCAAAGTCAATCCACTCTTGATGGCCCTCACCAAATGGGCCGTCCAGGTACAGCTGGGGATGAAATGAGATATCAGTGAAAATAGAAAGAGTGGAGAAGCAGAGGAATCTCCACATACACGTTCATAATAATGCTTTCTCCTGCCTTTGGATAGGCTCCCAGCTCAATCAGGCTTTCCTCAGTGTAGAGCTCTCGGAGTTGGCTGGTCCAGGGCCCCACAGCTCGGATGTGCAGGCTGAGGGTTTCTTCGTGAGGTGCTGACGTCAGTGTGAATGGATGGTACTCATCTGTACCCAACATCAGGCACGCTATGCGAACCCACTGGCCTGAACGATACACAAAGCCCTGAGGTCGCTTGAACTCCAGATGTGTCACACCTACAGGTAGCACAGCCAAGGGAAGTGTGAACATGAATGCAAAATACACACAAACGTTACATGATTTCAGTGAAGACGATGGAAAAGTGATTCCATAGTGATTTTCCACAAAATGCTAAGTGTCACCTGAAGGCAGCAGCTCAGCTCTGACCACAGGTATCTCTACCTTCTTCCTGCTCAAACTGATCAGTTTGTCCAGCAGAAAGAGTAGTGCGGGTGGGATTAGGTAGATGTGGAAACGGGGCTCTTGAAGTAGGGCAAAACTGCCGTGAATAACTGTCTGTTGGATGAAAACAAAGCCAGCATCACACCTCTAGCAAAACTGCTTCCCATCATGAAAGTTAGCTGACAACAGAGTGCATTTGGAGTATTCTAAAGTCAGAAAAGTACTTACTAAAATGTAGACGACAACGTAGAGGTAATGTGTGATCCAAAATCCACGAAAACTGATGCGGCGGAAATAGTGTGATGCAAAAACATACATGAATGAAAAAGCAAAGAGAAGCAAGACACCAGTCATTCCTGGGAAAGGGACAAAGCAGAGAAAAAACCCCACAGAATCAGAGCATAGTATAACAAAAAGTCCATATTCTATATGACCTTTGAGGGTCTAAAATAGGTCTCCTCTGATACCTGGAACAGTTTGAAAGAACCACCAAGACCACTTGAGAGGAAGTTCAGACCTAAAATGAAAACACACTGTAAATTAGCTACATGCCGTAACTCTGCTGCAATGCGTATCTGCTAAAATCAGGCAGATATTTCAAACATTACCCATTATTGGATAAGACTCTGGGAAACAGGCAAGAAAGGATGCTGAGGTCACTGATGGAGAAGATGTAGATGTTGACGACATGGCCCAAACTATGAACAACTACAGATAGAACAAAAATGGGAGTTAGTTCACAAAAAGAAAAATACAAATACTTAAAACTGAACATCCCTACCAACCTGAAAGGATGATGGCAGTCATGGCCATGAAGCGATGGAAGTCAATGGCGGCGTCAAAGGGGATGTATCGGTTGAGGAAGGTCTCTCTGCACAGCGTGATGAGGTTGCGGCACACGGTGAGGAGCATGTAGGGAAACAGAAAGGAGATGGCGGCCGCCGAGCCCCGGGAGACGATGATCCCCACCACTGACGTCTCAGGGAAACCTGTAGATTCTGCCTGCAAACCGTAGTCTGGACACAGGATTTTTCAATCAGCTCAGACCAGAAAAAGTATGATGCTAAAGGGTGGTGAAGAATTATCATACATCAACAGGACATAGCCGGGAATGATTTATACTCACAGTAACATCTTTCGAGCGCCACGCCAGCTGTGATGCCATATACGACAATAAAGCAGACAATATGACGGCGATAATTCTCAATGAAACGTTTGAACTGCTGGATCTTCTGCTGGACTGGGTTCCTTATGTACTGCTCACGCTTGGGCTTCACATAGACATCTGGAGTGTTGACATCTAACCTGAAATTGAAATTATGCAAATCCATTAAACATCCATTCAGTGAATATTCTTTGTTCTATATTCTTTGTATAGTATTTTACCATATTCAGGTCACCCCAACAACAGACGAAGTAGGGTGTGAAACTCTAACTTTCACATGTAAAGCCTTTTTTGTGAAAGGGAAACTAGAGTTTTTCATTCAATTTCAACATTTTAGTAAACCACATGCCAACATAGTTCCCTACACAACCACTGCTTCCTCAATACATAAAAACTCATGCAAAAAGAACTTGGAAAGGAACATTTTTTTAACAAGGTAATAGTAAATACTATATTACAATGACCAGAACTACTATTCTGAGTTATGTGTCTATGGGGAAAATACACCATATTAAAAAAAAAACACACACTCTTGAAATTCTAAGATGATAACAGTCATCAGAATTGGTTTATTTTAAATTTTCAGACATCTTATCTTTTATGGTAATTCATGTTCTATATTCAGGAATTAATTTATAGTTGCATAAAAATAGAAGAACATACTTTTTCCGTCTGCGTATCTTCTGTCCATCTGTCTTGTTGTTGCTGCAAACAAAAAAATGAACAAATGGAAACAATCAGAATCACATTAAACTTAATGAAAAGTTACAATGATTAATTATTTTTGTCTATAGTGATAAGCAACAGCTATCACTTGTGTGATACAGATGAGACATTACAGCCATACTTGTTTGCTGGAAGGATGAAGGAAACTCTTTGGTCTCGACTCAGCCGCTTCTTCCCTTGTTTCTCCATCCCTGCACACACAGCAGACACACTAAAGCATCAGAAGAGGTCGGAGAAATGAGGATTTTTTTTCAAAGGACTTTGATAAAATTTTCTCTAACCTTTAACATTGAGTTGGGCAAACTGCAGCTCCTTCTCATGGTCCCGCAGCAGGAAATGAAAGTCCTCCCATGTGATTTTCTCCTTGTCATCAAAGCCTGCAGCCTGCATCATGGCCTTGATGCCGTCCTCTGCCTGGCTCTTTGACAGAGCGCCGTTGGAGATTTCAATGAAAGACCTGCAGCACATCAAAAAGGTGACAACAAACCATCAGACACACACAAAAAAAAGAGTTGGTGCAGTCATGAAAAAAATAAAAATATAAATCAAACCTGAGCATCCTGGCAAATTCTTCTTTTGATAAGAAACCAGTTCCACCAATGTCGTTCATGGAGAACATCAGTTTTGATTTTTCCTCAGGGGACCCTGCAAAAATACTAACATTAGTAACATAATCTAGACTGATTTATTAATAATTAAATAAATATAAATAAATATGTCATCCATGTTCTCATTCCATGTCCTACTTGTCTCATCATCAAATAGGAAATCTGCATTAAGTCAGTCTATAAAAGCTGCAATAACAATTTCTTCTACTTGACATTGAATAAGTTGCAGTCATATATCCTTAATTAAAGCTTTCAACCCCCCAAAAGTAGTTCATTATTATTGATTTAGTTGGTGATGTGTTCTTTTACATGAAAAAGAAGTTAAGATGTTTAATATCTGCACAAATGATCAGATATCAAAACAAAAATTATAATTTCATCTATATTGTCATCAATCCTAACATATTCCTCTCCATCTATATGCAATCCACATCATCTGAGCCTAGTTAGTATTGTGGCTTTTAGTATATAGTATTTTTTCAAAGAAGTAGACTTTAGATTTAGATTTTGGAGTAAGTGTTTTACCTTTCATAAAAATAACCATCACATCAAGAAACTCTTGGAAGGAGAGGTAGCCGTTGCCGTCTTTATCAGCTAGTGTGAACATAGAGTCCATAAATAAAGAGTCAGACTTGAGGCCCAGTGCATCAGCAAACTCTGATGCTGTCAGCTCGCACTGGAGGACCTCCCTGGCTTTCTTGTGGGAAACGCCACTCATGTCCCCAGCATCACACTTCTCTATTTCCAAGACCTGTACAAGCGAGGGACAGAGAGTGACAGTGTCATTATGTCACCGTAGTGTTATTAGTAATATTATCAACGTCAGCTGAGGTTATGTCCATGGATGAAGTCACCATCAAGACCAACAATTAGTTCTTTTGGCTTGAGGTCCGACCTGATCTGACCTCAAGCAAAGTTTGACGACATTTTGTAGCCGAGCTTAAAGCTGCTGCCGCTGTAACAGAGCAGCGGATGAGGTAAACATCCAGAGGGTGACGGTACCTTGGAGAAAGCGTGTCGAATGAAAGTTTCCACAATCTGAGCCCTCCGCTCTCTGGTTAAAGCTTCCTTCAGGAGTTCCTTCTCTCTCATCTCCTTCACTCTAATCTCCTGCCTGATGTCTGTCACCTCCGGGCGCAGATGCTTGACAAATGCTGTACGTTTGCTCTCGTCATCAAAAAACAGCACCTGGGTGTGCAAGCGGAGACCATCGGGGGAAGATAAACATGATTGGAGTGAGATCAGAAGTGATGTAGATCAAGTACATCTACAGAATCATGCTTGCATCGACAATTGGATGAAGTGTGTAAGCAACTTTAGTACATAAGTCAGAAAGCTGAATGTGCTTAAACTGCAAACTACCCACACATATTTGGCTATACATGCTTACACAAGAAGCAGAAACATTTTAAACCTATTTTCTTTTGACTTTAATTAGATGGCAGCTGCTTTTTCAGATACAAACTCTGAAGGTGCAAACGATTCCCTTCTGTTTCCAGCTACTCACCAGGTCGTACTCTTTCGGTACTTTGAGCAGCAGAGCTTTATGGTAACGGTCGTTTGACAGGAGGACGTCTAGGTAGTGCTGGTTGCCCAAATTGAGGCAGCGGAGAGCGGGCCCTGATCTGTCGAAGATCTGCAGTCTCCTCTTCTCATCGACCTCCACGCTGACAGGTTGCAGAGGATTTTTATGACCCTGCCACTCATAGGCTTTGGAGAAAAAGCAGAATAAAAAGAGGTTTGAGACGAGATTCTCAATAATGCTGAGGACAGGTGTCAAATAACAAGAAATACTGGCAGCACTTAGAATCCACCTGTCCCTTGTTGTTATACTGAAATTCATATAATCAGCTCAGTTTTACAGTTCTGCTGATTCTTATGTGACATACATTATGAACACCAGCAAAGTAGTAAATCACAGCCGCTGACAGTCAGCTGACGTTCATTAAGAAGTTACATTGAGTTCATTGTAAAAACCCAACTGATAAATGCTGTTTTTTAGTAACACTGGACACTGCAAAAACAGTATTGGACCCTTTTAGTTTTCATACCAGTCATTCCCACAGCCAGCTCCTCTGCTCTGCCTACAGCTTTTCTTCTTCTCTGGAACTTCTTATATCTGTACTTGCGGAGATATGCCACCATACAGGCCACTAGAAAACTCACTGTGAGGGTGAAATGATCAAAACTGCTGATGAGTGATATGAGTATTATTACAGTGCAAAAACTGAGAGATTTGTGAATATGATACAGACCAACAGGGAAGAGGAATAGAACAATGATAAATATCCCAAAGCCAGCTTTGCTCCCATCAAAGTAATTAAGTTTGGTGGCATTAGTGCAGGGATGGAGCATTGATGCATTCAGCTGTGTGGGCTGAGGACAAGGGTCACCTTAGGGCAACAGAGAGATCATTTTAATTTATTCATTCATTAAATATATTCACAGATTCAAGAGAAACTCTGGATTTTTTTTCTGGTTCATGAATCAAATATACAGTTTATGTCATATTTTTACCATCCTTCCAGAAGAAGACATTATTCTGTATATCAGTGGCCTCTGCACTAGTGACTGCAATAAGGACATCATGAAACGTCACGTTGCGGATCATTTGGATCTCCTCATCTGTGAACAAACTGGAAAACACCTCAAAGTGAGTATAAAACTGTCATAAGACGACTGACCCACATGATATGAATGGATGTTATTGTTTCAAACAGTACAATGAGATCAGTCACAAACTGTATCTCAGCTATTTCTGTACTGAAAGTCCTTTAGAGAGCAGCTCACCCATTCTGTTTGTTCTCAAACCAGAAGCGGTCTCCATTTCTGATGCGTTCAAACTGGTCCAAGATGATTGCGGAGAAAACTGGACCTGGACCATCGAGAGACTCCAGCAGTCCTCCAGGGAAGAGCTCCAGTTTCACGACGTCTCTGTCATACAGTTCTGCAATATTGTGGAGTAACTGTTGGAGGAGAACACACTTTAATTCAAAGTTATTATAAAACTTTGAACTTACTTTTGTCCTCCTTCAATTGTTATTTGTTTAAAGACGTTTTTTTTCTTGAGAGATTCTAGTTTACCAGTGGGTTGGTGCTGTTGAGCTCAGGATTTATGTCATCAAACGTCTTCACAGGAGGCAGATCCAGAGCTTTTCTGACATCAGTGTAACTACGGAGGCCAAAGTCTCTTCCTCTCTGGATAGTCAGTGCCACCAAATCTGTGCGGGTGAACCTTAGGGGTCCGTACATGAAGTCTGTCAGGGTGGAAATCAGATCAGAAGGGTGAATATTCATTTCTAACTTAAATATGTGTTAAAGATATACAGAGTAATACAACAGTGAGTAAGAAGGATTAAACACCTGTCAGGTCCTCCACAACAACATTGTCTACTTTCTCTGCAATCTGGGAGGCCATGCCCATGAGGAGGTCGTCTACATCCCGGCTTGTCTTCACATTGATTCTCTGGTAACAAAATGACAGAAGCATTAATACAGAATATACTGAACTCTCCTCTTTAACAGATGGAGGCTTTTTAAAACACACATATTTTAGTATACAGGAAAGACACATTGTAGAAAAACCAACATCATCCATCACAGCAAGTATTTTCTCACTCTGTCCTTGAAGAACGTTGAAAGGATTCAACAGAACATACTGTAGATATACCTTCATTTGGTAAGCAAGCACTACTGTATAAAAAAGATGTACTTGCAGCATGGTATTTATCAAAAAGCAATGAATTTAGTTGTAGATTCAATAGACTGTGTATAAACAATATAAATTCTACCCCCCTAAGAATCTAACTTTCCTCTACAGAAATACTGTGAATAGAAGAGTTTATATCCCAGTGTCCCTCTGTTCATTACCATTGTCTCCATAAATAAATAACTGTTCAAAATGTGACTTAATTGCCTGTTCAAGTTTTGAAAAATCATTATACTTCTGCTTACAATGAAGTTAAAATGAAAGCAGAGTGTGGTTGAGTTTGTGGTGTGAAAGCAAAGGCTTGTGGTGGAAGATGGAGATACAGCATAGTGGTCATTTTACTGTCAACTTCTGCTTTGTGTGCTTATGAAAATGCAGCAACACAAATATTATATACCTGACGTTTCCAAAAGCTGTTACAAAGACGCATGGCTGGTGATGAGCTCCCATCTTTGTTGATAATCTCCCGAAAATGGCAGGTTCTGTTTCTGTAGGACGGAGGAGAGCCAATACAGATCATTGTATTCCTCATAGAATATACACACTGTCTGACTGTGATCACAGCAGTGCATTGACAATGTCACACTCAACTAAAACACACAAAACAAAGTGGATTTTGTATGAGTTTTGATTTTCTCCACAATATGCAAAGGAGAAAAGAAGAACAATACCTCATGTAAACACCAGGTGGAGCCATAGTGATGCCAAGTCGAACAGCAGCAGCCTGAAACTCAGGAGAAATGCCTGGATCAACAAACTTCTGATAACCTGTATGGAGATAAATCGACATAAAATACAAGAAGCAGGAAAAGCAGAGTGACAACAAATATAACTTATGAGTTATACAATGAAGAAAGAAACAGTAGAAACAATCCTCAAGTATGCAAACAACCTTTATCATCATTTAAATGGTTAAACTGGGGCAACAAAAACATTATAGCTACAAAAAATGAAGAGTGATTAAGATGATGGGATCATCTGACTATTGTCCCTTTAACTTTCTTCAGCTGCGGGTGCTTATTCAGCAGAAGAAAGAGACTCGTGGTGATGCTCTTTGCTGACAGAGCACATATTTGTCAAACACCACCAACGATAGCTCACCTCACCATGGCTTGTGGTCACCAGAGCATGACCTGTTGCCCTGCACTTGTACGCACACGCACTCTGGCTGATTCTTACCTGGGTAAGGAGGGAGCTTTTTGTCTCTGAGGTATCCAGGCAGCCATTCATAGAGTGCAATATTCTGTTAAGAAAAATAGTAGGGATAAAAGTTACTCTTGGACTTAAACTTTAACTATTACATAACTATTACTATTATAACTATTCTTCTCTTTTCCTTTTCTCACATACAAAACATTTTTGGTGAAGTTTCTTTATATATAAATACTGATTTTATTATTGCAGCTTGTTAACTATACTATAGAAGCAGAAAAATGAATTAACATGTGTGTAATGTTGTTCTGCACAGTTCCTGCAGAGGACAAACCTCCTCTAATCAAACAAGTGAGTGATGATGCATTCACCCCTAAACTAAAACCATCAATTTCATCCATAAAATCACGACCACCTGGCGTTGATGCAACCTCTTTCTGTTTCCAGAGTGCAAATTAAATCAGCACCTGAGCAGCGGGAGGATTACGTGGAGACTTTTCCCTCTACCTGAAATGTGGCCACAACGGTCTTCCTGGCGTTTTGAAACAGCTTTTCGTCTGACCACTCTGGGTGTTCCTCATGCAGTTTGGAGGCTACATAATTGTGGTAGCGAAACCAGATAATCCCCTCTGCTGCCGTGAACATGTTCTCATTGGCCCAGGCATTTCCCAACTCTGTACACAGAAGACAGCAGAAATTATAGGGAATTCTCCTGTTCCATCAGGTAAATTAACACCACTATGGCTACATCACAATAAGCAGAGAATAAGCTGTATATGTAAGGTGTTTTTATACAGAAAACCACTCCAAAGTTCACAAATATTCAGTCACACTCCCGTGGCATTGATTGATGAGGATCTCTAACCACTAATGGAATGATAATTTGTCTGTTTGTTTTCAAGGACGTGAAAACAGAGCGGTGACAACAGTAGAAGATCCTCCGCCTCCACCCCAGATAATAACTACACACCTTTGAAAACACAAGCAACAAAACACTGGTTTCAGGGCACCTGTACGGCACCTTCTTCGCTATAGCGTGAGGGATTTACTGCGGTGAGTGTGACAAGCCATTTAGACAATAATTAAAGAGTCATAACACGCGTCAGGCATGGGCCTCTCTTGACTCAGCCTCGCAAGCTGCAACCCTGATTAAAGCAGACTTCTGTGAAATAATATTTGCAATAAATTCTTGGACTTTGTTTTCAGTCGCTTGCAGTATCGATTGGGTGGATATTGCCACATACAGTATGAAAGCGCAGTACAGATGACACATTGTTAAAAGGCACAGTTCATCCAAACATGTGAATCCACATAGTTTTAGTGTGAGTTACTGAGATTTGGAGTATTATCATATAAAATCGCAACCAAAGTTACACTTGAAAAACTCAAAAGTAACTTCTGTTCACACTTATAATGACCTCCATTCACTGAAAATTACAATTATAGAGAAGAAAATGTGGATTATTGTGAACAATTCTGTCACTCTAAAGCGACATTGCTGTTTAGTTTCAGGGATTTAAAGAACGTTAATTAAATGGCACTGAGCTCCACTGTTTTAGGTTAAGCTATCGTCAGTTATTCTTAAGGTCAATAAATCACACTATCTGGCTGGATGTACTGCACTCCAGGTGAAGACACTTTTCAGAAAGGCCCCTGATGTCGTAAACCCCACCATGTGCAGAACTGAAGGTTAAAGTATGAACTATATCTCACCATAGAGGCCATGGGGTCCATGATCACCTGTAGAGGGGTCAGCAGTGCTCCACATGTGGCTGTGTCCTGTTCCTTCTTTCGGCATGTTCCACTCAGAGCCTGAAGTCAGGAGCCCCCCAGAGAAGCCTCTCAGGGAGTCAGACCAGGAAGTGGAGGGGCCATAGATGGAGCTACCATCTATCCACGCTGTCACCAAGTTGACCTTCAAATCACACGAAAAACTTTGCACTTCAGGAAAGGAAAACAGTATTAAAATGTCCTCCAGACCTGCCTGAACGACGCTTTTCTAACCATTATTGCTTGTTTCTAAAGGCTGTAATATGTTAACATTAATAAAAACAAATCATCTTCATATTGATAAGAATCAACAGTCGGCACCTGTGTACGAGGGTTACTGGGACTCTGGCCGGATTCTTTGTCCCATGGTCCTCTCTGGAAAGGCAGCATGACTTTGCCAGTAGCAGTCGGGTCAAAAATGGGGTCACCTTTTGGGACTGGGATGTTCATGAATTCAGGTGGGCAACCAGGAGCTCTTGAGTTCAAAATCTCAAAAGCAACGTGATAACCTGAAAAGTTAAAATAAAAAAAAAGTCATCACTGCAAAAAAAAAAAAATATTTATCTGAATAATAATGATGAAAGAGGGGCTCTGCTGGGAGTGCAACACTGGTATTTAGACTATTAAATCAGAGATAAACTGATATCTTGACATATTATTGGTATCAGTCAATATAAGAAATATCTGAATCATATCATATTTTAATGATTATATTTTATCTGTATGTATAATATTGCATTTTATCATTTTTTTCTAGGTGTTATTGATGCAACATCAATAAGGGTATGATGGCCTAATTATCTTAAGTGCTTACACCTGTTTTGCACCTTACTGTATCTCAATGTTTTCCACTTATTCGGTAATTTATGAAAGTGCACTTAAATGCATTCGCCAACATATTTACCAAAAAACAGTGAGAGTACGGTCTGGTTGCGTGTTGAGGGCAAACCGGAGGGTCCAGCGGTCAGCAGGCGGCTCAGTCGTCGAGGGTTTGGCAGCAGAGGCTCCTGAACGGGTTGGTAGACTCCGTCCCAGTAGTGCGCGGGCACGAGGCGCATAAGGTGAGAACCTGCGCGAGCACAGGAACATCGGTGAGCAGGTGTGTCGGCAGAGTGTAGCTTACTGTTGCTGCTGCTGCTGCGCATTTTGGCAGCCCTGTAACTTACCGACAGCTCCGCGTCTTGGATATCCTAAACTGTTGTACCAGCCGTCAAAGCGAGGAACCTCCCAGGTTGTTTCACACTGTGAATCTGTTCAAGACATGTCGAGTTTAAACAGCTTTTCTTACTTTGCTGCCGTTTTCTGCGTTAACTTGGTTGAGTAAAGTCTGAATATGAAGTGCTATTGCTGTCTACTCACGTTCACTGACAATGAGCACCAAGCCAACCACTGCACAGATACTCCAAACCCGTTTACGCAAATCCATTGATGCGAGAGATGCTTCTCAGCTCAGACCGCAACCAAGAGCAACGGAGGACTTCTGAAAAAGTCAAGGTGAAGGTAACTGACATTTACTGACATATTTCTGTTATATTTCCATGTGATAGCCTATACTTTGTTGCTTTAGCAGCTATTAGAAAGAAAAACGAGAGAGTCTAACTCTAAAGGCGTCTGGTTGAATGAGCAACAACTTTAGTACTGCTCATTTCAGTCATGTATGTAAAGTACAGACACCAAAAGACAATGCCCTGTTTCCATTATCACTATATTTGATAGGAGAAGATGAAATAGTTGAGGCTTACCCACTGCAGGGGTTGAAATGTAGTGCAGAAGTAGTGCAGGAGCACAAGTGCTGGTGAGGGATGGTGCAATACTAAAGCCAACATGTGTTGCACAGCTTGTCACAAAACTGCATGTGACCAGTGTGGCCTGAATGGGAATGGTCATCATATCTGGATCACACCTCTTTTTTGCAGCATTCCAGTCAATGCATCCTCCTCCTCAGTGACACAAAGAGGGACCGCCATTATAAAAGAAGTGTAAGTTCCCCCTCAACATTCACACTTGACTCACTTCTTCCACAGTCCTCGTCTGCCAACTTTCAGGTAAGGGACTTTCTCTGTTTCATTAATTGGTTTTATTTGACACTTTTATTTCAATTTAGATTCAAATGAGATTTTGTGCATTATACAGGTGCATTTCTTTCTTTGCTGAAAACATACCCAGTGCAATCAAAGTTAGATGATATTAAATAATTCAGACACTTAATCATGTGCCATTGTTACACTGTGGTAATAATGTACCTTCTCTTATCTACTGTAAGGAACAAGGGCTGCTATCTCTGCATCTGGAGGTAACTGAGAGCCCCGCCGCTAACACTGTCTTCTCTGTTACACTGTCTAGTCTCAGCTGGAACCGTAAAGATCTGGAGCTAAGATGACTTTCTACGATGACATTTACCCATTCTACCCTCTACAAAGGACCTCCTTCATCTTCAGTGGCCGCTTGCTCACCATTATCCTGGTTTTCCTTGTGCTAGCAGTCAGTCTTCTTATCATTCTGCCAGGGATACGAGGGAAGTCGGTGAGTGCAACGCATCAGATAAACTTCTACACTCACTACAAACACAGAGTCAGAATTACTGTCTCCCTCTGGGCTTGTAAAGATGGTTTTGAGGAAAAATTATGACATTATGATGCTTTTTATGTCAATATTGTGATACACCAGGTTAATCTTGATTATGTTCTTTCCTTTTCAACAGAGGCTGTTCTGGATGTTCAGAATAATTATCAGCTTGTTCATAGGCGTGGTGATTGTGGGTGAGTTTGTATTCCTTTTCATTGCTGTTGAATAAATTATAGATTTTGTTTTTCCTGCCATCATTATTCACCTTCATGTTCTTTCCTCTGCAGCACTGAACTTCACCAACGACTGGGCTGAGGCCAGAATGACCGCAAATGCCACTTACAAGTCTTTCAGCAATGCAGTGGTTAATGCAGAGATCGGCTTGCACGTGGGACTGTACGGCATTAATGTTACACTTAAAGGTGAGTCATTGTTACATGTCGTAGTTGCGCAATACAACCATATGTTGGCAGCTTAATGTTTTGAGCAACTTAAATTGTTGTTTGACATGTTTGCTCAAGCGTCTGATGAAATATTCCTGCTCTTTTTGTTTTAAAAAGCAAAAACAAATGTCAGCATCCTTGTGCTTCAGTTATACAAGTGATTTTTTATCTGTCTTATATGAATTTATATATCTTACTATATACATAAATGTGCCCTTCTTTTCTCTCTCTCAGGTAATCCCGTTGTACAATTCAATGAGACCATTGACTACAATGAGATGTTCAACTGGCATGACACTATTGAAGAGGAGTATGAGGATGCTTTGGAGAAAGGTTTACCCAACCCCATCCTGTACATCGCAGAGAAATTTACCCTCAGAAGCCCATGTGGCCTCATCTTTCAATACAGATACTCTGGACGATACGCCTCTGCAACTCTTTGGTAACTATAGATAACTCACAGTCTGACGTTCTGTCATTATGCTGTCAGATGATGGTTAAAATATAGCAGAAATGAAAATGGCTGCACATCACTTCCTCCACAGGACAGCATTTTGCTGCTGGATGCTCGCCAATATCCTCTTCTCCATGCCAGTCATTTTATACGCCGGGTACATGATGTTGGTAACGGCTGCCTTCATCTTCTTCTCCATGGCCTCCTTCTCCACCATCATGAACGTGCCTCAGTGTGTTTTCTCTATAGGAACCAACTCCTTTGAAACTGAGTACAGTCATTCATTCTGGCTGGCTCTGGCCACAGGTAACGATGAGAAGGCTTTTTCTTTCATTTTATATGTTTTGTACTTCAACATGGCATACAAAGCTGTCTGTGATTTCTACTAACTGAAATGATTTCTAGGTGTGTTGTGCGCCATCATTGGGATTCTGGTGGTGATGTTTAACTTTATGATACCGGAGAAGATAAAAGAGGCTTTCAGCGGTGGTGTCGACAGTTATGAAGATGAAGACATTTCTTATGGCGAAGGCTACCTAAATTCAGTATTCCTTGATGGAGTGACAATTTCACCCCTGACATCTAAAGTCACATCGGTAAGTAGAGGGTAGTACTTCCTTTTGACACATCAAGCAATCATCTAAGTAACATTTTTTTGCTGCTTGTAAATGGATTGGTCGTTCTTTTATAAGCAGCAATAGCGTGTTATTCATAATCATTATGACTTTAATGGAAAATTTGACATAGATGTACGTTTATTGCTGCAAAATACCTATGCAGTTCTACTTAAGAACATTTTAAAAATGTGACCAATGTGGTATTAACAGGGCCTGGAAGATTAAAATCTAATGAATCATTGCTATTATGGCCACCACAGCATACACAATACATCCTCAATCCTGTGCTCGACTTTTATGTCACATGTTACATTTCAGGAAATTATTTCTGCCTTTGCTGCTTGTTAACTTGGATCATTTGGTTTCTATGTTTCAGGAACATATATGAAGCTCTCCAAGTTTCCCTCAGGGAGCTTTTCCAGCCAATACTTGAAGATATTTTTGCTGAATGTATTACAGGGAGAGTGTCTCTTTTCACACCTAGTTCTAATTATCTATATGAGCCTGTTAAGTGTTATAAATGATATAACTGTAAATAGTAGGATTTGTAAAGTTCGTTGTCATGTTGCAGTAGTTGTAAATACAATATTGTATGGGATCCATACAATGTATATATATGCTAATCAATATGAATTTAGTCATTGTTCAGCTCTTTTTTCATTAGAAATGGAAGATGAGACAAAATAACTGATTGTTAGTTTGATATTAATAGGTTTGGTGTTCGATAGCCTTCTTACAGTGCATGCAGATTGCCATGGCAACATGTTGTTTAATTAGTGCATAGTTTCTGAGCGGTGTCATTGGTTAAACTATCAGCGATTCCTGTTTTCACAACTTCTGAGATCCAATTCAGTGAGAAAACACAAGAGGAAGAACGAATACCAAACTGCTTGGAAAAGTTCAACCGACTAATCTCAAATCCAGGCAAATGTGTTTTATAACTTGTCTGTTTGTAAGTTGTTTTTTTTGCCTTAATAAAATGAAAACAAACAACAAGCATTCAGCAGTGAGACTGTATTCTTAGTGTGTTTTAACATTACATTCATTCAGTAATGTTTGCTTCGATACATTCTTGTACGCTCTGGTAAAGGTAATGATCACCCATACTGTTTGTCTTTGAAAAGTAGGTGTGTCTTTGGCCTTCAGCGTCACCATAATACACATAGTTTAGTGCCTTTGTACAGCATATTAGCTTCTTTTAATACTTACTGTAATAGATTATCATGTCAGATTGAGAATTCATCCCTGGTCAGTTATTCTTCATTATAACATGCATATACTGTAGGAGTAATATGGCCTTTCCTTGAGTAATCCAAAGTATTTACAGTAGAAGTACATTTTTAAACTCCATACACATTATAAAAATGACTAAATAAAATATAAATGTACTAATTTATCTCTTCATAAGAAAATAATCATGACCTTAAAGCTACTTCTTTTCAACACCAGAAACTCACGTACAGTACTACAGACAGAGTATTCACATTGTAAGGCCATTATGACAATGTAATTCAAGATAAAACCTGAAAATGAGAACTGGATGTTCTTTACAGCATTGCAACAAGAGGCCAAAAAATAAAATGATAGAAAAATAAATTCTCCTCGTCCCACTGAGCCACCTGTCCATCATCTGTCCATCACCGTCTACACCCAGCCAGACATGCAGAACTACAGTGGGCTGATCCATGCAGGGTCTTTATATGTAGGTAGGTGTCTCCTGTCCGGTCAGCAGTCTGAACATCACAGCAGGCATCGTCTTCATGTTGATCTGGCAAAGACAGGCACAGATGAGAGGAGTGGGGGGCAATTACACTGGCAGCTTAAGAGGCCATTTATAGAGGAACAGTCGTAATCACATCACTTGAATCCAGGCCTAATTTATTCCCATCTGTGCTACCAAAGATGCAGAAGAGACCTTGGATCCATTACTGACAAATAATAAGCTTTAATGGAGATATATACTGGGAGAATATGGGCAGAAAGAAACACAAAAAACAAAACCACAGCATGTTAACAGCTGATAAAATCGAGTGAGAAAACTTGTCTGGGCAAAATTTAAGCAATTTGTAATTCTATTTAAAGTAAACTGTCCACTTTAGGGCACAAATTTATTTCCTTGTGCTCAAATCTCAAGCTTCAAGTACTATTGCCAGTAGCTAGTTAGCTTAGCATAAAGACTGAAAACAGGGGTAAACAGCTAGCCTGGGTCTGTCCAAAGGTATCCCTTTCCACTCTTTATGTCTTTATGCTGTAGCTTCATATTTATCACAATTTTCTTATCTAACTGTCTCTTACTGAGTTTATTATTGATTAATTGCATCATGTAGTGCTGTATGTATGCAATAATCTGGACCTGGAACCAATCTCAAACTGCTCTAATCTGTATGTACAGTGCTGCTTGAAAGTTTGTGAATCCTTTAGAATTTTACCTATGTCTGCATAAAAATGTGATCACATTTCCATCAATTAAACAAATGAGACAAAAGCCATACCTTGTTCATTTATTTATTGAGGGAAATTATCCAATTTTACATATTTGTGCGTGGCAAAAGTATGTGAACCTCTAAGATCAATTCATTTGAAGGGGAAATTAGAGTCGGGTGTTTCAATCAATGGGATGACAATCAAGTGTGAGTCTGGGAGGCCCTGCCTTATTTAAAGAAGAAAAATCTGGGTCTTCACTATCAAAGTCTGAGCTTTACAACACAGGTTTGTGGAAGTGTGTCATGGCTCGAACAAAGGAGATTTCTGAGGACCTTAGAAGATGATACTCACTCTCTCAGGGATACAAAACCATTTTTAAAGAGTTTGGACTCCACCAGTTGACTGTCAGGCAGATCATGTACAAACAGAAGACATCAAACACCATTGTTACCCTCCCCAGGGGTGGTCAACAACAAAAATCACACCAAGAGCAAGGCGTGTAATACTCCAGGAGGTCACAAGGGACACCAGGATAACATCAAGGAAACTGAAGGCCTGTCTTGCAGTGGCAAGTTCATGAGTCAACAGTCAATGTTCATGAGTCCACCATCAGGAGAACATTAAACATCAACGGTGTGCATGGCAGAGTTGCAAGGACAAAAACCACATCTCTCCAGAAAGAAAATTGCTGCCGTCTACAATTTGCTCAAGACCACATGGATAAGCCAGAAAGCAATTGGAAAAATGTTCTGTAGATGGATGACACCAAAATCAAACATTTTGGCTTGAATGAGAAGCGTTATGTTTGCTGATGTGCAAACATTGCATTCCAGCATAAGAACCTAAACCCATCTGTGAAACATGGTGGTGGCATTATCATGGTTTGGACCAGTTTTGCTGCCTCTGGACCAGGACAACTTGCAATCATCAATTGATGGAACTATGAGATCTGAGTTGTATCAGTAAATTCTACAGGAAAATGTCAAGGTATCTGTCTGTGAACTGAAGCTCAACAGAAAGTGTTTCTGGCTAGAGAAGAAGAAAATAATGTTTTGGAATGGCCGAATCAAAGTCCTGACCTGAATCCTATGGAAATGCCGTGGAGGGACCTGAAGCAGACAGTTCATACAAACAATCCCACCAGATGTTACCCTGGGGTCCCTGAGTTAAGACTGTTCTGTGAGGAGGAGTGGGCTAAAATTCTTCCAAGCCGATGTGCAGGGCTAATACACAGTTATTGGAAACGTTTGGTTGATGTTATTGCTGCAAAAGAGGGTCACAACAGTTACTGAAAGCAAGGGTTCACATACTTTTGCCTTACACAAATATGTAAGATTGGATCATTTTCCACAATAAATAAATGAAAAAGTTTAATGTTTTTGTCTCATTTGTTTAATTTGGTTCCCTTTATCTAGTTTTAGGACTTGTGTAAAAATCTGATCACGTTTTAGGTCATATTTATGCAGAAATAGAGAAAATTCTCAAGGGTTCACTGACTGTCAAGCAGCACTGTATATCTTTAAAAAAGTTAAGTGATCCATGTGGTGCAGTAATCAGTGAAAATTGCCATCTTGCGGCACAAGGAGTTCTTACCTCACCCACTGACACAGACAAGGTTTGAACAATCTTCTCATGAGCCATGGCAACCACACTCTGACCATTTATTTCAATGATTCTGTGTCCAACACGAACACCACCTCGCTCAGCAATGCCACCCCGCATCAGGCTGCAGATCTGATAATGTGAAAACAACTTTGCTCAATAAAGATTAACATAACATTATTTGTACAGTAGTATAGTATATGTGCACAGCTTCAGTAATTTATTAATTTTGAGTCTTAAGTGTCATACTGACAAGGGCTTACTTACAATGCCGTTCTGAACACTGAAGCCAAGCTGAAACTTGAGATCAGGTCTCTTGATGAGGACAGTGGTGACAGGAGGGCAGCTCACAATACTAAGCTTTACCTTCAACTGATTCTTTAGACCCTGAAATATATCCAAAAAAAAAAGAAAGCATAAGAGATTGAGAGAAAATTGTGATTTTAATGTTTAGTTAAGAACTTGTGTGGTGTTTCTATGTGTAAGTGCATAATTGTGTGGATAAAATAACTCTCTTAGGGTGTTGTTTAATAATTAAATGGAACATGCTTTGATTTATCTCTCTTGTCTACCGGCTTAATCCTTTTGAGGGTCATTGAAGGCTGGAGACTCTCAGTATGCAATGAGCAGAAATCAAGGAGACACCTTGAACAGGTCACCAATCCATCACACATCTCACATAAATACACAGACACTTAAATCCATACCTACGGGCAATTTAGAGTCTCCTTGTCTTTGCAGTGTGGCCAGAAAATCGCACATAAATGGAGATAAACTTTTTTGTTGTGAGGCGACAGTGCCAACCACTGTGCTATGAGACTGAACAAAGGCTGAATGAGTCCAAAAACTATCTGGAGGTGCTTGATACGCTCCGTACCTTGATGATGCCCTGGCAGGTGGCCAGCGGCAGCCCCACTAGGCTGGTGTCATTGATGGACATAATCTGGTCCCCAACACTGAGTTTACCAGAGCGAGCTGCAGGGCCGCTGTTCAGCATGCTGGCCAGGATGACGGTGGGCAGAATGGAGCCCCAGCCGGACTCAACAATCACCACACCGAGGCTCTCCCCTTTCTGCTTCTCCACATACAGCTGGAACACAGAAAAAAGTATTTAAACTCTTCCACTGAATCATCTTCAGCACATTTTAAGTTTAAAAGATTTGTGAGATTCTCCTACAGCCTTTATGTTCTAGGAAATGAATCTGTCATCATTTACCTGCAACGAATAAAAAAATGGCACACCTCTTTACAGTTGTCTGAGTTTGAGAAATGGACGAGGTCATCGTGGTACATTTCCTGGGAGTTGATGATGTCACTGTATTGTTTCTGGCTCAAGTCCGTCGGGTTGATGCCATTGGCTCGCAGGAATTCTCTGTAAGCCACGCTAAAAGCCTGACCGATGGACTGTGCAATGAGCTGCGCCTGTGGGAAGGGGAGCGTTTGGGGAAAACTACTCAGCAGAAAGACTATCCCAGTTGACAACAGCAAGGAGGTGAGAAAGATCACAATGATTTCAGTAACACAGAGCAAATATCTAAAACAAAACTTAGGTATAAACTCAAAACAAAAACTGTATGCACAGTTAAGCAGGAAACACTTACATCCTCTGACTCAAAGACATAGCAGATCATCCTGTACTGACTCTTCCCTTCACTGGTAGAAACAGGAGATTCTGCAAAATCCTCTGACGACGCCTGAGACATGCGCCTCCGTGCCATCAGAACCACAATACTGCCAATGTCTGCGATGTAGGAGATAGTACGCAAGGCACTGTCCATCATTGTCTCCTGTGTGGAGCAAAAAGAATGACAATCATTGCTCATTATGTCTGCAAATAGCATCAAAAGATGATTAAACACAGAAGGGGAGCTGATCCAACACACAGACATCTAAGAGTTACTAACCTGTGTGTCAGCATTGAGCACTTTGACAGCTTTAGTGGAGATAAACAGGTCCACTTCAGTCATCATTTGAGAGTCTTCATCTTGGCTCTTTGAAATAAATAAAGTGTTTGAATCAGACATTTAATATTTCTGTGCTTTTGCAGCTACTTTAATCTCACAATGAAAACTTTCAAGGAGAGTTAAAAAAAAAAAAAGTCATGCAACAGCTCTACCTTGTGGTAAAAACACATAACTGCAGCACAGCTAACCTTTCACAAATAGGCCAGCTGGCAAACGGGTACATGTATACTGTTATACATCCCATTAAATCATTAAAACCACGGTAAAAGGCACTTTGAGAGAACAAGCCTCTGACAGTGCTGAACAAATAGCTTGCTGTTATACCTAAAGTCTTCAATTTCGATTTCTTGAACCTGTAAACACGCCCTTAGGATTTGGTATCAAGTCTTTATCTCTGTTAGTTTGATAGCTAAAGCTTAAAAGGCAACTTATCTATTGGAAAAAGTCCCAGATTCAGATCACCAACAAAATTTAATCAATTTCTCCTTGTCCCAAGGCCAATCTGTTTGTGAAATTCTTTTTAAATCTGTTCTTATGTTTTTGCGATACACAGACAGGAAGAAAGTATACAATAACCTCCTTGGCAGATTTACATATTTATAAAACAAATCAATTGATGTTAACGACCATCTCACTAAAGAGGCAGATTACCTTGATACGACTGACAGCTTCATGGGCCTGGGACATGCGGACAGATTTGGAGGGATTCTTATCAGATAACACCTGAGTGCAGCCAAGGTAGTTAGCAGCAAAGATGATTCCATCAATAAGATCTTCAGGCTCACAGGGACCTGGGACTTTGCAGCACAACAAACAGCTCTCATTGTAAGACATTATAAGACACTATAATGTGTAAAAAATGATGAAAACTGATAAATGTAAGAATATTCTGCAATAATTACCGTCCTCAAAGCTGGGAAAAGAAGCAGCTTCCTGTGTTTTCTTTAGACAAGTTAATATGTTAGTTAAACTTCAAGGGCAATCATTTTATAGCATTAATACTCAAGAGGATATACTTTATTAACCATATCAATCATCACAGCAATTATTTGTCAGTATGGTGGCCCATGTACAACAGTTACAAAAGCATATGTTTAAAAAATTAGCTAAAACCATATTGTGGTGCATTAACAATAGTTATCTTAGCTGAAACCTCTTGCTGTGTTATAAGTCTTCACCTTGGGAGTATTGCTCTCCTCTGCAGGGACGAGCTCTGGGCATTGAGGCCTCCTCGGCTGTTCTGGCACGTTCTCAGGCATCACGGCTTTGCTTGGCTTCTCACCCTGCTGTACACAAACAACTGCTTCAACTTGGGCAAGTCTTGTTTGAAATATTTCTTGTTGTCCTGAGTAGATGATAAGCCAAAGAGAACAAGGCTACAGAGACTATTTGTAGCAAAGCACATAATTGAAATCTTACTTAATTCACTGTAGAGCATATGGCAGATTGTGTAGAAACACAAACAAACACAAGCTACAGGGGATGAGATCCGACTAAGACCTGCCCCATTGGCGATGGTTACCTGCTGGGGTTTCTCTGGCGGTCTCTGCCTCTCCTCAAGAGGCTCCCTCTGTTGCTCTGGTGTCTGATGAGGAGCCAGGGATGGTTCGATAACCCTGGGATCACTCTCCCGGCTGTTAACAGAGGGACTGGGTCTGGGAACAGGAGGAGCCTCTCTACGAGGTTGAGCCTTCTGTGTGTCGGCAGGTGACTGAGCATGGGAATGACGAGGCGGTGGAAGAGGATGTTGCTTACTGGAACTAGATCTAGCTTTGGTCCGCACAGCGGCCTTTTTGTAGTCCTTTGACAGTGTCTTTGGACGCTGTTCAGCGCTGTTGGTCGTGCATTCTTTGATCCCAGAGACAATATGCTCAATGTCCTGTCCTGCTCCCCTCCTCCCTCGTCCTTTACCCTGCCTCTCCTTCTCTTTTGGACCCATGTGAGAGGACTCACACTTCTTATTGGCTCCTGGGATATTATAGTTTCTTGTGATTCGAGTGTCATCTTCTCTTTCCCTTTCATCACCTCCCTTTCTAATTCTTTCATTCTCATTGTCCTGATAAAGGCTAGCCTGCTTCTGAACACTGTTCTCTGTCTCCTCTAAATCCTCTATAAATTTGGCACCATCCAACACCTCCTCTATCTCATCTCCGTCACTAAAGAAGAACCTGTTCTCCTGGCCCTTTTCCACTTCCCCCTCTGCTTCATCTGCAGCAATGGGGGCGCAATGCGACCTAAACCGATGGCCTGTCTTGTGAGGCTTAGTGTCTGATTGTGGTCCCTCGCATATTTCTGTGCTATGACAAGGCCTGGAAGTGAACTGGTCAATGGCACTGCTGCTCTCATTAATATTATCACCCACTGCATGCTTTATATAGCCACCATCCTCAGGACAGTACTGCTTGTAATACCTCATGTCCATGATGCCCTCCCTGTTTAAATGTAGTACCTCATCATAATCCTGCTCGACATCAGAGCCCACATTGTCGTACTCAGAGCAGGTGTCCTCCATGTCCTCAGGACGAGGGTCACAACTCGTGTAATAGTGGTTTGCAGGGGCAGGAGGAGTCAGCTGGTCATTGTTATCATCCTTCAAGGTACACAGTGGTTGCGCTGATACCTCCTTCACCAAACCACTGTGCTCTTCTTGGCTCTGTTTTGTGAGTCCTGGACCAGGGCACGGCGGAGAGCTGGGAGCCAATATTTTGGAAATGGTTCCTGGCCTCTTTCCATGAGCCATTACTGGCCCTGTAAGCCCACTACTCTCAACCCTGTGAACATTAATAGATAACCAAAATTAGATTTTTGAGATGCCTGCATTATGCTCTCTGTACATTTTCACTTGATATCTTCAACAGCACATCTTCATTTATACTCTCAGCAATCTCCAACTGCCTTTTTTCTCATACTACAAGGGAATATTAGTAGTATGTTTTACAATAGATCTTATGTTATTCATCGGTTTTAGCTCCAAAATAACCACTTCTAGATACAACACAATAAAACATTACCAGCAAATTTATCAAAGTGCACCAGATTTGAATAACATATTGTCAAAGATTCTCATACCACACTTAAAATTTTGAATTAAATCTCCAATTATATCAGAGCAAAAGTCTCTCTTTCATACTTAAAACACACAGAAACAATCCCTTCTTCAAGCACAAACAGTAGCCACTTATTAAAGTCATAATATAGTACATCCATCCATTACTTTTACTCCATCTAACACCCACATGAATCATCTCAGTCCTTTTGTCTGGTGGCTGCTGATGTTTTGTTATCTGTCATCTTGCTTTGTTGTGTCGGCTCTAATTTGGTCTTGATGTTCTGCAGAACAGGAAAGCTGCAGTAAAACGGTTTTAAGCGAGTCACAGCAGTAGCGTGTTATGTCATGTCTGTTTTCTGTAAAATCATTGTTACTTTTTCTATATGAAATACACCCTCACTCACAATTTCATCCCTGAAATATTATATTATGTGTTTAGTGCGATTTATGACCCATGACTTATGTCCACTGACGAAACTGTTTGTGCGATAGTACATCATTCTTATGACATCTGAATAGCATCCCCAAATGGATGACTATGGCAACACATCGTTGTATGTATTGGCAAATAAACCAGTAACACCACAATAAAAAAAGCAAACACAGCTTGTGGATCATATTTATTTGCACTATTCTGTGTCTCTGTTATGTTTTTTTTAGGGAGTTTAAGGGGCCAACAACAACTAAAAAGACCAATGGCAATCACAGGACTGTTACACTAAATCAAACATATTGTCATACAGTACAATAGAGCTGAAATTATTAATTGATAAGTCAAGTGACAATCAATCAGCAACTATTTTGATAATTGGTTAAGTCATAATTTGTAATTTTACAAAAATTGACTTATTCCAGCCTCTCAAATGTCAATATATGCCATCTTTCTAGTATTCCATGATAAATCTTCCAGTTTTGGACTGTTGGTTAGGCAAAACAAGCCATTTCAATTCATTACCTTGTGGGGCTCTGAGAAAATGTGATGAGCATTTTTCACTATTTTCTGCCATTCTACAGACCAAACTATGAATCGATTGATTGAGAAAATAATCTAGAAATGAACTGATAATGAAAATAATCGTTATTTGCTGCCCTACAGCACCACAAACATACAACAACATATAACACCTATAAAAGAAGGGGAGATTTCATCAACTCAGCAAAATAAAATAAATATCCATTTTTTACATACAGTTTGGTTTAAAAAAAAAAAAAGGCTTCATCACTTGATAGACACTAAATTATACAGATACGAAGCAATCACATTGGGCACAGTGGTCTGATTCCAGTCCAAACATGTCTAAATCAACACCCTCATCAAAACATGAAGCATGCACATTGGAGATGAAATGGGAAAAAAACAGTTTGATTTGGTCTCAAGCTCCTGGATATAATGTAGGTTTAACACATTAAACACAACAAATCCCAGTCGTTCACGGTGTCGATCAGATGATAATGTAACTGAGATTATGGTATTATGAGCACAAAAACCTAATCCTCCCAGATCACTGCCAACACACATACAACACGCGGAGCAAATCATGACCTCTCCATGGTGCTGAACCGCTAATTAAAAACAAAAAAGGCTCATTATAGTCTTGGATTGATGTTCAGTATTTAAAATAAGCATTTTTGCCCTGCCCTTGGCGTATTTGTGGTGGTATTTTAAAAGCCCATTACGCTCAACTTTTGCCGCAGCTGCAGGGGTGGTTGTTGTGGTTGCTCCGGTTTCCCCACAAGTGGACGCCGCATTCCCATCTGCCTAAATATCAATAAGATAATCGGATATATGGTTTTCCTGCGCATATTGCTCGCAGTAATGGAGCTGAAACCACTGCACACACTCTGCTGGTTTTACCATCTGGAACCATCATATTATCCCGCTGCTGCAATTCACATCGACCTTGATTTAAAGCATAGACTGCACCATGCTGACATCCAGTTTATGGGCTGATGTTGTACCAGAAGAGCACATTCAGCATTGTCTCCATCTCTGTTATCGCAAGCAGAATAGGCCCATATTCATCTATATACTGCATTTATCTTAAACATGTGTAAATAGATAATTCTGTGTGGCACTTACCACCATCAGTCCTGTCGACGGCCTTCCTTTTAAAATGCCCGTGTGCTGATCAGATCAGATTGCTTCTCCGGAATGGTGATTTTTGAATAAAAGCCGCACAGCAGCCCAGGAACCTGTGTAGAAAATACACCCTCCATCATGTGCTCACTGCTCCGCTCCCCCAAAAAACACTGTGAGAAGCATAATATAATGAGTGCATGTACGTACACCAAAATAACTGACCTACTGATTATAATTTTACTTTAAAGCACTGAAAACAATAGACTAATTCATATTTAACAATGCACTAAGGTGGCATTAAGCAGGGTCATTGCAATTATCTATAATTTTACTATTTAACTAACTTAACTATTTAATATATAAATACTTCCCATTCAGACCAACAATTTTAAAAATATATATATATTAAGTTTTGCATTTGGGCAGTTGAAAGAACACATCGATGTAACTGTGATCGATTATTACAAGCTAAACTGCGCTCGTCGCTCTGTTGCTTCTGCCTGAGAAGCGGGATTGTTATGCTGCTCTTATGTTACCGGCTGAGGTTACTGCTGCTGCTGTTCACTGATATGTGGATCTACTGACAACTTTTCTTTTGATTGTTTTGGTGGTTTTTTTACATGAGCATGTTAAGCACCGCGAGCAACAAATGTGTCACCGTTTCAAAGTGTCTCTTTCTGAGCTAAATTAGCAGTTTTTTGGTTAGCCGAACAGTGCCGTAGCATTAGCAACCTCACGACACTGTATTGATATTTCCACTCGGAGGATGCAACAAAGAAAAGCTCCTAAAAGCATTGTTTTCCACCATGACCGAAAGACCCAACAAAGACAAACTCAAGCGAAGTTTATCATTGTCCAAGAGCAAGAAGAAAGGCGATGTTAAAACTGGGGTTTCTTCCAGCACAGCTCCCATCACCTCGTTCTTCAGCAGCCCGCAGCCGTCTAAACTGGCCTGTCCTCTGTGTGGCCAGTTGATACCCAGATTCAGGATTAATGAGCACATTGATTTGCAATGTCAGAACTTTGAGAGAGGAGACAGCAGTGCCGCCTCAGCAAGTAATAGTGTTGTGCCAAGCATCCAGTTGTCACCAAGAAGGAATCCCCCAAAGACCCCGGAGCTGGCTCCAGAGAAAGAAGAAGAGGTCAAAGAAAGCCAGACCAGTCCTTATTTCAAAAAGAATAACTTTCAGCAGGTGCCACGGGAGATAAGAAGTAAGACTGTAGTTAGAACAATTGACCTGGGAAGTCTGTCCTCTAAGTTATCTAGGAAATGTCATAAGATACCTGAGAAGACACAGACTGAAGATAAACATGCACCAACTTATCCTGACAAAGAGGAAGATCCTTCGGAGGCCCTTAGCAGCTCACAGAAAGAAAATTTTATTGTTGAAGCTTTAGAAGACAAAAGAGACTGTATAGCAACCATTGACCTGACAACAACCAGTCCTGAGACCCCAGCAGCAAATCTATCATGTTTAGAAAAAGCATCTCAACCAGAGACCGTCCGAAAACTATTTACTCCAAAGTTGCTCTCTTCTTCCAACAAACTAACAAAGAGAAAAAAAGAAACAACTTCCACTGGTAGGTTGTCCAATTTCAATAAAAAAGCTAAATACGAGGGAAGCAGCAGAAAGACAGAAACAATCTCGTCAAGTGAAGGTACAGCAGAGACGACTGATATAGACCAGTATAAAACTGAGACGCCCTCCACCACTACTTGTGACCCCCTTTTTAGTTCAGAAGAAACGTATAAGAAAAATGCTGCATCGATCAATAGTGATTTGCCGGCAGAGTCTGGTGCTGAGAAAACCAACAGCGACCAGGCAGTTGAGAGCTCTCCTCCACAACGACTACCCTACTACCTCCGTAATTTCCAGACCGTCCTACAGGCCGTACTGGAGAATGAAGACGACAGAGAACTGTTCAACCAGGAAGATATGTCACTCATACATGCATTTGAGAAGCTCTCGGGTATGCTGAAATATCACCCAGTCATTGTAATTTTAAAAATCTTTAAAAGCCTTGTTAATTTCATGTGTTTTCCTTCTCATAGTCATGGGGCAGAAGCTGTATGTGAGACTGTTTCAGAGGAAACTGAAGTGGCTCCAAGTTAATAAACTGGATTATGGAGAGATATGCAGTGATTTGGGACCAGTTGCTCAAGAGCTGGTTCAGGGTGGTTTTCTACAGTCAGGTGATTGATTGTACATATTTTTCATTATTTCTTTGCCATAATTGGTGTAAATACAGTTAATTATGATTAAGTTGGTTACCACTCTTACACTTTACACCTCCTGAAATGTAACTGTTGTTCTGTTGAGGTAGTGCGGATGGTAGGGAGGGTGTCTAAACACCAGATCACCCCAAATATTTAGATTTTCTCGTTCTATCTTGTTGTTAATGCCCACCCATGGAAATGTTCTCTTCATTTCAAAGAGAGTGACCTTCAGGACCTTGGAGAGGCTCTGGATCTCCTGCCGGCCCCTGAACTCAAAGCTCTGGCTAAGACCTTCCATCTGGGCAGTTCTGGGACACAGAAACAGCAGCTAGTGGACGGGCTTCTTCGTCTGAGCAAGCAGAAGTCCCTCTTCTCTCTGAACTCTGCTCAAAGCAACATTGGGGCTGTCATCCTCAAAAGGTGCAACGAGCTTCTACATTTTCTCATTAACAGCGTTTATATTGCTGTGACTGATCTCACCCCTCTCCTCTCTGACCTTAAAGGGCGAAGCAGCTTGCAGGTTCCTGTGTGCGTCTGCGTCGTGGTCCGCGGGCTGTCTTCTCTCGCATCCTTCTACTCTTCTCTTTGACGGACACTATGGATGAGGAGGAGATGGCAGCTGGTGGACAGAGCCAGCTTTACACCATCCTGCTGGTCAACTCAGGACGTCTGGCTTTCCCAGACTACACAGTGCAGCGTGCAGCAAAGGTGTTTCAGGACAGAGAGGACCTCATCAGGTGAGATGTTTGCAAATTGAATTTATTGTATTTTATTTCAGCAGGATAGGCAAGATTAAATACTCATGGCTCCATAATTCATGCCAGATATGAAGCATCCATGCGAGCCCTGCAAGAAGTGGCCTCAGCTATGCAGACAGGCCATTGGGACGAGGCCCTGGAGCTTTACACGGCTGCCAAAAATGCCTGGCAGGAGTTGAGGCAAAATCATGACCTCAGGTGAGGACCTCATCAATCTATTTATTTGTTTCTGCCTAAAACACAGACACAGAGTCCCTGGTGGTAGTTTAATGTTAACATTATCACTGTGTTGGGTAGTCACCAGGAAGAGTTGCCAGTGTTCCTGCGCAGTTTCACAACAGGATGGGCCTACACTCGTATCTTATCCAGAGGAGTGGAGATCTTACAGAGGCTACGTCAATATGAGGTTTGCTGGCGTTATCCACTTACACACTTGCACATATTTAAGTATGTTTGAAGTGAGTTGTAATCTTATGTCATATTTTTAAATTGTTCTTTTTTTTGTTGTTGTTGCAGGAAGCAGTTGAGGAGCTGCGGTCCTTATTATTGCAGTCTGTTTACTGTCCTGACAGCCGAGGGCGATGGTGGGACAGACTGGCGTTAAACCTTCACCAGCACCTCAAAAAACCTGAGCAAGTCAGTACCTGTATCTGTAGTTCCATTCACCTCTTTGATACATTTTCATTATTCATTTCTTTCTGTAACACTTTGCTCAATAATAGCCATTGTGTTTTTAATTTGTTTGACTGTGGTCTTTTCCTGTCGCTCCTAGGCTATTTGTGCTATCAAAGACGGGCTGTTAGACCCTCTGGTGCGAACAGGACATAAGCTATCCCTCCATCAGAGAGCTGTAAGGATGAGAGAGTCTGCTAGCTGCAAGAAGTACCGTCTACAACTCAAAGACCTGCCCACTATCCAAGTCCAAGATGTCAGACATGTGAGTTGTGCGCAATGTGTCAGTATGTGGATGTATTTAAAGTAAAAGATGTATTATTTTCATGTTTGGGCTTTTATCTGCAGGTGACCATCCGAGGACAGCTGTTTCCTCATGAAGGCGGCATGGGGAAATCTCGGTTTCTAATTCCAGCAAACGGAGAAGGGGAAGATAGTGCTAATGCTACTGTAATATGCTCTGTGGAAGAGCTCTCTTTAGCACATTACCACCAACAAGGTTTTGATCAAGGTAACTTTTCTTCTCCTTTTAAAAATATTTTGGTATCTCCTGATCACCAGAACAATAAACTGTCATTATTTTAACGTAACAGGGATCCATGGAGAGGGCTCAACATTTTCTACGTTGTTTGCACTTCTGTTATGGGACATCATTTTTATGGAGGGTATTCCAGATGTTTTCCGAAATCCGTACCAGGTATGATAAGCTCAGTACACTGTAAGTATTGAGGGATATCAGTGCATCTAGGCAAGTTTAACTTATCTTCCTTTCCCCTCACAGACATGTCCACTGGACCTTTACACTGACAGTTTCTATGAGAACAGAGAGGAGGCAATCGATAGCCGTGTACAGTTACTGAGTGAAGCGTCTGTGGAGACGCTGCATAGCATGTTGGAGGATGTCTGGATCTCCCAGGAGGGTAAAGTGTGTTCATTGGCCAACTGGGAGCGTTTCTCCTCTCTTCAACAGGCTCAGGTATTTACTGTCATTCTTAAAAATGTAATGTAATGTTTTTTCTCATATTACGTCTAGATACACTGTGACAGGTAATGCAAATTAAGCCTAGATGTGCTATGATAAATAACTAGGACTAGATGTTTTGTCATTGTACATGTGTTATTGTTGGTACTATCTTAAACATGTTTTGCATTAATATTTGCAGTCTCTTGTTTCATGCCTGGGTGGAGCCTTCTTAGGAGGAATAATAGCACGGATGGCAAAAGACTACAGGCACTGCCGTGGAGGTTTGCCTGACCTAGTGGTGTGGAACACCTCCAACAACAGCTACAAGGTGAGATCAAATCACATCATGGTTATTAATTTTTGTTTTATTTTCCTGCATTCAGACACTCTTTGGTGTCTGATTCCTTCAAGTCTGATGACCTGGGACGTCTTGTTTTTTTAGCTGGTGGAGGTGAAGGGGCCCAATGACCGGCTGTCCCAGAAGCAACAGATCTGGCTGGATGAGCTGCAGAAACTGGGGGCTGATGTGGAGGTGTGTCACGTGGTGGCTACTGGAGCCAGAGGAGCTCGTCTGGAATAAACAGAGACATAGAAGAACTGACTGATAAGACTGTAACACTAATGAATCAGAGTGTGGTAAAACATAATGGAAACATCAGCTGAAAGATTCTCAGAAGAAATTATTTGTGTGCTTTTTCTGATTCTGGACATCTGGAGACTAGATGTTCTTGTGGCCATCCAGCTTCTACATAGTGGTGTAAATCTTGATCTTAAAAACTGCATTTGTCTTCCATGAGTCACAAATTGAATCCTATTTTGTTACAGGGAATGTTTTGGAAAACGCTGTGCCTTGTGATATTTAGCATTATTTATTATCAGGGAAACCACTGCTTCCAACAAGAAGAGGTGAATTATGAGATGAAGATCATCACTGAGAGCTGCCAGGATCAGAAATAGCTTTCTTACAGATAATACGAGCTGATGCATGACAGGAAATGAATCCAACAACCACACAAAACTGATTGTGTTTCCTTTTCTTTTGCAACAATATATTCCCAGGGTCTTTGGTTGCCAAGCAACGAAAACTCACATTTAGTTGGCTGCTTATGAATTGTATGACAGCTCTATGGGTTTGTTATGCAAGTAATTACTGTTATGTCTATAAATATGCAGTTTTGCTATTACTTTACTAGAGGCAACTCAACTGGAAAAAAATAGAAATAAAACAATAGGGCTGCACTTAATGATTGTTTTCGTTATTGAGTAACCTGATCTTCATTTTCTCCACCAACTGATTCATCATTTGGTCTCATAAAATCTCAGAAAATAGAGCAAAATGCTCATCATTATTTCCCACAGCCCAAAATGACATTATCACATTGCTTGTTTGGTCCGACAAACAGTTCAAAACCCAAAGTTTTCAGATTACTACAACAAAAAATCACATACGACAAAGAAAAGCAGCAAATCCTCACAATTTAGAAACTGGAATTCCAATGATTAATTGATTATATATAAAAAAAAAAAAGGTTTGCAATAAATTGACTAATCAATAAATAAATAATTCCAGCTCTATAAGAGTGAAGATTTGCCACTGAACCTTATCGATTGTATGTGGAATGGTGTGGACACTGAAATATTAAAAGACAGCTTTGGTATTATTATTTTCCTGTTTTTGCATGTGACTGTAATGGTGGGAAACGTGTATTACATGACACCTAGGCAAGGATGTATCCATGCACCCAGGCATGGTGACTCCTGAGTCTAATAATGTATGCAGGCCTGGATCATGGACGCATTTGGGGGAAGGGATGCCGAGCTTCCCTGCGTCTGACGTCACGACGCTGGAGAGAGAGGAGGCGATGAGAGGAAGCTGCAATAAACACACAGGGCGTCTGCGCCTATCTAAGTAGGACAATAAAGTGAAAACGGCATCAATGCTCTAATAATGGATTTGTCAGATATGCTTCTTCTTAAAGTTTTCCTCTTTGTGTACTTACTTAACTACACCCAAGGTGAGTGAGGCATTTTCAGAGTAAAACCTTTAACTTACACGTTGTGTTGAATCCATGGAGCAGCGGCTGTGAGGAGCAGAAAGGCTGGTAGCCTGCTAGCTAACATCAGGGATCAGCAGGGCCTGCTTGTTATGAAGAGGACTGCACCCTTTTTGCCGTATTACTTCTCGCTTATAAATTGCACATAGCGAAAAGGCTGACTGTGATTTATGTAGTGGATTGAAATAAGCCGATATTGCTGAGTTATCTCTGCGTGTTGTCACCGTTTTTATTGTCAGGTTTGGGTCGGTTTTGTTGTTATCGTGCGAATAGCGCCGACAGCCATTGTTATGAGAAGATGGAGATGCCGACCGTTTTAACGGACCGTTAGCTTTGTGCTAACTAACCGTTTAGCCGCTAATGTTAACAATTTTGTTAAAATAATAAGTTTAGTCACTGACATAGTGTTAGCTGCGACAGTGTTAACAATTAATGCGACAGAAGTTGTCAGGTTTGCTGGCATTTAAAAAAAAATCAGTGCAGTCTGTGGTCAATGCTGGTGTTATATGCTATTCTCTAATATGATATACCGCTAGCCGCAGTAACTTTGAATGAGATATATTTTTAAAATAGCTTAAAGATCCCCTCCAGACATGTTTTAAGATGCATGTAAAAAACACAACTTTGAATAGTAATTTGTCTGATATGGTTTTTCCACAAAAAAGTTAAATTATCTTGTTAAAATCTTGAAATGACATGTACGCCTTTTCCCTGAATAAAAATTCAGAATCAAGAAATATGTAAATATATTTAATCTCAGAAGTTTAACTGCTGGACACAAAATGTCTCCTACTTTACTGTTGAGTCCATTTTTCAGTTTATGTGCTCTGCAGGCTTCAAGTTTCCACATCACACTTGTTTAAGTTGACTATCGGACCAGAATTGGCTTCTAAACTATTTGTGATGTCTCAGATCATGCTCCTAGGTCTGCCCCTCTGAAATTGGATTTTCACTGAGCACAGAGAAACTTCACACTTTCAGTAGATGAATGTGAAAAACAGCCTTCTGGTTTCAAACTCTACACATACATCATTTTGCACAGTGAAGCTCAAACATCCAACTGAAGGAAGAAGAAGCAAAACACATTTTTGAGTGGAGGAGGGCTTAAAAAATGGTGTTAATGCTTTTAAGTGTATAATTTTTGGAAGCAAAGTTACCTCTCTGCAAAATGCTGTAATGTACTTGTGTTGCAGTGACTGTGGCGTCATACGCTTGCTATAAATGTCGTTACTGAGGTTTTAAACCTTGTATCAGAAAAATGAAATTATCAGCTAATGTTACATATGAGTTAAAGCAAGCCTAATTCTAAAGATAAAAAAAACGATTGATCAAAACTCATCAAACTGTAAAAATCACTCACAAACTTTTTCAGGCAATCTAACAGGGAATTCCTGCTGCCAAAACTAACATATAAAGAAACGTGGCAGTGCTTTACCAAGTAAATAGAAAGTTCTATGTATTTTCTTTTTAAATTGTAATGATTTTGGTTGGTCACAGAAATGTAGTTACCATGTGTTTGCTGAATGTTGAGTGTCTTACTTGTTGTGGCCATACCATTTGGTAAATGAAGGTATTTCAGAGTAGTCATGGCTTTCACTTCTCATAGTCACCTCAATGAAAAATTCAATGTTAACACTTAAATATTTCATAATGCACATGAGCGCAGAACTAGCTGGAGCCTGGTCTACTTACCCATCTTTGTTTCATAGTTACACTGAAAACTGTAATTTATGGCTCACTAGACAGGCATAATTACCTGTCAGAGAGAGCTAATTACATACTGCATTTACTGAAAATACTTTCTTTTGGTTTATACGTTGTGGGGCAATAATATGATCTTTCAGATGCTCCGTGAAATGTCTCAACACAGTAATTTTGTTAAGGCCGTTTAAGCCCTTCACAGAGTTTGTTTTCTGTGTTTCCTTGAGTTCGTGCGACTGCTTTTGAGTGTGAAGCTCTCGGTGAAAAGGGTGGAAGTGCTCGAGAATCTTTTTCCTTCGTGCCCACCACCCACTCTTCTGGTAGCAAAATAATTATGCTGTGACGCTGGCGGCTGTTGTTTAGCACAGCTCCAAAACCGGCATCATTTGACTTAAATAGATTTATCTGAATTTTAAAACACTGAACATACTGGGCTGCTGTCATTTTCCAACATTATAATCCTTCCTGACATCTACCGTATATGCCTGATAATCCGACTATTTGGCACTTAAATTCTCCCAACATGTAACAAGCGTCAGTTTTTCACTCTAAAGCACAGATGCAATACTGCCAACCTAAAGGCTCACATCAGAGTATCAGTTGCTCAAAATATATCGCTTTAAATATAAAACAAATGTTTCAGTTTATCTGCCTGCTGCTCTGAATAGTTGGTGCGGCAGACAAACTGTGAAGGCTGATACAAACCTAAGAATCTGGATGTTTGGGAAATGTACATTTTGTCTTTTATATGTATATGTTGCACACACACACACACACAATGCATACATATACAACCTAGATCTTATTACAAGAAGATTGTATCCACACACCTGGGATGACTATGTTGTCATTTGCTTTGAATCATACGGATATGCATTTCATAAGGTTTTATATGACTTGTATTTTTCATGTGTTTCATAATAATCTCGCTCCCTCTGTTCTTTTGTCACAGGACACTATAGAAACCCCCTGAATAAGTACATTCGTCACTATG
Source organism: Thunnus thynnus (assembly GCF_963924715.1). Classification (NCBI taxonomy): domain Eukaryota; kingdom Metazoa; phylum Chordata; class Actinopteri; order Scombriformes; family Scombridae; genus Thunnus; species Thunnus thynnus. The sequence continues at coordinate 21,217,221 of NC_089521.1, read as the reverse complement.
AGGGTCTGTCTTACGACACAGAGCTTATTCACAGCAACCATCAGAGGGCCAAGAGGGCACTCTCTCATGAAGACAAGTTTCTTCATTTAGATTTTCACGCCCATGGAAGGTTAGTCAACTTCTACAGATATAGATGAAGTCTTTCTGTCTGTATAATGTCTCTCCATCTATCTCTCTCTTTTTATTTATTTGTTTATTTGCAAATCTCATCCCATATGCCTACATTGCTTATGATTAAACTAGGTCTGCAACTAACAGTTATTTTCATTATTGACTAATCTGTTAATTATTTTCTCGAGTAGTCGTTTGATCTATAAAATGTCATAAAATGGTGAAAAATGTCAATCACTGTTTCCCAAAGCCCAAGGTGATGTCCTCAAATGTTGTTTTGTCCTGATTAATCATCTGCAACCCAAAAAATGAGAAGAAGAAGACGAGAGTTTTCTATCCTAGAAGACTAAAGAAACCAGAAAATATTCACATATAAGCATCTGGATTTTTAGTTGCTGGTTAATTTTCTGTCGATCAGCTAATCGTTCCAGCTCTAGATTAAAGGCGGAGGTCAGCTATAGCAGAGATGTGCGGTGTGATTGAAAGTTGTTTGCATTTAATCCTATTTTATGAAATCATGGAGCCGGTGAGACGATTCTGTTCCTTCTGCTTTCTGTGTATTTTCCATGCTCTCCTTTTGGTTGCGTGGGTTTGTTCTGATTTCCTGCCGCAATCTGAACGCACGCAGGTCAGAAGAAGAAGAAGAAGCTGTGAATGTGTTTGTCTGTGTGTTAGTTCTCCTTTCAATGGGTTGGGTGCAATGTGTGTCTGTACACATGATACCTGGGCTGGAGCCCCCTCAAGGTATATAAGACAGATGGATGTAAATAGACCTAGTTATGGTTCTTAAACCAGTATTTGAAGAGGTGGTGTGGTTTGATTGAAAGTGTCTGCACTCTCCATGACAAAGTCAAGACCATCTGGCTGGGATCTTGGCAAAGGCTGTTTAACGTCCTGCCTGTAGCGGGGCCTGCTGTTCCCCAAACTCCGATGCTGCTTAATAGGCAGGAGAACGATAAGAGCTGTACAAACAAACACATGGAAGGAAGATGTCTGTTTCTTTGAAAAGCAAGAGATGTATCAGCTTCTTTTCCCTTTGAATTCATGACAAAGCTCAGGCACACAACTCTCCTTCTTGACACTCAATTTGCAGCACACCACCCACCCTCCCTTTGACTGATTTGAACAAAATGTCTAAATATGTCTGAAATATTCAATATCTTACCGCTTGCTGGTTTTGTGCTCTCAGAAAGAATTTTAATGTACCTTACACCCCCGCCCCCTGAGGTGAAGTAATAACAGAAAACAACACAATAGGTATTGAGCATGTACAGAAGCAGATTTGTGTACCAACACGTCAAGTTTGAACATATTTTCAGATCAAAATTTCCCAAGACCTCTGTGTCCCTGCAGTTAATTCAGCCGCCGTGCACTGACCTACAGAACAGTAAAGTGCACACAGAACAAGCGTACAATAGGAGCACTGTGTAGGTGTTACGTGAGACCCGAGGTTTACTGTAACATCATTGTTTCCCTGCCATATGTTTGATCACCAAAAAACAGCAAGATGTCCTAATTTTGTATTCCCCTCTTTTACAACATAAAGACTGCAGTTTCGCTTCTGCAACAGAAAACAGCTCAGATGTTTTCCCCCTGCCAAACCGTACCCTTGCTTTCACCCTTTTTTCTCCTTTCATTTGCATTTTCCCTTTTCCTCAAAGGCCGGGTGAATATTGCTTACCTCCCAAAGTGAGGCCAAATTCAGATCCACGCCCAAATCCACAGGCACACACTCTGTGACATGAATAATATCAGAAGACAGTTTTGGGGCATCATGAAAAGATATTTCTTGCAATATAGAAAATGTTGTCCCGTGCTGTAACTAGAATTGCAACAATTAATTGACAGAAAATTAATCTGTAACCGTTTTGATAACTGATTAATCATTTTAGTCATTTTTCAAATGAAAATGCCAAAGATTCTCTGGTTCCAGCCTCTCAAATATGAAGATTTGCTGCTTTCATGTGTTATGGTAAATTGACTGCATTTATATAGCACTTTTCTAGTCTTCCGACCACTCAAAGCACTTTGCATATATGACAGGAAATATATATAACAGGAAACTGAAATGGGTTTCGGACTGTTTGTTGGACAAAACAAGACATTTTAAAACATCTCCTTGAAGCAGTTGGAATTAATCGAGAAAATAATCAGCAGATGAATCGATAATGAAAATAATCATTAGTTGCGGTCCTAGTTGTAAACCTGTGTCATCACATTCAAATGTCTTTTGTTTTTGTATCAACTATAGTTTCATTTCTTTGATTTCAGGCATTTTAATTTACGAATGAAGAGAGATACCACCTTGTTCTCCCAAGATTTGAAGGTGGACGTCTCAGGAGAAGAAATTCCATTTGATACCTCTCATATCTACACTGGAGAAATCTACGGTGAGATGGTCCTTCTTACATGAATGTACTTGTTTTTATTAGAAAGCAGTGATGCGGTTCAAGACATTTGTCAAAGTGTTGTTGATCATGTTTTTTCTGAAACACGAATACCTGGGTTTGTGTGAATCCTGTGATACCAATACCTCTAATTTGGGATTCCCAGGTGAGAAAGGCACCCTGACTCATGGCTCCATTGTGGATGGTAAGTTTGAGGGCTTCATTCAGAGCTACCAAGGCACCTACTATGTGGAGCCCGCTGAGAGATACCTGGAGGGCAAAGACGTGCCCTTCCACTCTGTCATCTACCATGAAGACGACATACGTGAGTCCCTAGAAACTTCAGCTACACAAATACTTTGACAGGCCATTTTCTTGTAATCACTGAGTATGTGTAATTGGATGCGTACATATGTAAATGTGTGATCGGGGAAAGTGCAAGGTTAGGCCAGCTGAGCTGATGGAGGCAGACTAGTGTGATCGCCCCCCCAAGGAGCAGAGATACCCGGGGTGCTCATTAGCTGAGTAACACAATCTTTCTCCCAGGCTACTGGCTCATTTAAGCAGCCTTTACAACATCGGTACTGATAGTGAGCACTGAGCACACTTAACTACACCGGCACCTCCTAATTTCAAATCATCTGTGTACATATACAGTAGTATGTGGCTAAGGGGTAAATTAAACAGAAATGCGAGAGGAATCGCTAATGAGAGCGGCAGGAAAGTAACCGCTCACACAGCAAAGCTAGGCTCAAGTGGCGTGTAAGTACATCCATTAGCTGATCATGAATAGCGCCAGAAATAGAGTGACTCAGGGGGTTAAGTAGCTAACATTGTCTCCCATAATCCTAACAGTGTTGTGTCTGCCTCTCTCACACAGACTACCCGCACAAGTACGGCCCAGAGGGAGGCTGTGCTGATAGCTCGGTGTTTGAAAGGATGAAGAAGTACCAAGCCAGTGCCGTAGAGGAGCCACCCAAGGTGAACATCACCACACACCACAGTAAACCCTCTCAGTGTCAAGTAAAGGGATGACACGGTTTTTGTGGACACTTTCTACCACCAGGGTCAAAGAAAGGCCAATAATTTTTTTTATATATATGTTTTTATTGTCAATTAATCTCATGTGCAGAGCCAAACGAACAATGAACTTACAAATATTGTGTGTGTGTGTGTGTATCCAAAGCCTGATACATCTTATTCCTCTGGGCTGTAGACCTCCACTGTCCAAAAGCTATTAAAAACACATCAATGAGTCACATCGTCGCACTGGATGACATGTTCCTTTGCCCCAAAGATTACAGTCGCATTAGTTTGTTTAGAAACGGCTTCAAAGACCAATAACAACGATCATGTTTTCAGTCTCCATAGAGAAGTTTCTTGTGCGGCTGACGCCACCACACATGCACAGGAACAGACCTTGGCTAGCTTGTTGTGCTACGTATAACAACCACTTGACTTTTTCTACATTGTAAAATTCTCAAAAAACTCCAATACAAAGTCAAGAGGTTGTGATATGTAGCACAATATGTTCCTGGTTGTGTGCAGTTTGACGTTACATTTACTGGTGAGAATAATTCACCATAGCTCATTAAATTGATTTCTGTGTAATTAATTTTATATTTCATACTTGTAAGCCTTTTTTTCTGAATAATCATGTAAAGTTTAATACAATATAAGTAGACTAGCAATGACATTATATTTTGAACTACTTTTTCTAAAAGCTGCGTTCATCCAACCTGCTGTGGGTGTGAATTCACATAAAAAGGAAGTAGATTGTTGGAAGATATGACATAATGTAATTTCTTAATAGATTGCAAAATTACACGTGGGAAGTTTAACGTCATAAATTTTCATTTTTTACTGGTCCCATAGATTTCAAAAGACTTTGACACAAGAGACTGAAGAGAACATTCGTCTGGTTAAACATGAGAAAATGAAACCGCCCCTTTTTAATGTGATGTTTAGTGTGGCTGTATCTTTGTGACATATACAGCGCATATTCCCCAGCTGAAGTGCAGTTCATGAACATACTGCAGCTGAAAAACCACAGCCCTAAAAATACCAGACATTATTTATTTAGCCACTGTTTGGTTTAAAATGCTATGTATATGTTTTATTTAACTGCCTATTTCGTCCTCTCCATCTCCTGCACCGCTCACACCAGGAGCTCCATACTGAGGCTGACTTTAATGAGCCCGTGCTGCTGAGGAGGAAGAGGATGGCCCAGGTAGAGAAAAACACCTGCCAGCTGTTCATTCAGACTGACCACCTCTTCTACAAGTACTACAAGACCAGAGAGGCTGTCATAGCTCAGGTAATACACATTTATCATGATTTCACTTGACATGTAAGCAACAGTAGTGCTGTTAGAAATAAATGTAAGAACTTGTCTGGTGATGTAGATGCAGAGGCTCATTTTTAACAAAGACTAAGGCTAATTAGTGACATAATAACGCTTGTTATTCAGTGCAAACAGTGAGTCATAACCCTTAAAATAGACACGACTTTACAAAATCACTTTAAATGTAGTTGTTCACAGTAATGCCTTGTTTTTTTTTCCCATGCAAGTATTGTTCTTGAGGAAATATTGTAAATATACAAAATAAGTGACAGTTCCACACCTCGTCATAAAGTATTAATGAAGTAAATCAGCATAATAAAGCCTGAATACTTTATTGCTGACTTGTTAGTAATATTAACTGGTTATTAGATAACTGACTGATTATGAACACAGTACAGAGAAACCAGCTGAATCACAGTTGTCACAAATGTCTGATGGTGTCATAAGCAAAAAAAAAAAACAAAACTCACTATTTACGTCTCTATTCTACATGTATATGTTACATTTAGTACTGTCAGACAGGATTGTTGCATATGGACTGAATCTGTTTATGGGAAAGTTTTGTCATTTTGTCGTTAAAACTGTACCTTCAAACTTGCAGTTGAAACTTTTTCATGTAACGTGGTGTGTATCGTACTCTTTCAGATCTCCAGCCATGTCAAAGCGATCGATGCTATCTATCAGGGCACAGACTTCATGGGCATCCGCAACATCAGCTTCATGGTGAAAAGGATCAGGGTGAGTCTTGTGTTGATTTTTTTTAGGTTGTACAAATGTTAGATTTAGTCATCGTCCTCCCTCTGAACTCATCACCGTCCTCCTGTGTAGATAAACACCACCAGTGATGAGAGGGACAGGTCCAACCCGTTCCGCTTCGCCAACATCGGCGTGGAGAAGTTCCTGGAGCTGAACTCAGAGCAGAACCACGATGACTACTGCTTGGCCTACGTTTTCACCGACAGAGACTTTGATGACGGGGTGTTGGGTTTGGCCTGGGTTGGAGCCCCCTCAGGTACTAAAAGCTAAACAGTCGACCTAAAGCAAGATATGAGTAGATTCCAAACAAACAATCCTTTAACGAGGATGCAGCACAGCAAATTCTGTGTGCAAGTACATTATAATTATACATATCAGTCCTGGTTGAATATGAGGTTGTATGTTTTTTGTTGTTATTTTTAATATCACAATACTTGATATCAGTTTGAGCTTTTAAAATATATTAAACCAGTCGGTCAGTGTTTACATCCTAGAAAAGCATCCATCATTTATGAGTTATTGTGACTCAACAGAGCGACAACAAGAAAGTGTCAGCGGTACTTGTGATCGCAACTTGCGTCTGATTCAGAATGTCATGAGAACCAACTGCAGCTTCAAACATCAACTCAGCAAAATATGAAGATGTGTTTTCGCTTTAAATGATTCCCAAAGGTTTTCATTATGGTCCTGTTACTGATGTGGTGAAGTGAAAATATATCTAAGATGTTTCCTGCGTTTCATTCTGACTTTGGTATTTGAAGTGAATATTTTGCTTTGTTGAAATACCTCATTTATAGTGTGCAGGTGCGTGTCTCCTCCTCGTGATAGAATTTTAAATATGTTTTGCAGTAAGACATTAGACATTAATTGAAAACTTGTCATGATATTAATCATATTTCCCTTCCTTCATGAGTATAAACCTTCCATGTTTTGAAGCTGCGGTTTGTTCCAACTTGTGCTTGTCATTCGCAGGGAGCTCCGGGGGAATCTGTGAAAAAAGCAAGCTGTACTCAGACGGAAAAAAGAAGTCTCTCAACACTGGTATAATCACTGTACAGAACTACGCCTCCCACGTACCTCCAAAAGTCTCCCATATCACTTTTGCACATGAAGTAGGCCACAACTTCGGCTCCCCAGTGAGTAACTTAGATGTGCCACGTTTATGCGCGGTGAGAAGGAATTTATTAGGCTCGTACACTTTGTCCCTTCCTCTTCTTTTAATCTGTGTTTTTCTTTTTTTTTTCCTTTGTTTCTGTCTTGCTCTCAGCATGACTCTGGATCTGAGTGCACCCCAGGTGAATCCAAGAGTCAAGACAAGAAGGAGAAGGGCAATTATATCATGTATGCAAGAGCCACATCAGGAGACAAGCTCAACAATAATAAGTTTTCCATCTGCAGCGTGCGAAACATCAGCCAGGTGTTGGAGAAAAAGAGAAGCAACTGTTTTGTCGGTATGTGTTACTGTCAGTGTTAACCGTCCTCGCTGAGCTTCATGTCAGACAATTCAAACCACAATGTTCTACTGATTCTGCTGTCTTCATACTGATGAGTGTGGGTGATTTTAACCTCAGCGCCCTAATTAGAGAGTTTATTTGGCTAGCTAGAAATGCACCAACTTTTTGGCCGGGGCTATCTTTGAAAAGCGGTATTGGCTTGAGTCCAGTACTATTTTTACTGACTGTATTTGGCAGAAAGTGGAATTGTGGGTTGTGATCTCCAAGTGTGCCACTTAATGCAGCTGGCAAAGCAGCAGAATAATAAAACACCTTTTTTAGAAGTCTCTTAATTAACCAAATTGTTGGTATGTCTAAAAAGCAGTTGTTTGAAGTCTTATGCATATCAGTCTTTGCTGATATGAGTAGGAAAATATCAGCTAGTGTCGGCTTCACTTGCACCGATTTTGTAATTTTTCCACCAACAAACTGATGAGTGTTTATTTAATGTTTCTACTTGCTTTGTTTCCTCAGTCATTGTAATGACTCATTCTTATGAGCCATATCTGTTCAGTTTGATTTTGTATTGAGACAGTTTTCTTATTAATGTCTGGTTTAATCCTCTTTATCCTGATGTACATATAATCATCATATGAAAAAAAAAAAAGTTCTAGCTTTAGAGGAACGAGCGCAATGTTTATGTTACGAGTACATTTGCTTCCCCAAACAGAGTCTGGTCAGCCCATCTGTGGTAACGGCCTGGTGGAGCCAGGAGAGGAGTGTGACTGTGGCTACAGCGATCAGTGCAGGGACCAGTGCTGCTATGACGCCAACCAGCATGATAGCAAGAAGTGCAAATTAAAGCCCAACAAAGTCTGCAGGTAGATTTGATATTTTTCAGTCTGTGTTCGCTTGTCCGTTTGTGTTTTGTTTTTTTTCCATCTGGTAAATTTTTTTTGTGGTAATTCTTGACTCATACACATCTCTTTCCCTCCCAAGTCCCAGTCAGGGTCCTTGCTGCACCGCTGAGTGCACTCACAAGGGTCGTAATGAGAAGTGCAGAGAGGAGTCAGAGTGCGCTCATCAGGGCATGTGTAACGGAGTCAGCGCCCAGTGTCCCACATCCGAGCCAAAGGCCAATTTCACCGCCTGCCACGGAGAGACTCAAGTCTGCCTCAACGGGGTGAGCGACTGAAGACTTCACACCTGGAAGAACTGGTTGTTATAGCAACTTTATATTCATACCAGTCAGTTTCTGATCTCGTCCTGTCCTCACGATCCTCCCCCGCAGGGCTGCTCTGGCTCCATCTGTGAGAAGTATGGGCTTGAGGCGTGCACCTGTGCCAGCCAAGAAGGCAAGGATGAGACTGAGCTCTGCCACGTATGCTGCATGGAGAAGAGTGAGTCATCTACCTTTTTTTTTCTTCCCAACTTGTTATCTCTGTTTTTAGAGGAAAAAAAAAAAAAAAACGCCTGACATTTTGTTTTAGTCATTTGAATTGTGTTGACTGATCGTGACTCATCTCTACAGTGAATCCCAACACGTGCAGCAGTACAGGGTCGGAGCGTCTGGCTCGTTTCTTCAATAAGAAAGTGACTACGCTGCCAGCCGGCTCACCTTGCAATGACTTCAAGGGCTACTGCGACGTGTTCATGAAGTGCCGTCTGGTGGATGCAGACGGACCTCTTGCCAGACTGAAGAAGGCCATCTTCAACCCAGAGCTGTATGAGAACATTGCCGAGTGGATTGTGGTATGTATCTTGATCCTGGTTGGACGGGGTTTTTGTTATGGAGGTGTGTTTTTTGTATTGATTGTGCTTGATTTGTGCTTTTTTTTTTTTTTTTTTTTCAGGCCCATTGGTGGGCGGTGTTATTGATGGGTATCGCTCTCATCATGCTCATGGCTGGTTTCATTAAGATCTGCAGCGTACATACACCGAGCAGTAACCCCAAACTCCCCCCTCCAAAACCACTTCCAGGTGAGTCCAGAGATTTACAAAGACAGCTAATCAAACCCTTTTTATACATGTATCTATGTATATTGTTTGGAAATTTAGCTGACAAACCATGTACATGTGGTTTTGTTTACATGTTTATAGTTCGGGTACCACTTTCTGTACCATTTTTTATTTTGTTGTTTGCAGCTTTATTGTATTGAAGGTTTCTGATATCGTGACCATCCCCCAAATATCTAATATTCTGGTTATTTCATCTATTAAGCCACATTCAAGAGAAAAGACATTTTTCAAAGATGTTTAAATGCCGCAATAAATAGAAATATTTAGTAGAAATCAAGGTATATGAACCAGGTTCTGACATGACAGCAGCCTTAATCGGTCAGATTGTTAATGTAATGTTATAAGCTCCAGTTCTTACATTTATAATTACAAGCAACCTTAAGTGAGGATTATTACAGTCATAATGTTTCCTGAGAGCAGTAAGAGGCTTCAACATCCAGCTTTGAAATTTAAGATTTTAATTTACCCCAAACAATGCTCCTAAAGAAACTGAATTTGATGTGTTTGCACAGGTTAAAAGGCTGTTTTGCAACCAAAATGAAGTGGATTTTATCAACACAGTGTGTTTTAACTTTTTATCCGTTGTGTGCGATTGTTAACAACATCATGATTGATTTTCTTCAATAGTATTTTCCTCCCACAAGATCACCTCCGACTCTCGAACTCTTCCATTTGTTGTTATTGCCACTAAATGAAAAGACCTTGAGTCTTGCACTTTGCGAATTCAGTAACATTTCTTCCAGTCTAAATGTAATTTTGTGCACCACCCATCTTACAACCTGTCTTTTAACAAGCTCAAACTCATGTCCTTCCTCCCGACAGGCACTTTGAAGAGGCGGCGAGCACAGCAGCACGCTAGCTCCCAGGTGCAGCACCAGTCTCAGCACCCGCACTCCCACCAGCACGGCCACGGAGGCCACGGCGGGCACGGTGGGCACGGCGGGCACGGCGGCCAACGGCAACCCCAGAGGCAACCTCAGCGGCAGGCGCAGCCCCAGAGGCACCACCGTCAGCCCAGAGAGAACTATCAGATGGGCCAGATGAGACGCTGAGACCCTGCAACACCCCGCCTCCCTCTTCCCCCCCTCCCCCAATGCCTTGGCTCCTCCTTGTGCCTACAGTGGGAAAACAAAAGCATCACTCCATCCAAAGAAAAGCCTGACATGGTTGTTAGTCATCATCATATCCTCCATCTACAGACAAAAACAGACACGTGAAAAAGAGAAAACACTATCTAGCAACTCGATTGGCTCTTTGTGGAGTGGACTCAAACATCAGCCATTTCCAATGCAGTGCGATCTAGCATCTTTTTCCACCATTTTTTTTTTTTTTTTGTCATTTCTAAGGAGTGCCAAGGAGTTAAGGAATCATGTGTAGCTTTAGTACATTCTGTGATGTGTTTTTTTTTTTTGTTTGTTTTTGTTTTTGTTTCTATTGCAACGTCTTCATGAGTGACACACCCGTGGCTGCTGGTGAATTGTTCTGTGCTTTTCTTTCGCCATTCTAGCCGGGGAATGAGAGACACTCAGCGGGGAATTTGCGGCACTTTTGTGATTTACACATGTCAAAAACGGCAAAAGACACAGGCTCCGGTCTCTCGTGCAGACAGTCTTCTGCATGTGACTGTACATATTTAGTGTATCATAAGTGAAAACAAACTATTTCTTCTACTGTAAATGTGTAATTCTTCACTTTTTTTCTTTGATTTTTTTGGTTAGTGCTCTCAGGACTCTTAACACATAAATGAAGGAATGATGGTTGTGATGAGTTCCTTGGACGTTGCCGTTCTGAGGATTTGATGCCATTAAGTCCTCTGCGCAGTCGTCCAATCAGGTGGATCTCTTTCACTTTCGTTAGATTGCTAGAATTTGAACAAGGTCACCATATCCCACTTTTTAGGCCTTCTCTGTTCAAGGTCCCTTTTTTCATCTTTTTTTTTTTTTTTTAATTTTATTGTCTTGCTAACATGTTTTGGTTGTGTTGTGTAACAAGCTAGATAAAGTATAGCGTCGTCGGAACAGAAAGGGAAGATCTCCTGGCTTGATACGACCTTTTTATTGTCTTCACCGATTTGTTTTTTTTTTTTGTTTTTTTTGATAATGAAGAATGAATAACCACTAACCGAAGCTGATGATGATTCTACCTGTTCAAGTATGAAGACAAGGGAAAGTGAAGGCTGCTGTGGCGTAGTTTAGAAGTGAGAGTGTATCATGTTACAAAGTTAGTTTAAGTGTGGAAATAAATTTTAAAAATGACTCCAGTGTGGATGTACAAAAAAAAAAAAAAGATTAAATAATTCTATTACTCTTCAGATAGCGAATCTAAGAACTTTTGTGGGCATGCAGACACATTTATTAAATGTGACTATTAATTGACCAAGGTCTGTAATATTTGTATGTCGCTCAACACTATTTACTTTGACAGCTATTAATGTTTAGTCTTAAAACAAATGGAAGGATCAGCAGTATTTTCACACTGTTCACTAACACTCTCCGTACTGTGTTCACTAGTTTCACAGGAGACAAACAGCTGTTTGATTTTTTTTTTTGATTTTTTTTTTTTTTCTTCCTAAAATCTCACCTACAGTTTTTGCTCCTGGTCACATTTCATCATGGACTGAATCCCCTTAAGAGCTCATGAGTTCAGACCTCAGTGTGAGTTTACATCAGCGTGCCATTAAAACTTTATAAAGCTGATATTTGTTCACAGGTTTTATAGAATACAGGAAGCACCTGTAAGGTTTCCAGATGGACGAAATGAAGGAGATGTGATTGTTTTTTTGTTTTGTTTTGTTTGACCTCAGGTGTTTTTCTTCCTTCCCTCACTACAGCAGAGAGTGAGGGACTTTTTTGGAAAATGATAACGTGATAACACTGAGAGAAGATGTGTATTATGCAAAATCCCATGATTTCACCTAAAAAAACAAAAAAAAAAGAAAAAAAAATGTGTTGGCAAGTGGGTGAAAAGTGTGACATTAACAATAAAGCACAGGATTTTGCGTTATATATTGTGTAGTTGTATTGAAAGTTGTTTTTTTTTTTTTTGTGCTCTGACTTTATTTTATCCTGGCTTTGTTTTTGTTTTTTTTTTTGTTGTTTTTTTTTTTAAATGCATGCAATACTAATCACGACTAATATCTTACAAAACTGTCCTGATGGTTAAAAACAATCACACATGTGCTCTGGAGGGGACCATGAAAAAAAAAAATGTGTCTCACAGCTAACAATTAATTCACGCGGCAGATGAATTAGGCAGGTCGACGGTTGCTATAACTTCTCATGTCTGTACAAAGCGGAACTCTTTTTAAATTTCATCTTCTAGGCTGGATCTCGCCTGCGAAGCCTGGAGACTTTACATGTAAACTTGTACAGTACTTCGAAAAATTTGCATTTCATTTGAAAAATGAAAATTACATTTTGATACATCTGTTCATTTTTTTGTATTCTAATTCCAGAGTAAGTTGTTCAAAGATGTTCATATGTGACAAACTTTCCTCTCTTCTAAGTTATTTATGTTCTTATATGTGCTAGTTGAACTGGAGTTTGCTTATGATACTTTTTTCTCCACCATCATCAATGGTAAAAACAATTCAGTGTGATGGAGTTAATGTTACATTCTCATTTTTGTCTTCGTTATCCTGTGGCATGGTTTGGGTAGAAGAGCAGAAGAATAATGCCTGTAAATTTTACTTTCTTTTTAATTTCATAGTCTTGGTAAAAGTTTTTAGATAAACGTGCACTGAAATGTCCCAATTGAGTTGAAATGTTGTAGGTGATGTAGGCCGAAAGAACACAAGATTAAAAAGTAATACTACTGTCTGATTTTAATGTTCACTGTGTTTTATACAGTATCGGAAATTTTTGTTCACTTTGAACATTTTTACTAAAAAAAAAAAAAATTTCAAATTGTATTGTGCAAAGAGATGTAATTTTTGGAGTACTTGAAATGCATTAATTAAAAGACTCGTTCAAAATAAAATAGACCCCTGTTTACTGTCTGTCATGTGTGCTCGCTTCTGCTTTTTCTGCTCATTTTTAGTCACCGGGGTGTCGTACAAATGGTGAAGCCGGCGATTTAACGCCTGAAGATCAGAGAACTGTTCAGCCTGCGAAAAGTCGTCTGTGGCTCTGAAGGAGCTTTGTCAAATCTGAGAAAATACCCCCGAAGATGTCGTTAAGGTTATCTCGGATTGTGTTTGAGATTTAAAACGTCTAACAGAGATCCTGCATTAGAGACATGGGCTGTTGAGTTTGACAGACATGGGCGATTTAAGTGCCTTTAGGTGCATTGTGGGAAGTGTAGGATCCTGTTTAATTTGTTTGGAGCTTGACCTCTGCTACGACCTGAGAGTAAAGTAACCTCGACGTCTGCTGCATCGATTGTGACTGTTCTTTTTTTTGTTCTGTTTCTGTAATATATCACTGCTTCAACAAACAAAGGCTTATTGGAGCTGCAAGAACTGAAATTCAGTGTAAAAAAATAAATAGGAAAAGCACCCACACACTCAAATCTGTACAATATTGATTTATTGAGGCAAGTGAGACCTTCTCCAACCATCAACATAGCCAATATCTATAAATTTTAAAGCGTTTTTTTTGACTAATAACTTGCCTCGTGAATTAATTTTCCATGGATCAGCATGTGTCGATGTCTTTCTGTACTCTTTATTATTTTTTTTATTTTTTTTATTTTATTTTCACCAACTTCATGAAAGTGTAATTCTGATTCATTCGATTGACCTCACACTAATAAGTCTAACAACTTGTTTTGGTTGCATAATACAGTATGTTTGGAGTCTAAAGATCTTTTTTACAAGATGATTAATCATGACACCACATGTTAATATTAAGGATTGCACAGTTCATGGTTTATATCATCTTGTTTTTTTCATCCTGTAAGGTTAAGAAAGAGGATCTGAGGATAAACAGTATAACACGCAGATGAACTGATTGAGCAATAAGAAAAAGGAATGAGAAAAATCTGATGTTTGCTTCCTTTCTGAAACTTTCTCAGATTTATCACGTACTGTGGTGAAATCAACTCAACTCAGTGGTGCTAAGATCCTATGAACTTTGTTGACTCTGTTAAATGCAGTAGGGGGTCATCCGCAGCAGAGGGAGCAGCTGCTGTGGGTTAAGTGTTGGGACCAGATGCCAGTGAGTCACCAACATCAGCACCACAGAGCCACAGCAGGCCTCTCATCTCTGTTTCCATCGGAAAAGCATTTCAGCAATCATGACTTTAACTTCAAATGTTGTGTAGTCTCAGTAATATTAATTTGAGTAAAAATTTACAGAAGAAAAGCACCTTTATTTCCCTCAATCACATGACAGCTTCCCTTGTGTTATCGATGACTTTTTCCTCATGAGTGTGTTTGATGATGTAACAACCACAGGGGGAAGTCTATGTCAGATCCTGGAGCGCAGGCATTTGCACATGCAGTGGAATGTGGCCCTCTATCGATTTTCAATGCGGATCCTCAGCTGCAGTCGCTGGTTGTGACATGAACGAGCAGTCACCCACAACAGGAGTTTAGGTTCAATATTTTCTGGATAGCGCAGGCGGCGAGTTGTTTTTCAGTTTACATTTGTTATCAATGATACTGTCGCCCATTTTTCTCACACTTCTCTCCATACTGATGCCACCCTGTGCCTGGAAACAATGTGCTGCTCAATATCACACATTCACACTGTCAGCTCTGTGCAAGGAGCCGACGTCACAGCTGATAAGCAAGCAGCACCTTTTGTCTCTCCTCACAGTGACAAAGCATGATTGTAAAAGTGGCACGGGCCTGTTGAGTGTCACCCAGACTCAACAAAGAATGGAAATACTCTGGCAGCAAAGAAATACCTCCCAGTTCCAGTGTCCAATATCAAATGATGACTAGTGGATTTTCAACACTCCTCCTTTCAGTCTGAGTAGATGTAGTTTTGTAGATTCAGTTTGTGTTATGAAAACTTTAGCTCCATATTTTCCTCATGGAAGAAAGACGTTGCTGTTATGTGCTGCTATTTGGAGGAAAATCTCATCTACTGCTATCAAAACTCTTATTTTATTCAAACACAGTTTGAGTTCACAGATCCGAATCTAAATGATTGGATATGTAGAACAGCTGACTTGGAGAAACGGCACATATTGAACTTATTTGATGTGTCCATGTGATTTCACAGAAAGAAGGAGAAATGCATTTTTATACGCCCAGTTCTCAGAGGACTGTTCCAGATGAATGTTAAGCAGTCTGTCAGTGCTTCTTCTTCAAAGCTGGCTGAATCAGCACAGTAACGTTGTCATGCGTCGTTCAGCGGCTGCTGTAGGTGAGAGACAGTAAAGGGAGAATCACATGTACCTGCACATGTGTTGTTATTGAGCAGCCGCTCAGTCTGTACAAAGTGATTTTCCTCTGTATGCTGTCCTGCACTGTATACATGACAAACTGACACAAACTATAATGTGATCTCTACTTTGACCCTCAGGCTGGTGTCAGATGAACCGCACCACAGTTCATCCGACACTGGGACTCTGTTGCTGTTTCCTACTTCATGCTGGCTCAGCAGATGGAGATCGTCTGGTCCGCTGGTGTCACTGACCCTCGCTCTGTTTCTGAAACTTGGTTGGCATGAATGTTTAAGCGAGGATTCATGTTGTCTGCCTGGAACTTCTTCTCATGGAGTTTCATGTGTCTCTGAAGGTATCTCAGAGCCTTTGTTGAGTTTACCTGCAGCCACAGGCACATGCTGACCCAAAGCCTGTGGGGGGAAGTTACTAAGTACATTTTTTAGGGGGGTACTTGTACTCTGCTTGACTATTTACATTTTATGTATCACTTTACTTCCACTTTACTACATTTCAGTGGGAAATATTGTCCTTTTTACTCCACTTCCTGTATCTGACAGCTATAGTTAGTAGTTACTTTGCAGATTAAAGGGGAACTCCACTGGTTTTACACATCAAAGTCTGATTACAGGTATTTGAGAGTACTACTGTATATGTAAAAAAGTTGTATAAAGCCTTTCTGGCTCCAGAAGGAGCTGCACAAAGTCTGGTAAATCATTTGGGGTTGAAGACTACAAGTTTTAAAAATGCAGAAAGTCTGGAGGTGTGGAGTTTGAAAGAAGTGAGGTTACTGTAGCCCGCTCCTCAAAGCAACAGTAGCTGCCATGGATGTATCACTAGCATGACACACATAAATCTGTACAGTCAAGTGAGTCATGTTGCATTGTTGGTAATGTTGGTGCCGGGTTTTAACAAGGAAGAAGAATGTGTGGAACAAAAAAGACGATATCTCTGATTCTGCTGCATCGATTTTGATCCTTTTCTTTTTCAAACTGTCCATCATGAGTCTGACTGTGTTAAAGGAGACCAAAGCTGAACTGGTGTCGTACTCTTTTAAGATTTTATGCACAAGAAGTGTCTTGGTGGCTTAGGGGCTGAGGTAAAAACCATGAACCGCAGCATCCCCAGTTCACGTCCAGCTGGGGCCCTTTGTTGCATGTCATTCACCATCTCTCTCCTCCCTCATTTCCTGTCATCTCAGCTAGTTATTAAAGACATAAAATGCCTCCAAAAAAGATTTTATACACTAAACATATAATCACCCTCTAAAATGTAAAGATTTGTCAAAGACTAAACTACCCAACAGTATGTAAAGTAGTTCAAATTTCCTCCACCAATGATCAACTACAACAGTAAAATACTAGTTACATATTAATACATTTGTAATAATTATCTGATAATGTAATACCTATAATAATATAACACACTGAATGGGATTATTTTGCTAAGTAAGAACTTTTACTGAGATACATTTGGCTGACAACAAGTAGGTACTTTTACTTTAGTACATTTTGAATGCGGGACTTATTTGTGCACTATGGTATTAATACGTTAAGGATCTGAACACTTCTTCCACAGGACGACAGGAAGGCTCTCTTATACTAACAATAGGTTAACTTATTAATTAACCATGTGTAAGCAGATTCCTTTGACATCCTCGACTGAGTGGAGTAACCTCCTGAGGTTTCTGGTAGAGTTTAAAGTCCTGTGTATCTCAGATCATTGTTGATATGTAGAGGAACATTAACTAGAGTGATAAGCTCGTATATGACACTTTAAGGCATAATCATACTTTGCAATCCAAACAGCTAAACACAAATAATCCATCTCTTCTGTCAGTCGCAGTCCAACTATTGTTGAATGTGTTAAATCTGAGACAATAAATGTACTCGTCTGTTGGTGAGGTTAACTGAAGAGATTCATGTCTGCTGTTACTGTCTTCTCTCGCTTTTCCACATAGACTAATAAAGCAAACACAGTATCTGACTGGATGTATGAGAATAATCGTGTCCATGCTGTGAGGAAAATTACATCAACAAACTCAGCTTACTGTGTTTTAAGTTCTATAAATGTCAAACTGCAGGTTGCAGTGATAAATGCAATAGATGGCGGAGTGAAATGAGTCCCGGATGTAAAAATATATCTCTTAGGAAATTGATATTTGTAGAAATTTAATGTAGACAAAACAACACTGAGTAAACGTACAAATAATGAACATCAGGAAGAATTCCTTATGGTTAGCTAAAGAAAAATAATAATAATTAAAAAACAAACATACAGTGTTGTATGAATATACAAACAATAACATGCAAGCATTGAAGAAAAATAGGAGCAAACCTTAAAGGAGACTTAAAGGAGACATGCATGTAAAACTATTACTCCGGTGCCTATTTCAAGTGAGTATACCAAAATGAAGGGTATTTTTTTCTCTAATATCTATAATACAGTATTTACAACACATATGTGAACAGTCATAATAATGTGAAACACACACAGGACTGAGATTTTCATGTATTTATGAAACAAAAGTGTAGAAGAGACAGTTCGGTATGAAATCTGATGATGGGTTCAGTGTTTTCAAGGATGTTGCCATGTTTTGCCAGTTTCCTTATTTCTACCCACAGCGCAGACAAAAACATACTGTCCATACTGCTTATTTTGTGCAACTAGCTGCAGTTTTTCCATCTAAAATCTAAAGCGTTAGACTAATTAATTTGACTTTGTGTTTTGACCCTTGAAGGTTCTAATGGTGTCAGCAGCGAGCTGAGAAAGCTTGTCTCTGCAGAGCATGAAGTCAATCAGTAACTACTGCCTATCCTGCTACTGTATTGACGGGTTTGCCAAAGAGAGCACACTGACAGAGGAAGACTGCCTTTACAGATGTTCATCTTCATCTGACTGACAGTAAAACAGCTGAATCTGACCATGTACAAGTCAGTCCTGGAGGTTAATGTCTTTTTTTTTTCTTTTTAGCTCATGGTGATCATCTCATATTTGTCCTTCAGACTGCTGTCCTCATCCTCCTCGTCTTCCTCCTCCTCCTCCTCCTCCTCAGGGGGCTTCTCTGGCTCATCGCGGTGGTGGTGCAGCTCGATGAGCAGGTAGTAGATGACGGCCGCGATCATGCCCCCCACCATGGGACCCGCCACGGGGATCCACCACCAGTATTCTGCAGTACTGCGAGAAGAAGCAAAAGTCAGATGCAGAGCTGGCAGTCCTCTGAGCAGCTGGCATCAGAGGCTACTGCAGGTCAAAGGTGCCATCACTGGATCATTCACAAGCATCGACTGCATCTGTCGAGTGCATGTGACATTATATAACACTATAGTTCATGTCAGCAACCAGTTTACTTTCTGAATTTCTATAAACGGATCCAATAAAAGGATCTAATTTCTAGTCAGGCCTGCATCAATTAACTCACTAAATATGCTTTTCCATTAACCACGTAATGTAAACATGTATTAATCCTCATCTGTCTACACTGAAATAAACATATCTATTGGCATATTACTGCAGTCAGTTAATTTCTTAATCATGCTCAGACATAAAAAAAAATCCCTAATCTGTGTTTGCTGCACAGTTACCTGAAGACCTCCATCCCCCATCCTGCCACAGCTGTGAACAGTCGGGGTCCCAGGTCTCTGGCAGGGTTCAGGGGATAGCCACAGTTCAGACCCATGGACACACCGATGGCCATGATGATCAGGCCAATGGCCAGCGGCTCCACGCCTTTAGGAGCGCCAATGTTTCCACCATCGATGATAGCCAGGATACACAGGACCAGCATACCTGTCCCCACCACCTGCAGGAGCAGAACATCACTCCTTTCATAAATCGCTGTTCGGTTCATTAAAAATATATTTGTTCCATATCCAATTCATTCATTCAGTTTATGACTCCTTCCAACTGTGTAATTTGGCTAAAACTATCAGAAGTGTTGTACTAAGGATTCTAATCTGTGTTTTTACTGCTATGATCCCTCTGAACTAAAATTATTTTGGCACTACAACCTACCAGCGTGCAACCGCAGCTAAGATTTCCCTCCAAGCACCAGTTACACAGAACCGACAAAGGAAACATTACCACTAGCACATTTAGACTTATCTCAGTGGTTCACCTGATGTGGTTTTCAACAGTTTTAGCAGCTAGTCGTGTTATTTTTGGATCGCTGCACCGATTACACAGACTGAAAATGGTGTTAAGTATAGATTTGACCTTCCAGTGAATGCCAGGAAATGGGTCATTAGACCCAAAACTAAGCAAAAGGGGGATGTTTCTCAGACTAAGTGGGGAAATCAATTTTTCATTAGGCACATTTCCTAAACTTCACAGTATTTAGGGCCTGAATGGGTGCGGCAGAGCATAATGGAGGGGAGGTCACTCGGGTCACGGTGACCGGAGCTCACCTGATCGACGAAGCCACCGATAATTGACAGGTGTCTCGCAGGGTAGGAAGCAAAAATGTGACCTGTTGCATTGATTCCCGTCACCGACAGAATCCCACTGGTGAAGTCCATGAAAGCATCTGTGGGGACGACAAATAAATAGATAAGTGCACATAGAGATTGCTTTTATCTATTCGTATCTCATATTGATGAACCTGTAGCTGAAATGTTTTTACTGTGACAGCTCAGTGATGACATATTCAGTGCTGTTGATTTCACAGAAGATGGATGGACAGAAGAGTCATTTTATACTAACTGTCATGGTTTAATATGTATGTGTATTCACCATAATATAATCCAAAGACTGCAGCAGCTCCGGCAAAAGCACCAAGAAACTGAGCGATCACATAGAAAGGAAACTTCCAAATCTTCAGTTTGCCCAGAATCACCATGGCCAGAGACACAGCAGGGTTCACATGGCCCCCTGGGACAGAGGACAAAGCAGTGAGTGAAGGAGGGGGTGCAGTGGGTTGGGGGTGGCTGGCATGATATCCTCTCCATCATTAGCGAGGCCGTCACATTTACGAGAGGCAGCAGAAGGGGAGCAGCCCCTGGGGCGGTGCAGGGTTTTGTTATGTACGTTTAAGAGCGAGGAGACAGAATAATGGTCGCATATTAGAAATTCAACCATCAACATTATTCTGTTCCTTTTTTAAGTCAAACTGTGCTCACATCCTGCCAGTTTTTTTTTAACTCATAAAACAGCATTAGAAAGCTGTGTGTCTGTGATCTGTCTTCCTGAAATCAATTTTGGTCCTTTTGATGTAGAATTGAGAGTAGCTGCTGCTCAGATGAGGCGAGCAGTGTCGTTTGGACTGAGTCTGGTCACTGTCATAGACAGATGAACGTAGCCTGTGATCGATGGAGTTTGCAGGACATTTAGTGCCCAGGGTTATGTACGACCCCAGAGAGGCTGGCTGTGCTCTAGCACTGAGAAATCAATGGTCAGTACACACTCATTGAATCTGGACAGAGAGCTGGCACGATCCAGCTAACACCGGAGCCATGGAGGTGGCACATGGCTGAACAGGAGGCCATAAAGTTATAATACTACAGGCTGCAAACCTCATGAGTAACACTGTTAATGTTTAGATTATAATACATAACAAAAGAGCTGTGTCTCACTGTTTTATATGTTCTGGCAAAGGCTTTTATGTATTAACTATGGATTATTTTACGTTTTAGAGTCTGTAGTGATAAACAATAGATTATTTGGCAGCAGTGAGGCTGAATATGCAAACAACAAACTGTTAACAACTATACTATTAAAAGTGATATTTTTCAGTTGATTTGACAAGATGCCAATATCCAACAGAGTGGGAAATCGATCTCAGCAACACACATTAACAATTATTCATGCAATTGTGTTGCACATGCATTAACTTCAGAGCACTTGTTGGATGTTTTGGCCCTTGTGAGTGCTTATAACGACATGAAATCACTTTTACCTGACACTCCACCAGCCACATACGCAGCCATCATCAGTCCTACAGAGAAGCCGATGTGGATGGTGAGCGGCTCACCCAGAGAGTTTCGACTGAGGACAGTTTGAGCGACCGAGCCACAGCCGAACAACTAACAAATAGAGAGAAAGAGAACATGTTTTCAACCACATCTATTCGAGTAAATCTCTTTTTAAAGGGGACAGAATGAAGGAGGATACAGATAAAGAACAACATACAAATAAATAAGGGTATAAACAAGATCACAGACTTAAAGAAAAAAATTCTGAGGTCAATCAGAAAGCAAAAAAAAAAAGTAGAGTGCACTATATAGAAATATTTTTGCACTGTTACCAAGTCCAAACTCAGTTTAAAAAAAAAAACACAATTATAAAATCCAAAATGTTACTCACAACCAAGACGAAGGTCCCAAGGAATTCTGCCAGGAATTCCTTAAGTATTCCATGTTTAAGAGCACAGTGTTGCCTCATGCTTCTCTTCTGTTTTATTTCCATGTATCACTGTGCCAACTGCTGTTAAAACTGCCAGATGTCCAGCAGTGTAAACCTCTGGAGTTGGTCAAAGTGCTCGTGTCAAATCCCCACCTCTACCCAACCACAGCCATTCAGCGCAGACCATTGATCCATTTGTACAACCATCACACTCCTCCTCAGCCTCGTCAAAACACAAAGTGTCACAGCAGAACGATCGACAGGTGAGTTTTGTTTTGTATCATCATTAAATGTAAGTCTAATGCCTTTAGACTTACAGAAACAACATATAGCCAGATTTATTTCAGTTTTAAGGGTTTCTGGAGCTCCATGAACATCAGTGAATGTTGGAAAAGCATTTGAGTACATATATTTATTAGTCATGAGATTTGCAGTTTGCACAATATTAACACACACCACAAAAGAATAACTTAACAAAGACATTAATTTGAGAAATAAGTCAGAATTGCTCCGTCAAACAAGTCTGTCAGATAATGTAGTTATAAATATTGCCACTAGAGGTCAGCCTTGGCACGGTGCCATGCTAAGCACAACTGAGAAAAAGATACAAACACACCTGAGTTGTTAATGAAATTATGTTGAAATATTAAAACAACCACTCTTGAAAATAAGTTCAGCGTCTCCTCCGAAAGTCCAGAAATGACTGTTGAATTATTTTATCACACATCAGTCCAGTTAATCAGAGCCGAAATCATCCAAGTCTTTCACATCATCCTCCACAACCTTAATGAGAGGAGTCGATTTCTTCTTACGCCTGTGAATGAAAAAATAAAAATGACCACGGCTGAAGAACGACATGTGATTTTCATGAATTAATGTAACACAGAGGCTCGGCGGCAGAAGGCGTGTGGTCACCTCATCTCGTTCCGCAGTGCGCTGAGTTGGCTGTGGATCTGCTCATTGGCCTCGAGCTGCTCGTCCAGCTCTCTCTGTAGCTTCTTTTTAGCGTGTTCCAGACGCTCAATCTCCTCCTCCGCCTCATCCATCTGCCTCTTCGCCGTCTTCAGTCTCTGAGTCAGCTGCAGAGTTCACAAAAGTGAGATATTGAATTATGAGTCAGGTCTGCTGCTCTTGAGTACTTTTTTTTGTTTGTTTTTCTTTATGAATAAAGACGTCTACCTGATCTCTCTGGGTCTGCAGGTTGGTGTGTTCCTCGTCTGCCTGCATCTTCATCTCCTTCACCTTGCGCTCAAGCTTGCGGTTGGCTTGTTGCAGGCTGTTGTTGTCCCTGAGAGCAAAAGCACCAAGAGATCACATCGCTGCTGCGGCAGCTTCCTGTAACTCAACACCTTCCTGGTATGTTTGGACCAGAGATACTCTCACTCTTACAACCACAGGGAAAGTGATATGAGTGGGTTCACCGCCCGACAGCAACCATCAAGTATCTGATGGAACCATTATCCACATAGTGTCTTCTCAGTGTTATCCTACACTGTCAAATACAGACCCTCTATACTTACTATAAATCATAAAGTTGATGAGTTAAAAGGTCACATTTTAATGTGCGAGGTGCTTACCTTTCCTCTCCTTGCAACCTTTCTTCGAGTTCCTGGATGCGGATGTTAAGTTTGGAGACGAGAGAATCCTGGTTGGTCCTCTGTGATCCTTCCAGATGAGTCACTCTGCTCTTGAGGTCTTTGTTCTGACAGAGGAAATGAAACAGAAGAATGTCATTTAAGAGGAAAACTTAAAGATACCCTCCCTGTGGAGTTTTTTTTTTTTTGATGATGGATTATTTGTGCTGTAAATTTGATGCCAGAAACAGTAGATTTGGTTTGCCAAGTTACACATCAGCTCAAAGTGGCAGATGGTGTCTTATTTTTATCTGTATTTTTCTGATGTGTTGACTCCTTAAATATAAATTTAATAAATTTCATTTTGCTCTGGATCAGTACCTGTCTCTCCAGACTCATCTTGTCACACTCCAGGTCCTGTCTGACTCCTCTCTCCTGCATCAGCTCGTTCCTCATCTGATCCATCTGTCACACACGACCAACAGACACAGAAACCGTTATACCGTTCAGTCATAATACACTTCAGAACATACATTTTTAATAAGTTGACAAGGCTATGACATGTGGGCACCGAACCACTAAAACAAATTCTTTATGCCAATTCTCACATGAAGCTAAATATGGGCTTGCACTTTATACGTACAGCCTCCCATATTTACTAAAAACATGGCTGTACTTTATTAAAAAGGGCAGGACGTGTTGACAAGCACCGCTTAACTCCTAAAACCAGAGGAAATGCTGTCTGGTCTGAGCCGCCGCATCAGATCTAACGGCTCTCCTCTCTAATAACATCCAGAGGCCCAGTGAAGGGAGTGTGAATAGCTGCTCACAATAGTTAGCTGTTTTTTTTGTCTTTGCACTGCACTCAAATCAGTGTTTTGTGTCAATTAGTCTGCACCACTTTGCTCTCATGAATAGTGGCCTACTTTACAGGCACACTGAGGAGCTGAGGTTCTCATGATGACGTCTGATATTAAGAAACATATATGAAGTCAGCAGGGTTCAGTCATATTTCAGGGCTGTTACAAAGTGAAACGTTGAGAAACAAAACTTGTTTCTCGAGCCTCTCTGGACATACCAATCAGCAGCTTTCAGCCTCTGATGGGAAATCTGAGTACTCGGCCCTACATCTGTTTGTGATAAAAACAGATCTAGGGGATGACAGTTCAAACTTGAGACGAGGCATAATTCTATCGCTGATGGGGGAAATTCATGACTGTTAGCAAATAGAAAATAAGAGCTCTGTGCAGAAAAAAAAGGTCAAATGCAGGATGAGGGAGTAAACCTGCCTGCTCTTTGGTTTTGTCTAATCGTTCCATCAGGCGGTCAGCACTGCCGCGCTCCTCATGAAGATCTTCTTCTAGTTGACTGATACGCCCCTGGGGGAAGAGGATAGCATTAAGAATTGTATAAAAACATCATCAAGTTAATTTATATTGCATCGGCGCACATGGTGGATCTATCCTTTGAGGGTGTGGTTAGAACAAAACAAACAGGGTAATGTTAGTAATATTCAAAGTGGGAATACTGTGGGAATTGTGGGGGAAAATAATGACTAAGATACAGATAACTGCATTTGCAAAACATGTGATAATTAAACACTTTTGGTTGTTTATTGTTGAATGGATGTTCCTGTTTTAGTCACTGGAAAGGGGGAGAGAGAAGTTTCCTGAGAACGCCCAGACAGGTCTGATAACTTTTACAGTAAACACGAGCTTCCTCAGTCGATACGCAGTGTCAACAGTGTGCACGCTGGTGTCACTGTGTAATGTTTTGTCATCAGCAAGACAAACAGTGCTGAGCTGTGAGATGTTGTTGCCATGGTTCTTTTCAACACCCTCATAGTTCACAGGAACAAGTGAGTGCAAATACTGGCATCCCAACAAATAAACAATCCAAAAATATGCGATAAACTAAAGTATAACGAGTGAATGCTGTTTCTGATTGAGAGCTGCCTGTGATCATCAGGTTTGAACGGTAGCTTTTTAGTAAACATATATATACAAATAGAAACTCCACTTTGGGAAGATTTTTATGTTGTAACTGCAGCTAGAGGATTAGATCTACTGTGTGCACAGAGATATTTTATATCATTTGTTGAGACAGTCATGGCTGTTATGTTAAACAAAAAGGGCTTATTTCTGTTTTCAGGAGGCACATCATAAAATCTTTGCTGCTGACTGACAATAATCTGCAAAAAGAAAAGATAGTCAGACCTGAAAGAGACAACTTGTGGTCGAAATGTTGTCATGACCATGTAGGATAAAAGGAGAATTGTGAACAAGAAAGTTAAATGTGGGTATTTTTTTTAAATATTTTTGTATGTTTTCACCCTAAACCCATGATTCATCAATGTTTATGTTGACACAATATATAATTTATTTTCTACATTCTGCACTGAGACGTTTACCTCCATGAGTTTGACCTGCCGCTCTCGATCCTCCACCGTGGTGGCGTTCTTCTCCTCCAGCTCCTCCAGCCTCTGCTCTAGCTGCTGGCCCCTCAGCTGGGCCTCCTGCTGCTCCCTGCGACACCAACGCAGCTCCTCCTCCAGAGGAAGCAGCTGAACAGAGAGCGGAGCGCAGAATAAACACACACACGCTGAGATAAGGTAACATGCAATGCAGTCTGCTGTCGGGCAGCCAGACATTATCACACAAACACGGAATTAATCAAGTCTGGTTACACATTTGAGACTTTTATGTTTCTGTTCAATGTCACACAAAAGAGTTTTGGAAAATTGTTTTGTTTGTTTGTTTTTAGAATCTAATTAGAAGAAAAATGCTGAAACAAAGGGCATGACTCCTTTTATTTCATTGGTGACTAATAGAGTTGAACCCCCACACTGATGAATCAGTAAGACAATGAGTGCCACACCTCTTCCTGCAGATTTTTGGCTGCCTGTCGGGATTTCTCCAGCTCTGCTCCCTTTTCCTGCAGCTGTCTCCGCAGTTCGGCCAACTCCCTCTGACTCTTCTCTCTGGCCTCGTCGACCTGGTTCTGAAGTATGTCTGTAGACGCCTCGCAGTCCTCCATGATGCTGTTCATCTGACCACAAAGTATTTACAATGAGAGAAGAGAATCTCTCCTGACAGCTGTTGATAAGATAAGGGGGTCGGTTAAGTCCTTTGGTTCCTTACCTTCCTCTGAAGTTGCTCCACAGTCCTGTCCTGCAGCGTCCTCTCATCCTCTAGTTCAGTTTTTGTCTTCCACAGCTCCTCGATTTGTTTCCGCTCCTCTTTGAGCTTCTCTTTCAGGTCCCTGTGCTCATGATTGAGTTTGGTCAACTTGCCCTAACAGAAGAAAACAAAAAGAAGATCAAACAACGATCTCATGTAAAGATATCAATCATATGCTTTATGTCTTTCAAGCTTTTTTTTTTTTTCTTACCTGCACATCCTCCAAGCGAGAGAGCAGCGACTGGTTGGACTGACACATTTCCTCCTCATTCCTTCTCACATCCTTCAACATTTCCTCAACCTGCTGCTTTTCCCTCTGAGGGAAAAACAAGAATATACAGGAAAAGGTCAGAATAAATCACATCAGTTAAACAAAATCTGATTCAAAACACCTAAAAAAAACTAAAATAAAAGTAAATCAGATATTTTGCTCATGTTTCCCGACCTCCAGCTGCTTGGCTTTCTGCTCCAGCTGTCTCTCCGTGGCTCTGTAATCCTGGATGGCCTTGCTCAGCTGATCCACCTTGTTGTTGAGCTCCTGCACCCTTCCTCTCAGCTGATCTTTCTCCTGACCCAGCTCCTTCAGCTGCACCTTAGCTGCACCACTCTCCTCCTCTGCCTCAACCTTCTCTTGGCCCAGCAGAGTGTTGCTCTAAGAGACAAGGTGGAATAATAAATGATGCACATAGGAGGCAAAATAAAGAATGTTTTAGCTTTTGGAAATAAGCAGAAATCAGTAGAATCTGTGTTGTTACCTCTTTAGCCCTCTCTAAATCCCTGATAAGATTCTCAAGCTCCTGCTCATATTCGTCCTTTAGAGCGGCAATGTATTTATCATGGGTCTCCACCTCCTCTTTGAACGCCCCCTTCAGGGCGCTGAGCTCCCTCTCCCGGCGGTGCAGCACATCCTCCTGCTCCTCCTTTACCTGAAGCATCTCCTGAAAGTCTGCACGCAGCTGCGCCACATCCTGAGACAGACATCCATCAAAATACATCACTACCAGGAGCTTTCCATCTGCTGTCGATTTGCGAAGTGTATCTTGTTCAAATGGTTTCATTTACCTTCAGAAGGTCTTCTTTCTCCATATTTATCACCTCTGCCTTCGTGGCTTGGTCCAGCTCATCGTGCATCTCAGAGAGCTGCTGCTGAAGGTCTTTCATCTCCGTCTTAGATCTTTCTCTCTCTGCCTTCATCTGAGTCAGACTGACATCAGACAAAAAAACACAAAATATGCAGTTAAGACAGACATAATTTAGTTCTATATTTCATATCATGGGAAGAAGTCCGCTTACCCTGCCTGAAAGTTTTAAAAGGATGAGACTAGATAAGATAAAATGATATCTGCTCACTTGATCCAAATGGTATTTGACTCTGTTTTCAGTCAAATGACCTTTATCAGATCCAATCATACATCAGAGTACACTTGAATGACCTAAGACTATGAGCGAAAGCTTATTTAAAGAAAGTAGGTTAGGCTTTAAGTGCGTCCTGGTATTTAGCTCTGCATTTCAAAACAGCTTCATTTGTTACCCAAGAAAAACATCCAACTTTATTTGATTAGTACATAACTCTCACATACAATTTGTGTATTTTTACATTCTTTCTTTATAAACTGTCTAAGAAGTCGCGCCCTTACTCCTTTTTGGTAGACTGAAGTTCTGCCTCAACTTCAGTCAGTTTATCCCTGAGTTTGCAGAGCTCCGTCTGACTTTTGACCAACTCTTCCTCCAGTTTCTTCTTCTCTGTCCTGGCCTTCTCGCAGGCCTTAGCCAGAGTCTTTTCATTCTGCACAACACAACAACAGAAAGAAACATACTCAATCACAGGAATAAGATGTGAGTGGTTTAAAAGGGAATCAGCAGGATAGGACTGCACTACACCTTCATCTCCGTTTCCAGTTTTTGCTTTAACTGGGACACTTCTTTCTCCAGCGATGCCTGTTTCTCCTGCAGCTGCCTCACATCAGCTGCATTATCCTACATGTTTGGAAAAAGAGACGTCCAATAGCACAGTATCATTAGCAGTTACAGACAAAAACAGCGGATTATGTTGAACAGCGATCAACACTGACGACCATCTCATCCCACCACTCACTTTCTCCTCCTCCAGATTCACAGCAGTTTTCCATTTAAGCTTGTTGATCCTTTCAAGCAGCAGGTTGACTTTCCTCTGAGTGGTGGAGTCATCATCAGTCGTCCTGAAGCAGCAAGAAAAATATTTCACAAACACACTAACAATGGTGTGAACTTGTACCTGCCTCAAGTACCCAGAGGTTTTTGAAAAAATATTGTCTTTTCTTCAGCACACATTTCAAAATAGGCACTGATGAATCTTAAACACATTCCATGTGAAGAAGTTATTTTATCAGTGGAAACAAGTTCATGCTCTGCATTCCTGACCGCTGCGTGTGTGAGCACACACAGCTGGAGCAGCACCCCCTTATCAGACTACACCACATGATCACACCCACAAGCTAATCATCACAAGGTGGCTATAAGGTAAAATATATAAGAGACAGTGTTATGGAATATTCATTTTTTTCCAAAAAGAGCACTTTTCAAGTATTGGAACTTGAGCTGAAAGGACAAATATAAGCTCATTTATTAGAGGATAAGGTGGTGATATTCTATATTTTTCTTACTGTCAGCAAATACCATGAAAAGACCAAAACATCTCAATACTGTCCAACTTCCCCACCATGTCTGTTACACTTAGCCCATCGGTTCTTCCAGAAGACCTGAAGCTTTAGAAATGAATCACAAATATATAGTTTGTGTAGTAGTGTAAAAAAGGTTCAGTAATCTCCTAAAACAGCTGGGCACTGTAGTTTCTAGGAAATGTTACTCAAACAGGAGTAAATAGTGCATTTATTAGGAACTATTTTCAGCTGCGGATTAATACACTTTTGGTATGCTAGTGTGTATTAATGGCACCAGGATGGTGTATGTGGAGTATGATTGAGTCAAAATAAATTACAGTGTCCATTTTCATTATAATGAAGGGACATGTAGCAAGGTTTCTATCCAAATTTAGTGCAAAATTTAACCAAATTTCTAGAATATCAGCAAAAGAAATTTTTAATGAATGTCATCCTCTACCAGTTTGCAAAAATTGAGTTGGTTCATCAAGATAAAGTTTAAAATGTGAAAAAAAAAAAACAGGTGGATAGAAATGCACCAGTGTGTCTTACTGATGTGTTTTTAGTTTGTTAATTTAGTTTTTGGACAGAGGATTTAACTGTGTTAGACTGTTGTTTATGAATAAGATCAATTTACTGTTGGCTTTGATCTTTTCCTGTGATTTGGTGACAATAAGGAAAACACAGAATATCACCAGCCTTATCCTTTAAGTTATCTTGACTAAAAGTGGTCAATACTGAGGGTGACTTACCCATCCTTGAGGTAAGTGAACAGTATTTGTTTTGTTGTGTCTTCAGTTGGATCTGCTGAAAGTTCTTGCTGTCCTTTCAGAAGATCAGGAGTGACCTGGTTAGAGAATATACAGCAAATAAATACAATCTTTAAAATTACAAGCGTATCCTACAGCAAACCTCTTTACCTGTGTGTCTCTCTGATCAGATCCATCAGTTTGGTCGCTACATGATACAGAGACAGACGATCTCTCCATCCTGTGAAGTAGTTTTGGGGTCTTTGGGGACATCGTCTCTCTTCCATTATGTGCTTTGAGCAGAGCGCTGGGCTTGCTCTCCTCTCTCTTGTCTGTCAAAGTGGCCTCACCACTGAGCAGCCGAGCCCTGGCTGACCCGGGTGGATACATCCCACCTGGGGTCTCGACTCTGATGCCCTTCAGAGACGAGGCTCTGCTGGAAGAAGAGGAGGAGGATGAGGAGTCTGAGATTCGGCCGCTGTCCACGCTACGTGACCTTCGACACTGCTCTGGGTCCAATCTGTTCCTTGGGCCTCTTCCCCTCCGCTGGCTGCTGTTGAACTGATGTATTAGTTTCCCTACAGATAAGAAGGACTCTGTGTCCACTGCATTTGGAGACCTTGCAGGGATTTGTCCACCTGAGGGAGGTGCTTTGTCCTCGGGCGCCTCACTCTGATCTCCCTCTGGGCCCTCAGCAGGCAGAGGGATCCTGGCTTTGGTCGGGTTGGCAGTCTGAGTTGTTTCAGAAGGCGGGCCAGTGTGTTGCTGTCCATGTCGAGCAACTGAGGCTGTTTGCGAAGGACAGAGAAGGTTGAGGTTATTATTTTCAGGGTCATAAGGTCTAAGAATCTCTGGGTGTTTCTGATAATGAAACCCAGAGGAGGCTGCAGTCCTCTGCGCCTCAGACGGAGAGTGTCTTTCATCCGCAGACCTCCTCACCATGCCCGGTTTATACCCTGCCTGGTGAGTGATGACAGAGATGTCTTTGTGGCTCTCTTGGCCAGAACTGTTCAGAATCACATAGGGTTGACCTTTAATCCCCTGAACCTGCACCCTGACTCCAAACAAGCTGTCCTGGCTGCCTCTGGGGCTGTGCTGCTGCATGTAGCTCCTCTGTATCCTGACGTCCGGAGAGCCACTCAGTCCGTGAGACTCCATCGTGACTGTGCTGGATTAACAGATGATCTCCTGAGCCAGTGAGAAAACAGACAGTTATGTTAAAATCGTGACACTGACAGAGACTCATCCTGCATGGGAAGGTGAACTCAAAACTGATGCATCAGGTTGGCCAAGCAGAGGAAGCTGTTTACACAACATTGGAGCAGGGTTGGAGCCACAATGGGAGACAATGACACACATCCAGGGAGCTCCTCACACAGCTGCACTCAGTCAGCCAGAGAACATAAAGACAGAATAAATGGACGCTGACAAGAGCCTGATATTGCTGTGCAATGGAAACAGCTCCTTCTGTGTGCTAATGACAGGGTACTATTGTACAGCCAAAGCTGAGCCAACTGCATGACGACTGCAACTGGCCGAGGTCCCCGAGGTGTCGTCACCCACCTCATGGTATAACACTCGAGGAAAATGTTTGTCAACAGATATGTTACTGTGAAGCTGAAGCACAAGAACACAAGAGGTGCTGTGCTGCAGAGAAAACGGCATCTTCTTAAGAGCATCATCCTGAGCACGCTCACTTTAATGAATAACACTACTGATGCAACTCAGTCAAGTAAGTTTAAGAAAAATATTGGCACCACTTTCTAGTAAAGTGCCCTTTAAAAAGGGTTTATAAGCTGTAACTAATGGCTAAATATATTCCCAAATGTTTTATAGATGAGTTTAAGGCTAATTATTTTCATTATTGATGAACTTATCGATTATTTTCTTGATTAATTGATTAGAAAATGGTGAAAATTCTCTATCACTGTTTCCCAGAGCCCAAGGTGACGTCCTCAAATGTCTTGTTTTGTCCACAACAACCCACAAGTTGATGATACTCAGTATACTGTCATAGAGGACTAAAGAAACCAGAAAATATTCACATTTGAGAGGCTGGAAGCAGAGAATTTGTACATTTTTTCTTAAAAATTACTCAAAACAATTAATGATTATCTAAATAGTTGGCAATTAATTTAATACCAGGCAACTAATTGATTATTTGATTAGTAGTTGCAGCTCTAGATCAGCTGCAAAGTATTAATTAGAACGACTTTTGGGTTGCCAGGTTGTGGAAAAACCCTCCTCCAGCATTAAACTTGCTTTGTCCCTTTAGCTAACTCTTAAATTAATCAGAAAGTCCCCTCAAATGGACTGTTTGACCAGCAAAATCCATTTATTTTGCTGTAACTACACTCTTTCATATAACTATAAACATTAAATTGTTAGGTAGGGTAATTGTATAAAGTCCATTTAAGGGGATTTCCAGAGGAATGAAAGAGCTAAGTTAGCTAAAACTACAAAGAAAGAGTCATACTGGCTGGAGGAGGATTTTCTACAGACAACTCGAATGTTTTTCTTATTAATAGCTTATAACTGTCCTATAAAACATTACTAAATCATTTATTAACCTTTAATAAAGCCTATAATTACAGCTAGAAAGTGGCATATTTGTCAAAGCTCATTTGGTCATATATTATAGGGGATTTTTATTATTTTTCTTTTGAACTTAGTCGCCTGTTTAAACTTGTAAAAGACGAGTTTATCAGTCCATCACGTACAGGTAATTATATTTTTTTTTACTTTACTTACACACTATTTGCTGCGGATCTGCGCTTATCCGGTTTTCCTGCTAAACTTCACTTCGTCTCATACTTTAAACATCGAACAAAGACTATATACAGTTGAAAGAATACGTACAGGTACATTAAATTAACTAACATCAATCACGTAGCATATCGCGGTAGTAAATTGGAGCGTCATACTGACAGATGAAGAATAAAAGATGAAAAAAAGACGCATTAAGAGCTTTAAACTCACTCTGAGCTGCGCCTCACAGACGCCTTACTAGCAGCAATATGGTGATTTTTGTTTTTAGTCAACATAAGTTAAGAAAGAAATCGAAACACTGTCTAAACTGTGAAACTTACCCGCTGTGTGTCCAGTGTGAGAGTTGAATAGAGTCCTCCTCCTCCTTCTCCTCCTCCTCCTCCTCCTTCTCCTCCGGACCAGACTGTCCTGCCTCCGCCCGGACTGGAGCTCACTGTCCCGCTAAGAGAGGCGTTCACCGCCGGCTCTGTGTCACATATTCAAACCACATGACGACTGCTCAACACTCAACATGATAACCTGTGTAGTAACTGGATTTGACCATCTGTTAAATTGTGATATCCGGATAGTTTTCCACATTAAGTCCTGAACTGTTTGTAGTGGGACATGTGACCAGGATGTGGAGCCTGTTAAAGGACAGGTTCACAATTTTTTCAAGTGTGTCTTAAAACAACACTCAGGTGTCCATATAAACACTGGAAGAAGTTTCTTCGCGCTGTAATCTTTCCTTTTGTTCATACTGGATATTAAAAGATCCCCTTTAAATGTGCTTTCAATGTATGTCCACAAGTAAAATCCACAATGTGTCTACAAAATAGTTTATCTGAAGCTTATATGAGGCTTCTGCAGTCTGAGTTAGTCATATCAAGTGAATATCTGCCACATTTACACTCTGTTTAGCATCAGATTCCCTCTTTGTGTTTCCCTGTTGAGATGCGGTAGAAGTATAGTAACAAAAAGAGAGACTTTGGCATTAAAAAGACTGTAATGTTGAAAGATATCTATTTGATTTGACTCATTTGGACGACTGAAGCTTCATCTGAGCTTCAGATAAACTTTTAAATAAATTTTTGCACAGAAGGAGGCTTGTGGATTTTGGCCTCCATCACTTACATTAGAAGTGCATAATGGGATCTTCTAATGGCCAGTATAAACAGGAGGAATGATTATGGCAAGAAAAACATGTTTCAATGTTCTTTTTGGCACCTGACAGACTTGACAAATTGTGAACCCGTTCTTTAAAGGGATAAAGGGGGTTTAACGCTGCAAATAAATGTTTACTTAAAGAGTCTATTGCAGATGTTTGACCTCATCCAGGTGTTTAAAAGTTCAGCCTAAACGAGACACTCTCATCTTGAAATATTGGAAAACCAAGAAGGAAAGGTTTGTCTTTATTAATTAAACATTAATGGGTTATTATTAACAATGACTAAGGATTCTGGTGGGTCTCTCAATGTAAAACCATGTTTATATGGGATAAATGATGAAAAGTGACTCATCCAATACTTTTTTTCATCCTTCAGGGGTCAAGGTTTTGTGAATTCTGCATCAGGCTGCAACTTTGTGTGGTGCCTGGTTTCTGAAGTCTGGCCGTAAATAGACCACAAACTTTATGAAGCCTTCTCTGATAAGACTGTTGAGTGTGTGTATACCGTACTCTATCTATATATCCATCTATCTATCTATGAAATCACTGACACAGCGGGTGTGTGCTTGTGTGTGTTGTATCTTCTATAATAAATCATATAACAGACAGACTCAAATTATTTGTAAAAAAAAAAAAAAAAAGACATTTATTGCTACGTTATTATTTTGACACATGCCTGCAGGCTACTTGAAACTGTACACATACTGTACACGTTATGATAGGAGTATTTCAGATTATTTGTGATTATTATTTATTACAGTATTTGTTCTGCAGAGTGATAAGCAAACAAGACATCAATTATTCTGTTAATACCGTATTGCTCGGAGCATGAAATGTGGCTAAATCTAGTAAAACTGCACAAAAAGGGTTTTGTAAAATCAGAGTGAACAAAAGCAAATACGGACATTATTAAATTCACAATATTTGTATAAAAGATAACTTACATAACTTAGAAAAAAAAGGAAATGTTCTATTAAAAACTCAAACATGCAAAGAACCATTAGAGAGCTGCGACTACATCTGGAGAGCGATAATTACACTGAGAAGAAGAAGGAATAAGACTGAGAAGTGTTTGGTTCTGTCCACCAGTGTTTCAGGAAGTGTTTTCTTGTTAACAGTGCTATAACACAAATCTGTAACAAATATACAAATAACAGGACAGCTTCAATATATTGTATATGATGCCCACACGTTAAAGAACATTCTTGGAGATCTGTTCATTCATAGAATGGTCAAACTCCTACAACACACTCATACACACACACACACACACATGACAAATGAAATCCGTAGTCTGAACACACAAATGCGGGAATGTCAGTCCTCTGAGCTCTGTGGAAATCACGAGTGTACATGGTAAATAGTGATACACTGTAAAAGTCTGTCAGAAATATATCTGGCTCTGCCAAAAATGAAACTGCAGATGACAACTTTGCCACGACTGGTTTTCATCCATTCAGTACAGAAAGATAATCAATAAATATACAAAATATGTACATAAAAAAAAAAAAACATCTGCAGCTTACAATGCATTTGTCTGTTATGAGTAAGTTTAGGCACAAAGTTAGAAGTCCGTGTGGGAAGAGAGGAGATGATTGTTCAACTGCATCACACTTTACAAACAGAGAAGTCAGACTCTCTCCGCTCTGGTCCGAATTCAGAAGAAACGCTGGACTTCCTGAACAGCTGGATGCTCCTATAGGATGCTCTTCGCTCAACATCTGGACATCAAAGACACAGAAATGTCAGAGATCATGACAAAATAACACTTTTTGAATAAGAAGATGTGTTATTATTAATTCATTTCTGGAGACTTCATTCCAAATATGAAGAAGCATAATAAAAGTTAACCAGTCAATATATATGATTTGGAAGCATTAATATTTTGTCAACAGATTTTTAACAATACTTTTAAACTCTCCTGTTTGCTGAAAGTCATTTACTATCTCATTTTGGACACATAAAATTCCTCATTGATATCAAACTATAGAGTTTAATGGGAGTTGTTAAATACTTGGACTTGTAGTTATTATCAGATGCTCAGAGATGGCCCATGGGGTTCGCTGGGTCTGTCAGACCGGGATGGAAAGCTAGATGCATGGACTGTGGATCCGTCATGACAGCAGACGCCTTCTCTTCCTCTCTCCGCCGCAGACACGCTGCCTTCGGGTTCAGGTTCCTCTCTGTGGGATTTAACAAACAATGGGTTAGCGTCTGACTAAATAAAGAAACTGAAACGTGGATATAAGTCATTTCCATCCCTGCTTTGTACTGGAGCCTCACTTATTGTGTTTCTACAATAATTGTTGGAAAATACCACATGAATTCTGCTTTGGCTGTTGACTTTTACATCACAGTTTAGATCCTCTTATTAAACTATATTACAAATTATTGTC
Source organism: Thunnus thynnus (assembly GCF_963924715.1). Classification (NCBI taxonomy): domain Eukaryota; kingdom Metazoa; phylum Chordata; class Actinopteri; order Scombriformes; family Scombridae; genus Thunnus; species Thunnus thynnus. The sequence goes on along the minus strand of NC_089521.1, from coordinate 21,181,046 downwards.
ATGGTGAATTAAGTGCACAACTGTGTCTTTTTTTGATGCATCAACAAGTCGTAAAACTCAGAACTCTAAATGCATTTTTATAATAGAAACGTATTAAATGACTGCATGTAAATAATGTGACACAAAGTGATAGAAAACACAGAGAATTATCATCTTGCTCAAAAGTTCCTCTTTCAGTCTTTCAGCTCATTGCTTCGGTTTGGTTTGGATTCACTTTCACTGCTCTCGTCAGTTTCCAGCTGCAGCAGGTCAACGTTTTATACAAAATAACTCCACTGTACTGTACATACCAGCCCTGCACAACACAGCACAGAGTCAAAGTAAGAGACTAGCTGGTGAACACAGTACAGGAAACTAAGACTGGGCTAGAAGGAGCCTACATGTTGGACCTACATTCATCAGATGGACACAAGCATGACTCCAAATGAACGATAATGTTGCTCAGTGTCTACTTATTGTGTTAAATAGACATCTGTGAGCTAAAATCTTGGTGATAATATTGGTGATAGTATGTTACGGCTTGTTGTGCTGCACCCAAGTGCAAAAAAAGCAATTAATGTAGGTTTAACTTCTGCAAAATAAATAAATAAATAAATAAAAGGAAAAAATAAAAACATAGATAAATAAATATGGTGTTAATATTTCTCTCTGGGCCAGGTCGGCCAAACTTAAGTTTATATTCTGTAACTAAATATTCTAGCTCTTAACCACTAGTTGAAGGTGTCTATCTTATTGTCACAGTCTATAATTCCTTTTCATTCCTTCTTTTTCTTATTTGACCTGCAGCATCCCCTGCACAGCTCAGCCTGCAGCACTGACCTCTGACTTGTTGCTCCAGGCTGAGGATCACCGCCACGGCCTGGTGCAGCACCAACAGCTTGGTCTGCGGCTTCTCGCTCTTCAGGTGCAGCTGACACATGTGACCAAGCTCCTTAAAGGCCTCGTTGATGTCCCGCACGCGCAGACGTTCCCGGGCGTTGTTGGCCATCCTCCTGTCACGCTCACGTTCGGCCTTCTGCTCCGGGCTCAGGTCCTCGTCCTCGTGGATACTTCAATATCAACAAAGTATGAGAAAGCATTGGTGAGGATGCTCATAAATGTTTTGTCTGAATTTATTAAAATTCCAGATTTGTTTTTAAAAATTGATTTTAAAGCTCATCCATGTCAAAGCTTCAGTGGATCACACACACATATAAGAGGACTGTGTTGAGTTATACTGTGGATTTCTATGCCCTCTGCTGGCCACTGAGCTGATATCATGTTACTGTGTCTCCTGAGGTCATCTGATACACTCTCATTAGTTCTGTGAAAAGGGTTTAAACGGTACATTTACAGCAGGCTCATGTACTCAGTCACGCATTTATAAGTTGATCAGTAACCCCTTAGAGCTTATGTTTTTACTGTAAGAGCTAACTTTCAAAATATATATCCATTTGTAGTAGTGAGTGGTGCAAAGAAACTAAGTACATTTGGATAAGTACTGTACTTAACCAAATGTACTTAACTGTAGTAGAATTTTGATGTACTTGAATACTGTACTTACTTGAGTATTTACGTTTTGTGCTACTTCATATTTTCACTTCACTACATTTCAGGATGAAATATTGCAATGTCTCCGACATCATAAAAAGTAAATAAAATTAGCTCCACCCAACCAACTACAACACTAAAACACTACTTACAGTTTAATGCATCCATAATAATAATGAATAATAATGATATAAAGTACTATAATATTCTCAGAGGCCATTTCTCTGCATAACCCACTTTTACTTTTGATAGTTTAAGTACATTTTTCTACTTCTATACTTCTACTTAGTAAGAGGTAAGATTTTGAATGCAGGACTTTTACTTGTAATGGAGTTTTTTTCACATTGTAATTGTGCATAATGTTATATTTTTGCACAGAACAAGGACCATAGATTTTGTACCCCATCACTTACATTAGAAGCATATTTTTCTTGGGGATCTTTAATGGCCAGTCTTGACCAGAGGAATGATTACAGCAACCAAAACTTGCTTCAAAGTTCATACTGTACGAGCCCCCGACTATTATCCTAACACAGACAACTCTTCATAGTCAAGAAATGCAGTTTGTGTTACATTTTAACAATTGTTTTCCTTTCTATCATTGTCTCATCGAGTTTTAATTAAAAAAATATGTTAAAAAAACATTCACAAGAAAAATCATTGCTGCAGGTCATCCATATATGTCAGCAACAGTATCACTCAACTAGACATTACGAAAACATGCACTCGGATATCAGAGCTGATGTCATGAAGAGGTTTGGCCTGAAGTGACCTCTGAGACTAAAGACACCAGACATACAGGCTCATCTGTGAGGTTCACTGGAGATGTAGATCAAGATGCACTATATACACTGTAAAATCATAAACCAGGTTTATAAACCTGAAAAACCATCTATATCTTTGTTGATTAATTCTCATTTTTTTGTCACAAATAATAGAAGTGCAGGAAATTTTGCTTCTGAGGACTTGAGGACAGTGGTAAATGTTTAGTAATACAAAATTAACTTTGGTAGGATACAAATGAGCTTCTTGTGTTTTAGGATTTTTTTTTTTTTGATAAACCCACTACCAGTAAGTGCACCTTTCCACCATTTATGTGTTTACCATGTACTGTATGTCTGAGCAGCTGTTCTTATTCCTCTTTCTTTCCTCATTTAATTCACTGCAACTTAATGCAACATGAAGAAAGAAAAATGAGACAGCTAAATAGGCTTGCCTGGACACAGCTGTCCTTCACAGCAGGAGGTTTGACAGTATTTTAAATGAGTAAAACTGAATCACAAGACGGCTCTACTACTTGCTTTTGAGTGAGGGGCTTATATTTCGAAATCTACTGATAATCGCATTTGATGTTTAAGTGCATGATTCTGTAAAAACTACCTATAAATGTTACTTCAGTAATGTTTTTTGTAGATTATTTATCATGCACACCACAAAAGTTTCAGCACAAAGGCCTGATTCTGCTTATTCAGCACAATGCGTCTCATATAGTTTTTCTTTGACAGTCACACTCAGCAGCTGGTTTTACACACCAAAATATTTTTTTCTTGAAAAGGTGAATTTTTTTTTTTTTCTCGTCAGATGAAAATATAAAAGCAGTGAGTGTGTTTACCTGTTCCTGGAGCTGTTTTCTCCTTGTGTTTTGTGTTCGCTCTCCTCATCTGATCTCTGGCTGTCAGAGCTGTGGCTGTGATTGGTGTGCATCATCTCTTCTCTCTCCCCCACGCTTTCCATCTTCAGCTCCAGATTACCCTGAACTCCCAAACCTCCTGTTGGGGGGGCACAAATAACACAACATTTTAAAGCTGCAACAGTTATGAATTGTGACACCTCTTGATCGTTCATAGCTATAAAGTAAATTCAGATTAAGTCGGCAAAATATACAAAATCAGTGATGGACTTGCCTCTGCCTCCTGCCTGGATTGGCTGAAGCGTGGCCCTCTGTCTGACTGGGTACGGGTGGCCATTTTGTGTGCGGCTCTGGAAGGCTGGGTGGTTGTTGTTCATAGTGACAGCTTCAACCTTTATGACACACAAAGAAGAGGATGAGATAAAGGGCAATATCCATGCATTCGTACCTCTACAGTTCAGCCTTCAGCATATAAGAAATCTTTAAGTTAAATGATGCTGCGGCTTCGTAAATCTTCTAAGACGGCGAGCCCGGCTTACTCACATACAGTATACAACTCTTAGATCAACGAATAACAAATAAATCACATAACCAACATCTGCCCTCTGGTTTCCGACGTCACCCTGGGTAGATCGCTCGCTCTACAGAATTAATTTAATCTCAGACCATCTTAATCCTTCCCTTAAAACTACTATATACTCCCTAAACATACCCCTAATTCTCTTCAGGAATGATTCACTTCTAACCGACACATCATTTGGAAAAATAAAAGTGATAGAATTTAATACCCCCCACCCCTCCTCCCCCCAAAGGATTAGACTAAAAACCCGTTTCCCCTGCATATACTTCCACTCCAGCTGGGCTAAAATCCCCTGGTCTGCTGAAAGGGAAACATGCAGGAATGGGAGTGCACGATGCAGGCGTCCCCCATCACCCCACGGTGGAATTAGAGTCTGCACATACTGTACGCTTTCCATACAAGGCCGACACGTCACCACTCTCTCCCATTGTGCTCAGTTTCCTATTTCAAGGACAACAACCTTTACATGAGGAAAACATGCAGACATAGCGAGTGGAAAATTCCTGAAACTGAATACCAGCAGACACACACACACACACATATAACATGGTATTTCCACACACACTGCCCTGTCCTTCCTATCCTTAAATACTTCAAAGTAATAGTTGTTAACCATGGCTGGAGTGTGACAGGTGAGTGGTAGAGTGCTGGCGGAGCCCGGGTGGCCGTGGTGGGTCTGGTTCAGCAGGCCGTGGATGTCAGAGGGCAGACAGGCCGTGGGACCGACAGCGTGGTTCCTTAAGACGTGGATCACATCGTCCAATCTGTCCAGACGGTCCTCCACCTGAGACTGAAAACACCAAGAGACAAAAAGTTAGAATTGTTAGGTTTCTATTGGACTTCAGGATAATCCTGAGACAGTTTTCAGCATTCATTAAGATGAATATGATCTTATGTTTTACAAATCGTAGACTTCATTCTTTTAAAAACAAAACAAAACTATAGTTGTTTGAGCTTAGTTTTGTAAAAACAGTCTAAATTTAATCTATGGTCACATTTTTTCTCAAATTCATTAAATAATAGACATTTTGGGAAATGCACTAATTTGTTTTGCTGCTGAGCGTTAGATGAGAATCTCGATACCACACATGATCATTAACTATAACATGACAACCACCAGCTGGTTAGTTTAGCTTAGCATAAAGACTGGAAATAACTAGCCTGGCTCTATTTTTTGGCCTGGCACAGGAACTTCCAGTGGAAACTCCAGGAAGTCACAGCACTCGTCCCGAAATTGTGCTGCACATAAAACCCTGTAAAATCACAACTAGTAATGTTTTTTTTGTACAGATTAAACAATCAGGGTATAACGTGTTAATTAGTGAGATTTAGAGGTGCTGGTTGGCAGATTTTGATTTCCTTTTGACAGGCTAGCTGTTTTCTTGTGTTTCTCATCTTTATGCTGAGCTAAATGGTGATTTGTGGTATGCTAGTTGTAGCGTCATATTGACAGTACAGATATGAGAGTGGTGTAAATATTTAAATATATTCTACATGTCTTTATAACCTTTACATTGTCTATCATGAGTTTAATCTATCATCTCTTTGTATGTCCATCCATCCACCCATCCGTTATCTCTAAATAACATAATAAATAAAATAAACTTCAGGGAGGTCTTTACCAGTGATATGAGGGAAGACTCATAATGTGGTGAGACTGGTGCCTGTACTGAACTCCGGGGCCACATGTTAGTACCTAGGAATAAGACAGCAACAGAAATAGACCATGAAGGGATTGACATACACAAAAAAAATATATCTTTTCACTCAGAGCAGCACCTATAGGTCCTCTTGTTACTCCAGTTTACCTGTGGGTTCAGCGGCATTCGGCAGTGGGGACGGAGACCTGACCGGTGTGGACGAGCTGGAGGGGAAGCTGCTGCTGGTGTGATCGGGGGAATAAATCTAGCGGCAGACATGGAGAGAGAGAGAGAGAGAAGGGGGAGGAGTGGGACTAAGGCATGGATCATTTTAAAGGCACAACTTGTCATTTCTGTGTAGGGTTTTACAGCTGCTGCCACAGCCTTTGGAACGGGCTTGTAATCTGAACTAAACACATCAATTCTGGTCATTTTACTAGTCAGCAGCCAATAAAAAGTCCAGAAGCGTGAGAGTAGCCCTTTGTTAATATGCACTAGCCTGTTACTGGCAGGGAAGAACAACTATTTCCCTTTTGCAATATACCTCTGGGGCTCTCAGGGCTTGGTTTTATGCCCTGGTTTGACTTTTCGAACATAACAGAGCATAGATGTGCTGGTCTAATGGGAGTGAGGTTGTGCATACTTACAGAGGCTAGAGCCTTTCCCAGGGTATCACCTGTCTGTGAACCTCCTGACACATTTCTCTGGCTCCCTGAGACTGAGAAAAAAAAAAAACATTTCAATAAAATATAACAGTAAAGAGCAGAAAAATAAAATTCAGCTCAAATAAACAGTGAGGAATATTTATCCATTTCCTCACCTGTGGAGTTCTCTGACGTGTTGATCGACGGAGTGTGTGATGCTGTGTTGTTGCGGTGAAAAGTGGACATAGGTGGGAGACCTCGGTTCATATCTGCAGCCATCACTGAATGTGGGGAGTAGTCCTGAGCAGTAAACAAACATACAGTTAAATCCACAGGGGTTTGAAAAAAAAAAAAAGTGCTACGTTGTCAACTTCTAAGGTCCTGGTGGTAAATCTCACCAGGTGACTGTGTGGTGGCTGCAGGCTGCTGTAGCTCCCCGGCTGTGTTTGGTGGGTTGTGGCTGCTCCCAGTGCACCTTCATAGCCCTGCTGGTTCAGCCCATTTACAGCATTCCAGATGTCGGGTGAATTGCTCGTTCCCTCTAAAATGGATAACAGTATGTTATAGTCTGCACTGGAACAGCATCTCAAGCAGCCAGTCCAGCCATTAAGCTCTATAGCAGCCTCTATGGAAACAATTTCACTGGTTGAACTAAAGCTCATATTTACCACTTTACAAACACTGTTTTTCCCTCATCTTCATTTTGAGAGCTACATTAGCTTCATAATCACCTGAACAAGCTGGACAATGTTGCTGAAACACTGTGGTATTGTTTCTTAATATAAATGATGTGGAAATGTTTATCTGAGCTCAGAGAATCGTTGGACGTGCCCAGTTTTTAAATATGAGACATGAACTCTAATTTTAATTTAAGATTACTTCTACTTTTTTATGCTGTTGTTTGATTGGTTATTTTACCCCCATGACTGAAATATCTCATAAAACTATTTAATAGATTAGTACAAAATTTATTACAGAAGTACGTTTCCAAAACTATGACTTTAGTGACTTTTCATCTAGCGCCATCTTCAGGTCGCATTTTTAATTTGTCCAATACTTCAGTTTATGGCTAAATACCTGCAAAACTAATCACATTCCCATCAGCCTCATGTGTACTTTGTGCTAAGTGCTAATTAGCAAATACTAACATGATAACCTAGTTTACAAGGTAAGCATTATGCCTGCTTAAAGGACCAGTGTGTAGGATTTAGTGGCATCTAGCAGTGAGGTTGCAGATACACCTCACCTCCCCTTTCCCAGCATGTAGGAGAATCTATGGTGGCCGCGAAACTCACGAAAAACGCGAAAGGCCCTCTCTAGAGCCAGTGTTTGGTTTGTCTGTTCTGGGCTACTGTAGATACATGGCAGTACAACATGGCGGGCTCCGTATGTAAATATAAAGGGCTCACTCTAAGGTAACAAAAACACAACGATTCTTATTTTCAGGTGATTATACACTAATGAAAACATACTTGCGAATATTATATTCCATTTCTGCCAAGTCGGTTCCACTAAATGCCACTAAATCTTACACACTGGTCCTTTAACATTAGCATGTTAGCATTGTTACTGTGAGTGTGTTAGCATGCTAACATTAGTATTTGGCTCAAAGCACCCACAAGTGTGACAGTTTTTAATGGGGAATAAAGTTCTTTTTGTTGTTCTTTTAATTATTACTATTTTTTTTATTGGTGTTCAAATGGTGTGGTGTTTATTTCTTATGTCCTGTAATCAGAATTGTTTGATTAAGTTGGGAGAATTGTAATTTACATGATTTTATGGATGAATAAATTGAACCCTGGACCTTGAGCATACACTAAGAAAAGGCCAACAGAGAGAGACATGAGTTCAGAACATTTCATTATTGTTCATTTAGAAATCTAAGCTGGCAAAGCTTCAAAGGTTATTGGTGTGCTCACAGGGTGAGGTTGTTTGATTAAACTTGAACTTGATAACTGTTGTGATATACCATAAAACTCATAGTAGTAAATGTCCTTGGGGCAACACCCTACTAAGGGGTTTGCAGACAAAATGTTCTTATCAAAGTGACTGTCTGCATGGTCATAGATAATCATGTTCATTTTGGATGGTTTGAGCTTACCAAAGAATGTGCTTGCAAACACATTGCTGGGGGGCTTGTTGGATGGGTGTGAGGATGTGTTCTGGTTGATGTCGTCATTACTGGGAGACTGCCCATAAACCTGTTGGAAAATAAGGTTCAACTATAAAATAATGTACATCAAACAATGACTTTCCTTCCCCTACGTATCACTCAAACCGATCTTACTGACACAAACGCGTGAATACTGTGAGCGCGAGCTGCTGAAGCAACAGCATTATGAAAACAAAGCAGAGCGCTGATGCACACTTAGAGCTATTGCGATAATCCATAAGCTGCAGATCCATGCACCTCCTCATCCGGATTTAGGAACCATTCACCATGAGAAATCCCTGCCCTAATCATGATCAGGTTCTGCTGGCTTCAGAAGACTGGGATACAATTCCCTCTCAAATAAAATTGAATAACAGGCCTCCTCGTGCTTTGTCCTCAGAAAGAAACCACAGAACTGCGTCTCAACCTAATAGGTCAGATTTGGTATGAGAGATGATTTATTGTAAATAGTAAACAAATCTAAGAATTAAACTAAAGGTACCTTCCCCTAATGTGTTCTTTTTCTTATAATTGTAAAGCGCAGTCCTACAAAGTGCACATATGCACACAAAACACACCAACACATGCTCACTCACTCAAACACACCAAGAGGTCTGGGCTGCACCTGCACCTCCCTCGATTGCTTTGATGTGCCCCAGGAAATGAAAATAAACCTCCCTGCGCAGCATCAATGGGGTGTCAGTTACCCGGACGACAAGTTCTGTAAAGCAGGCTATTAAAGACTCTCTTGAGTATGCTCATGCAAGCACACTCACATAAGCACACATACACACAAAGACATACACACTTAAGCACACACACACACACACACACACACAGCCGTGACCCTGGCTGGCATGAGTCCCATGGTGATTGTGGGCTAGGCCAAACAGAGGAGCCCCTGCCGACACTGGGCCCGTCTGAGCCGCCATGGGCAGCATATGGCGGAGGATAAAGCCAATTGTCCTCCTTACCATCAGCATAGCAGGCGACCCGTTAATAATGGTCACACCCCCGCCCCAGCACGCCCTCTCTGGCCCCCGCTGGAGAGGGGCCGTCACCATGGCATCCTCTTTTAGCATAGCATTGATTTAGGAACCATCAATCATGGCATCACAAATGATAAGAAACTTTTTTTCAGCAAATAAAAGACTACAAATAAGAGAGAATTTGAATGCTATTTAAAAATAAAAACTACCATATACTTGAAAGAATCATTTATGGGTGAGTATCCTTTTTTGTGAATCTATCAGACACATTTCCAAAGTTATTTTAATCTCAAATACATATAAACTTGCGCACAAAGGACAAACAGGTAAGCTATTTTCCTCCACTGTAAAAACATACAGCTTTATCATGCTAGATCAGTGAAATATCAACTTGCTATTCAGGGCCTATGCTGTGCTCCACCATGGCCAACTCCAGCCACATGCAACCAATTTTCTGCCTCTGTGATCCACGATGTCTGGATATGGTTAGTCTCACAGAGATCAAAGCTGCCTTTGATAATGGCTGCAGTGGTGGAGGGACTGCTCCAACATAGCGGGGTTAAATCAAATAGAAATAGCAGCAATCTGCTTCATGTCAAGATGTTTTCTGCTGCTAGGCTTGACTACATGGTGCTCAGCCAACAGGAAGCACAAGTCTCCCCGGTGCATTTTAAACAACATAAAAACCACAAGTGAGGCGTTATAGTGTTAACTAACTGGATGCTAACATTATTGCGGGTGTCATGCATGGTGAGTTGTAATTTGGGTTGACACAATGTTGACTTCATGTGTGAAATCCCATGAAAAATTGCAGTTGAGATGCAGCAGTTGATGGGGATCCCTTTAACAAACAAACAAGTGACGAATGGGCAGATTACAGAAGCATTTTTCACATATCAGCATCAGTTCTTGTATAAACCAAAAGTTAAGAGATGGAAACATGTACACAGCTCATTAAAGCGTTGACAGTGACACATTCGGTACAAACTAAAGACATGACACCTTCAAAACTCTCTTATCCTCTGCCTCTCATTCACACACACACACACACACACACACACACACATAACATAACGCACATAAAAATAAATATTCTTTTTCAGAGTAAAAAATATTTCCCACCACCTCTAAAAGTGTCCCACTAAAGGGAAATCCAAATAAGACAATGTTAAATGATAATACTCCTAACTTTAACACAGGTTGCACATGTAAATGCATTTACCTACTAGTGAAAATGTTTGGATCACATATCTGTCAGAGAACACATTGTTCAACCACTGTGAACACATAAAGCTGGAAACTCTTGATGAATTACATAAGTCAACAAGCAAACAGAACATCTGAGCAGCAGCAGCAGCAAACACGCTGTGACAGTGTCATATCTCCTCTGGAAAATGAAATAAGACAAACATAAGACATATACTCACTGGTTTCATGTTGTAGCAATACATCAATGAGTTGTTGCCTGTTCCAGAGACAGGATGAGCGCAGTACATAACTCTGTCTGGTTCAGTGCAAGACTCCAGGCTCACAATACAGCCCACACACAGCTCGTCAGTCCGTCTCTCTACTCATGTGTATATAGTCCACATGCACTCCTTCCCCTAACCTACCCCTGCTGGTCATGCAGCTACCCGCAGACAACTTATGCAAATAAGGGCTGGACCATTCCAGACAGCAGGGAGGGGTGGCCAAGGGTTGATGCTATTACTGTAGTTCATGCCTGGTCCAGGATATTATGAGCATCCTTTTTTTTTTTTATTAGAGAGAATTCTATTAAGAAAATGAACACAGTTTGGTTGTAGTGTTTAGTGTTTCCTGTGTGTTGACTGTTAAGGAGCCTGCTTTTGCAAAAATGTCATCATGAAAATAACTGACACTCGTACTAATCAGGGAATTCCCCTCTCGCACATCTCCAAACGCTCTCACCTTGACCACACCAGAGCAAAGAGAGCCACTATCAGTGTGGGCTGTATATTTTTATTGCTCAGGTATCAGGTATCTATTCCTGTATCATCAGTGTAAAATCATAGACAAGCAAGCACAGAATGCCCTCCTGAGGACCAGAGAGGAGTAGTGACGGCATAAAGATTATCTCTTGTTAGACAGGTAGAGGTTTCCAGTAAACAGAGCATACCACACCCCTGTCTGACCCACATTTACAAATAGAACCAAGTCTTACTTTGTAGGCACGTGTGGCATGGAAAGCTACTCCAGCGGCTGGGTTAAAGGTTATTTATACAGTAGTCTGTCTGACCTGCTAATGAATAACAGTTTAACAGTCAGACCTGCTGCGTGAAGTAAAAATCCCCTGTCTTCTTCTCTTTGGCTGATTGGTTGAAACTTACACTGACCTACTGCATGTAATGAACCACTCAGACTCATGATTCTAGTATGGGAGATTCATCTACTTAAACTATTTACGTTAAAATGTCTTGAAATTCTTCAGCAGTCAGAATGGAGGATGTATAAACACTACAAGGAGCTGACCTGCTGTTTTGTGCACTCTCTCTTGTATGTCATACATAAAAAGAATCACTAGTGAGGAAAAAAAAAACACTGCGGTCACTCAGTTGGCGTGATGCACAGACCCGCAGTGTGGCGCACTGTCCTGGCAAGGCATTTAAATTACAAGAATCCAATCAAATAATTCCCACTAAGTCTTTATGTTGAACACATTGTCTCATTGACCCGCCTGTGTTTGTACTCGAGCCACAGGGGGCAGAGCATGCGCTGGAATCTTTCCATAACATCTATTCTTATTTCAGTGTTTGCTGTGGCTGCCAACTGTATTACTCTTATTATATATTGTCATTATATATTTGTTTATATCTTTTTTGGAATCACGTTTTTTTTGGTTTTTAAAGGACCATCCATTACCAAAATAAGAGAACTGTTGCTATTTATTTATTAACTATAGTTTATTAACTATAGTTTTCACTGTGGGAAGAAGCTGCAAACTGAAAATGCAGACATCAACTGCTCTGAAGGTGAACTGTGCCGTCTGCACAGTTTCCTTAAAGTCAGGGTTTAATCCTGACTATCCACGCTAGTGTTAACTGGGTTAGGAGGTCAGTCTCTTCATCTTCATCAGAACAATCATTTGTAGATTTTTCTTTCTCTCTCTCTTTTTCAGGGAAAAAAGCATCCTAAGATTGTTTTTTTCATTAGTTAAAAAAGGTTATAATAAGAAAATGCTCTCAAAAACCAAAAATGCAAAAAACTAAATTCAGGATTTTTTTTTTCTTTTTACAAATATTCCAGTAACACCAGCAGCTACTGAGTGACCTTTTCCACTGACAGAGTTCAGTTCTCCTATCTGACACACTAAGCACGCATACACACATGCATCTTGGGTAAATGATCCAAGAGCAAATATATACTGTCCCTTAACCCTGAACTTTGCATCAATCTTAGTTAATTGCAGTCTTGTCAGGAGTGCGATTATTCAAACAGGTAATGCAAATGTTAATGAGTTCAAATTTGCATATCTTTATTTTCCCATGGTTGAAATGTCATTGTTTATGACGCTCTACAATGAAGAATGTCAGTCCTGATGGCCCCCTGATACGTCGTTGGCCATTAAGAGGCCAAAAAAAGAGCAACTGAAGGGGATGGAAGGGAAATAAATAAGGAGCCGTGCTCGAAAGAAAAGAAGAGAAAATTAAGACTTTTACATGCAAATAGATCAAAACTAATTCACGCAATCACGCCATCATTGCAGTCCCCAGTAATCAAATTCAATTTTTGATGAATATATTAGCAAGGGGTTGAAAATATGTAAAGGAAAAATACAATATTGATGTGACCTGAAAGAAAAAAAGAAAAATATACCTCTTTGGAGATTAAAGTCATGGTTGTCCTTTTACTGTACGACATGCTGTTGTGCATACTACGCCTGCAACACACATTTCAAGCGTTGTTGGCATATTGCTCTTCGTCATGCGCCTGATTTGACATGGCTTAAATAACTATCTTCCTGCCAGTGATTGGCATTCACACAAGAAGGGGTGAGTGGGACTGGGGAGCAGATGGTGACATTCCACATGACCAAACTGATCAATCAGCATGCTGAGACGCAGGTGCAGCGCAGGCGGGCAGCACCACACCATCTATTTCACCATCTACGGGGCACAAACACATGGGCACCAATCGTGGCACCCTGAGGGTCTGCATGCTCCTCTGTCCCGCTGTGCCAAGGTTGATGACATCAGAATTTCCCATCCGCTCTTCCTCAGGACGCCAAGAAAAAGAAGGGAAAAAAAAAAAAAACGCTGTATAAAATCTGCAATAATGGCCTGGCCTGAGATAGGTTGTGTAAGTGACGTAAAAGCCAGGGACTCCCATATTTCGCCCTGGTACAGAACTGATAAACCAGGAGAAAAAGTAGACAAGCGTACCAACACATTTTGGCCTGAAGAGTGTATTATTTCTTGTATTTAATAGAAGCATTTGAGGGATAAAATGACTTTTTCCTCTCACAATGTTTGACACCATCTAAATGTTAAGGTTACTCTAACGGTTGCAATTACTTTCTATTATTGATTCATCTGCTGATAATTTTCTTGATTATAAAATATCCTAAAATTGTGCAAAAATGCCAATTATGTTGATTGTTTTGTCCAAAAAATTGTCAAAAAACACAAAGATATTCTGTTTTCTATCATACACAATGGAGAAAAATCGACGTAACAGCTGGAACCGTGAAATATTTGACATTTTTTTGCTTAAAAATTACTGAAACAATGAAAACATTATCAAAATAGTTGGCAATTAATTTTCTGTCGATTGACTAATTGATTAATCCACTTATTACTTATTACTTATTTTATTAATCCACATATTGTTGCACGAGTTACTTTTCTATCCATTTGAACAACAAATTTCTTGGATGAGCACTCGTGTACTTAAATTAGAAGTAGGTTACCATCAACAGTAGTACAGATAAAAATAGCTTGGTTTATACTGTGTATTAACCGTATGATGTCACTGTGATGGGATTATGTCTGGAATTACCAATCCTGACCCCTGTAAAAAAATTTACATCGGCATGTTTTAAATTTCAAGACCAGTAGATTTAGTTTATGATAAAGCAATTAAAAGCCATTCATACAGGAAATATCTGTAAATAATCCCACTAGAGTACACGTCAGTGAAGGCATCTTCAGGGCAAACAGGCCTACTAAATGTGTACGGAGGTAAATGGGTTGGATGTGGTGTTTGATACCTGCTGGCGTGACTCTGTGCTGAGGATCTACTGTATCTTCGGGATAAGACCTGGACACAGCAAGCTGATCTTATAGTCTGGCATGAGTGCTTTAAGAAGTGGGGGTTGTAAGAGGATTGGAGCAGCCATGGAGTGCACGTGAGAGCCAGACTCACCGACCTCTGCACCACCGGTGACCTCGCTGTCCCACATTCGCCAGCACCTACAATACAAGAAGAGGACAGGTGGCTTTAGGTCAATGCCAACATAACGTTTGACCTGCTTGATTTCCAGAAAAAACGTCCCATGAAATCAAAACTCAAACAAACAAAATGAGTCTTTAAGGCAATAAAATTCAGTGTATCTGCTACACTTTAAGCTACAACATACAACAAAAGCTACAGTGCACCAGATGGTCTTTGTCTTTATATATCTCACTATCATTTATTATTATTTATTTATTTAAGTGTTCAATGTACGCTGTATTATAGTTTTTCTCTAAAAAGCAAGATTATTTATAAAACCCTAAATCAAATCATGCAGGCAGACAACTGTATCAGAAGTCAGCTACACTGAGCAGATATTGTTACCATCATATGATATGACCACAAAAATGGCAGCAACTTTGGTGGAGGAGGAGTGTTGTGTAAATCTTAACATTTGGAGGAATGAGCAAGGGCAAAGACTGCTGAGATGAAACCTTCCAACCCAAATCAGAAGTGACAGGAGATTGACAGTAAAATAAATCAGTCCAGAATAGCCAGCAACCGAAGGTCAGAAATAGAGTGAGAAAACAATGACTAACAAGGAAACAACATTTTCTTGAGATTTAGACGAAGTGTCACTGCTCCACACCTCCGGTGTTGTTAACAAGTCAGCAAATGACAAGGTTTGATGGATGTGTGTGATGCGTTATGGAAATCATCATCATAATTCAACTATATGCATGTTCAGTCTATACATATGAGCAAATATTTTACAATTTGAGAGATCATTCCCAAAATACCCACTAATATCTCCACACACCTTAATAAATGAATAATCTAACTGTATAACTTCACATCACAGAACTTCTATTTTACTCCAATTAATGGCTTTAAGGTGTGAAAAAGAAACACAAAAGCCAAACAGGCCTGAGCAAATATTCACATTTTATCAGTTTATTAGCTTTTGGTATGTATTGAATGAATTATGGATTCATGTTTTATTTGAATGTCGCTAAACTCACCTACAAAATGCTGCATGTTCTGCACACAAGCTAAACAGGAAGAGTAGAATATAAAATATATAAAACATGACATATATAATATGAATCTTTTGCTCCATTGTTGCTCCATGCTGACCTTGTGTCTCACCTCTCATGGCTCCCTCGTCATGTGTTCACTAACTGTGAGGTTTGGGCCTTTTTTGTGCACAATCAGCTCATAGCTGCACTACATGACTCATTATTTGTTTATGATGCTCCCAAAGCACTTTACTGTTGTCAAAGATCAGACAAACATCAACACAGCAACATTTACTGTATGTACTGCTGTGATTAATACCTCATATACCTTTTATAAAATAAGCAACCAGTGAAATTTCAGCTTGTTCATTTCATTTTCAAAAGCTAATCATCTGAAGTTGGTTCAATACAGAATTCAGGGTATGTAAAAAAAAAATTTTAAAAAGTGAAAAGTTCTCCTAGTCAAACTCTTTCTCCTAAAATGCATAACTGTCATGGAAAGTGTGTGACCACAACATCAAAACCTAAACTCCAACGTCTTTATCATTAATATGCTGCTGCTTTTCTTTATCAAACAACCTCAGTTTGCTTCTTAATGGTGATACTGGCATTTAAATACTGACTCCGAGAGTAATATATTTACTGTGGTACAATAATATGTGTATTATTTATGCCCAGTAAGTATGAAAACACTAACAACCAATCAAACAATTATCACCTGAAAATAAAGTCAGGTTTCCACAGCATGATTAGCGCCAAATAAAATTGTACCTTTTTCTAACCCACTTTTCAATGGACTAAGTTATTGTTTTGAGAATAGAATTTATTGATCTAATTTCTGAACATTAGGGACGATGTTAGTCAGAAAGTGCTCAATTGTTAATACTTTTCAGAAACTTTACCAACTTTATCAATCATGTGGCTGCATGGGACACCTGAAGATGCTGATCATGAACTGGTTCAAACCTGTCCAGGGACTTTTGTTACATTTTTCTCTCCCTTGTTTCTTGTCATCTCTCTGCTATCGCTATCCATTAAAGTCCTCCTATTTAAATCATTGCACTGTATAAGATTATAAAGTCAAATTATTGAAAACACATTTTAAAGCTTTACCAAGATCAGATCACAGTTGATTGACACACCAATGCAAAACAAACTGGGTTTTAAATATTGAGCAACATTCATAAAAAACAATGTGTGGTTTCTTCTTGAGGTGCGAGCAGGTCATGCTGGTGAGTATAAGGTAGCTGAGTGACTTAAACCTGTTTCTGATTGGAGGGTGTCACAACTGAACCTGTTCTCCTTAGCCTCCTGCAGAGACATGTCAGCACTTACGCACTCAGTTCTTAACATAGATAAGGAAACCAACCGGTAGTCTGCAGTTTTAAGTAGGTCTAAGTAGACCCTGATGTCTGACCTGCAGGGTCTCACACTACACACAAACACACTCTACACACTTAAAGGATCAAGCTGAGCAACCAAAGACAAGTGGTTTAAAGACAGACAAGTTACTGTATACTGCTGCATGCATGCTATTTCCATGTCTGCGAGTCTATTGCTGTCTTGCATTATGTTTCATGACCATGGTGTCAGTGGAGCAGTGGAGTAACTTTACCTGTTTCCATCAACAGATGGCAGTATAAAATAAGTCAAGATCAAATTATTTATTTAGGTCTTGTTTTTCTTGACCTGGTGACTTCATTTTTCACACGAATATTTTCACGCAGAAGGATCTTTAGGTCATTTTTTAAAATTATTTGTAGCTCATAATATCCATGATAATCAAATATATCCCGACATGTGTGCAATAAATGTGATTTATAGCATGTGATGTGACATAATGGGAGGTTATATTTATATCTGGTGCAGACAGTCTCAATTCAATTCATCTCTCTCTCTCTGGTTATTTTTCTCTCCGCCAACTATGTCTCAGATTACAGCCGAAGGAAAAAATAGTAAACTGTGTGATGAGCAAAGAAAATCTTGAGACAATCTGTCTGTGTGGCCTCTGCTGGTGTTTCAGCATTTTCCCACCGAAAGCCTGATCACATAATCATTCGATTAACAAAAAATAAAATAAAAAAAGCATATTGGTATTTATGGGGATCAATACGCGCGCTGGTAAATGACCGGTTTATATGGTGAGGTGATATCATCCTGGCTGTTTACCCGTCATTGTCACTATCTGATCAAACAGCTTCCTGCAGCAGCGCCGCCGCCGGCTGACAGCGGAACTACAGCGAACCAATCAGCGTCAAGTGAGCCTCAATCAAAGACTCATGTCCGGTCAACGTTTTCACACTAAAAAGCCACAACCAATGATAGAAAATAACAGGACAAAGATGAATGTGCAGCATTGTGTAAAGGTTTTTAAGGCACTTTAGATGGTTAGATTCTGATCCATGAAGCAACGCCATCAGAGAGGCGACTGATGGACCACCAGGCTCAGAGACAGCTTCATCCCACAAGACTGTCGAGCTCACAAGCTCACTGAACACTTTACTTCTGCACTGATAGACTTTATACTTCTATATATACTGTTCACAAGGCCACCACATCAGTATGTACATTTTCTACCATAGTATTATACTCTATTTCATTCAAGTCTGCCTTAAAACGACAGTCAGGTGCCCAAATGAACATAGAAACATGTTTTTCTTGCTGTAATCATTCCTCTTGTTCATACTGACCATTAAAAGATCTCCTCCAACTGTGTTTACATTGTAAGTGATGGCAGACTAAATCTTATGTCCTGGTTTTGAGCAAAAATGTAAGTTCATCTGAAGATAATATGAGGTGTCAGCAGTCCGAATTAGTGGATTTCTGAATGGAAAGTGTCTCGACTGACAGTGTACTCCTGTTCAGCTGCAGTGGAAGGATCGTAACAAAAAGAGGGAATTTGGCACTAAAAAGACTTCTACTTTGAAAGATATTGAATTATTCAAGTCATTTGGACGGCTGAAGCCTCATATTATCTTCAAAACAACTTTTAAATACCTTTTTGCACAGTCTTGGATTTCCCAATCACTTACATTTTAAGTGCTCCAGTATGAACAGGAAGAATTATTACAGCAAGAAAAATATGTTTCAGTGTTCATTTGGGCTCCTGACTGTTGTTTTAAGACAGACTTGAAAACTGTGAACCAACCCTTTAAAGCCCCCCTCCACTCAAAAATGTGTTTTTCTTCTTATTCTTACAGTTGGATGTTTGAGCTTCACTGTGCAGAATGATATATGTGCAGAGTTTGACACTAAAAGACTGTTTTCACATTCATCTGCTAAGAGTGGAAAGTTTCTCTGTGCTCACCAAACTAAATCAAACCAGACTTCCTGCATGTAAGAAGATTTTTTTTAAAATCCAAGTCATATTTATTCACATTTGACGTTTGCTCTTCTTCTTGTTGGAGCAAATCTGTACAAGTTGACAGCATACTGGTGAGTATCCACAATGTTAAAGAAAATCTAAGTTAAAGAGGCATGAAGTATGCGACTTACACACACATGATACAGAAACTTGAAGCCTCCAGTGCACAAACACTGATTATGGACTTTAAGGTGAAGTAGGAGACATCTTGTGATGAAATATGCCTTTTATTTTGGGGGTAGTGGAGAGTGACACGCAAAAAGTGACACACAGCCGGATTCAAACCAGGGACATTGTGGTTATATGTCATGTGTTTTAACCAGTAGGCTACCAGGGGATGCCAATTCTGGATTTTTTTTAATAATGTTACTGTACTTTTTTTGTTTTTTGAGGAAAAAACATGTTAGACACATATTATTATTCCAAGCCAGGTATTTCATTTATACATATATATCTTTCAGTGTATTAGGACAATGTCAAATTCTGCAGATACACCATTCTGCACAGTGACGCTCAAACATCCACCTGAAGGAACAAGAAGAAAAACACAAGCTTATGCTTTTTTTATTGTGAAGGCAGCCTTTGCTGAACTTCCGGCCGTGCGTGCTACCTGTGTGTAACCTGACGCACGCAGCTCGTCTGTAGCTGCTGCTGGCTGCTGCAGGCGTGCTATTTGCGGCAGCGGAGAGACCTCTGCGAAATGCCTTTTGTATGCCCGGGTGTTTTTTTTTTTTTTTTCTCCCCCTTGTGTTTTTGTGTTTCGGGTCAGCTCACAGTGTTCGTAGCCATGCTCTGTGGAGGATTCAGCGGGCTGTCCTAGCTGACTGAGCCGCTCCAGCAGCGGTAGGTCCGGTGCAGTGCACAGCCGGGGATGAGGCCTACTTGTTAAAGCTCCCCCACCACCCCTCCATCGTGATGGCTGATGATCAACAACAACCTGGTCAGAAGCCTGCCTCGGGATTAGGCTCTCTTCCAGCGCTGGTGCCGGGACTCCAGGGCCCCGAGGCCAACGCGTTACAGTTCAAAATCAAGAATTCAATTTGGTAAGGATGGAAACGGTCCTCCAGCAGCCACACTGTCCCTTTTCGCTAGCCTCATAATTAGCGTCTCTTAGCAGGGAGGCAGTGTGCTGCACAAAGAGTGCAGAGCAACACGCGGATATTTACCTGAAATGCGACAGCAGAGAGGAAAACCACATTGTCCGGTGTCCTGTTTGTGCCTTAATAACACGATAACGTCGCGCTACTTGCAGCACAAGCAGCTACAATCATTAGCATCGAGCCACAGGAGGCCATGTTATATAGATGACACCCAATCCACCGGTGGTGCTGATGCTCATGATGACAGGTGTCAAACCAGGCAGCTCCTCAACACCCTTATTATTGTTATTATTATTGTTATTATTATAGTCATGTGTTTCTCGTTAGTTTTTATCTTGATTTCGGTTTTAATTTCTGTTTTCAATTCAGTTAAGACCCCAGAGTGGGTTTGCTCGTTTCAGTTTAGCCTTTAGTGTTAAAAAATGTTTAATTTTAGTTTAGTTTTATTAGATTCAGCACTAGTTTTAGGTGGGGCTGGGCAATATATCAACATTATATCGATATTATATTGATATCGTGATATGTGACTAGATATCATAGGTTTTGGATATTGTAATATCATAATATGACAGAGGTGTTTTCTTTTCCTGGTTTCAAAAGGCTTCATTACAGTAAAATGATGTAATTTTCTGAACTCACCAGACTGTTCTAGCTCTTCTATTATTTTCATTTTCCCACTTAGTTATTATATCCACATTACTGATGATTATTTATCAAAAATCTCATTGTGTAAATATTATGTGAAAGCACCAATAGTCATCCCTACAATATTGTTGCAGTATCAATGTTGAGGTATTTGATCAAAAATATTATCAAATAGATACTTGATTTTGTCCATTTTTTCGCCCAGCCCTAGTTTTAGGTTGTTTTTGTATTATTATAGTAAGGGGGGTATTTGTCAGGGGCAGGATTGAGGAAGTTCAGAATAGGTGTTACAAACACAACGCCGTGTGAAGGCAGTAGATTCACAGTCATGTCGACGTCCCAGCCTCAATAAACATGCGACAAGGCTTCCTCACGCTAGTTGCGTTGACAAATTTGACCAAATTGACAAAGACTAATACTAAATCATTTTCTGTAAATTTTTATTGTATTTTAATGAGTTTTTTAAGTACACATCGTTTCAGTAAGTTTTCGTTTTTTGGGTTTTTTTTTTTTAAGTCTAGTTTTCATTTTTTATTTAAATTTTTTTCACACCTTGTTTTAGACTTTAGTTTGAGTAACTGTAATAACTTCGCTCCACACACACACACACACACGCGCGCACACACAGATTTACTGCTGGTTATAATGAAAGATGTGGGTGATATGAAAATGAAAATGTTTTACTTACTGCGGCTTCAGAAAGTATTCAGACAATTTCAGTGTGATCTCTCATCAGTGTGGTTAAAGGAGATTAAGATATACTAAACTACCTGACATTTTGTTATCTATAATCTACCTACATATCATGACACACTGTTGATGTGGAAATATTCAGATACCTTCACTTTTTGCACACTTATCTGTGTTAAAGATGCCTTTTTAAAATGGGTTACATGTACCTTCTTTTTTTTTTTTTTTGCAATGAACCTACACAGAATAACACGTTAGGACAAAGTGAAAACACCTTTTAGAGGTTTTTGCAAATGTTTTAAGAATCAAAAAACGAAATATCTCATTTACATAAGTATTCAGTCTCTTTGCTAGTCTCAGCTGCATCAAAGGATGCACCTGCTGTGATTATCCTTGAGATATCTCCAGGGCTGTGTCCAAAATTATTTCCTATATTCTACACAGTGCTCTGTATACTACTTTGTCATCTTAACGCTTGTTATTTTCTTTATGTTGTATATGTTTTTAACATTGTAGCACTTTAAGACTCAATCCGAATGGAAAGTGCAGTACAAATTAAATGCATTAATATTATTATCATTACTGTATTCTTAATGAAAAATCTGGCTATTCTATAGTGCCCTAAAAAAACCCACAATAGATATTTTTCACAGTTTGACAGCAAGAAAAGCACAAGTGTAAATAACGACATGAATGGTGGACAAATTCCATTTAGCTGCTTCAGTTTAAGGGTCCTGGTACACCGTCACACTGTCAAAGCTTACTGGGATACTCGAACGGAGCAGAACAATCGTTAATGTTATTTGTAACACCTGTGCGTTTCCTACCATGACAAGTTAAAATATCTGCTTTGGAAAAAAAGGCCTATTGAAGGAAAATAGTAGTGTCTGTGGCATGTTCTCCACTTCCTGTTAACAATCCCAATTTACTGATTTCACAAAAATTAGAGCATTATATATATATATTAGACACTATATCTGTCACTGGTATCCAGAATTTCAATGTACTGCTCAACGTACCCTCCAGGGAGTGAATTCGGGCACAGCCTGGAACTTGATTGGAGTTTACTTGTGACAAATTCAAGTGATCGGACATGATTTATACAGCGCACATCTGTGTATAGCCGGTTTTTGAAGGTATATGACTGCACACCTGGAGTTTAAGAGGAAAAAGATGATCTGATAAGACAAAATGTTACTGTTTGGCCTGAACTCCGAGCTCTATGTCTGATTACACAGTACCATCCCTTCAGTGAAACTTTGGCGTTCGTGGCAGCATCATATATGGGGGTACGTCTCAGAATTGAGGGGAGAAAACCTGCTCCAGAGAGCACACGACCTCAGACCAGGGTGAAGGTTCACTTCCTAGCACGACATACAGCCACCACAACACTGGAGTGGCTTTGGGATAAATGTCCTTGAATGACCCGGCAGAAACCTGGACCTGAACCCCCAAAAAACATCTGTGGAGAAACTTGAAGACGGCAGTTCAGACGTACATATGAGGACTTGATGATGTAAATGCTGCCAAAATACTGAATACTTATGTTGGAGATTTTAATTTTTTCGCTTTGTCATTATGGGTTATTGATCGCCATAAAAGAACATTATATCCATCTTGAATTATATCTGTAACACATTTAAGTGTGCAAAAAGTGAAGGAATACTTTCCACAGTCACTGTATAT
Source organism: Thunnus thynnus (assembly GCF_963924715.1). Lineage (NCBI taxonomy): Eukaryota > Metazoa > Chordata > Actinopteri > Scombriformes > Scombridae > Thunnus > Thunnus thynnus. Next base: position 21,157,965 of record NC_089521.1, on the reverse strand, counting down.
CATGATGTCTAAATGTTGTCTTGATTTCAATCACGTCTTACAGCACGGTGATTAAAAAAAATTAAACTTCTGACATTTTAAATTCATTCGAGTGTTATAGACGTTGTTGGAATAATGCTTAGTAGTTTTCATTACGGTTGTTCAGGCCTGCAACTAATGATTATTTTCTTTTTCTTTTCTTTAATAAATCATTTAGTCTCTAAAATGAAAAAGTGAATGTTGATCCTCAAATTGCGTCATATCTGAGAAGCTGGAACCTGTGAATGTTTGGCTTTTTTTTTCTTGGAAAATTACTTCAATGATTCACTCGTTATACAAATAGTGCAACTCATTTTCTGTTGGTCGAGTATCTGATTAATTGTTTCGTTGCTACACTTGTGGGTTATGGTTCAAGATATTAAGAAATCCATGTTTTAAAAAGCCGATGGAAGATGATAATTAATATCGATGCCCTCATGTGACCTGACTCTTTCTGGTAGTCATGTCCGTTTTGTCATTTTTTTGTTCATTACAAACAAACAGAGCAACAGACAAAGCAAATCAATTTGACCCAAACTAAATCAAACCAAACCTTGTTAAGAAAATCCTGCATGTTAGAAGGTTTTTTTTGTAATTCAAGTCATATTTATTCACATTCTGTCTTTTTCTGTCTTTCTTATCGTAGCAAATCTGTACAATCAAAAGTGGACAGCATATTGGTGAGTATCCACGATGTCAACGCCAAATCAGTTATTAATGTTGTTTGTTGGATCATGACTACAGGTGTGCAGCTCACTGTAGCTGTTGAAGAATGAATATCTTAGACCCTGTTTACACTGGGTTTTAAAATGCGTCACGGGTGATCGGATCACAGTTGGACGACGCTAAATACAAGTGTAAACGACCACCAAGACGCATTGTGATCCGATCACTCAAACCACTTGCCGCAGTAGCCTGGGACGCATTTGACCACATAGCTTTTGTAGTGTAAACGCTAATGCTAACTGGTCAGTCGGACACCTCGGAGACGCATGATAGACACAGGTGTGAACAGCAATGTGTCTCGACTGTCCACTTGTGTTCAGATCACTGAAATGCATTTTAAAACCAAGTGTAAACAGCATCTTAATGTTGTGTATTTCATTCTTAGAGCCTGATGAAGTGGTTCAGGGATCCTATAAAGTACTTAAATTTGATGCTTACATGTTATTTACATTACAATAATAGATTAAAAATATGTTTTTACTATTATAACAATGAAATATGTACTATGTGGAAGGGTTTCATTATATTCATTATACATATCAACCTGGCATGTGTTAAATGTAACATATCTTTGCCCCTGTGTTTATTAATTAATGTAGTCCGTTGAGTAAATTAATTTGTAATTACTGTGAGTGAGTGAAGCTCCCTCACATCGGGTCTCTTTTCGGAGTGAATACACACTTGGTTTTATTTTATCTGAGCTGAGCTTGTTTGCAGCAACAAAGTCACATCAGTGACATCAAAGCTACATGAGAACGCTTTGTCTATTTTTTTTGTTTTGTCGCCTATAAAAAAAAAAAATACAGTCTATTAATGTCAGTATTTTGTTGGCAGATTTAGGGAGGCAAGTTTAGTCCCTTTGATGATGATGAGTCCTGGAAAAATATCCACTGTAAGGCAGCTCTGATGCTTACATGTGGACATAGTCGCACACAAACTGGGGAAAAAAGGATGCTTACATGCTTTGTTAAAAGAGTGTATTCAAGTATAAACTTAAAATTGTCTAAAAGACCTCCTTGACATCTGTCACATCTGGATTGTGTCTAAATATGGATGGTGGCTTAAATATGATTAAAAGTCGACTCTACAATAATGTGCATATCATGTATAGGTAAGAAGACAAAATATTATACCAGCAATAGTAACATACAGGGGTGAGTGATATGGATACAGTCTATGCCCATATATGTCATTTTATACAACAACAATGAACATTTTCTAGAAATTCAAATGAGAAACCATTTATAGCTAAAATAACCAGATTAAAACGCTTGTTTTTGGGTCAATCACTGAATTAAATATCTAACAAATCAAGATATGTTCACATTGTTACACAAATCCTGTAAATTCAATATTACTATAAACCAATGGTGTACTTATACAAGCAGACATATTACCACAGTATAACCAGCATGGAAAAAATATCACAATTGACAAATTTTGTTAAAAAAATAAAAAATTTTGATCTCACATGTAAATCTTGCACAATTTTGCCCAATGTATGGATGACATTTTCAGAAAAGGAATATATACTTGGATTAAACAAGCACAGGAGCAACTCAAACTTCATTTAATGGTACAATATTATGGCCTTAGATACTAGAATTTAAGTGTTACGTCTGTTTTGTGATGCCGTTGTTTATGAAATGGAAGCTGCAATAAACATCTGTATGGTGATGCTTGATTAGCTTAGAAATATAAATCTAACAATGTAAAAATAAAAAATCAACCAGGATACATGCTAATGTCAGATGTAAAGGCTAAAATAGGATTCAAAGGGATTGTGCAAAAGAAGTAAATTAATTAAGGCTCTGTGTGAGCAGAGAAGGACTCAGACAGGTAATTCACTCTGTACTTGTTTGTAGCAATGGAGTGTAGTAAATAGCGTTTTCATTCACTGCTCATTGGCTGACAGATCTCACCTCATTCATTCAAGTATCGGTTCCCCTAGCAACAAAGAGGCAAATAGAAAAGGAAGAGGTGAGATGAATCCATTCTTAGAAACCAATTGAAAAGCAGTCGGAGTGGAATTGATAGTAAGATGTGCGACTGTCATACCTGTGTAGTGTTTTCAAATCGACGCTAAATTCGGAACTTGTTTCCCTTAATTTTCCACGTATTAAAAAAATATGCCTGAGATAAGAGATTTCTGTTTCTGTTTGGGGAAAAATGTGAAAACCTGAAACTATCAGACTGTATTTTTACTAACTATGTTTTGAATGATTGTTTTTTTTTTTTTTTTTTTGACCTTGTCGTCTTTGATATTTTGTTTTTACAGCAAGATGTTGAGAAGTTTACAGACATCGAAAAACTCTACCTCTACCTTAAGTTGCCTTCTGGTCCCAGCAGTGGCAATGATAAAAGGTATTGATCCTCGTCTATTTCTCACACACACACACATACACACACATACACACACACACACACTTAAGTTTTCCACTTTGCTCCTTGGCGTTTTTGTTTTTTTTTGTCTCGCACACACAGCTGCTTTGTTGTGGCTCTCATTACATTTTTGGCACCGTTGTCTCATTGCTTGTCAAAAACGATCCACTGGCTACTTCACAGACACAATTTCGGCTAATAGCTTCTAAAAAAAAAAAAAAAAAAAATTAAATTACTACTCTCAAGCCTTTTGTTTTATTTTGCTTTGTGATATTTTTCGGGGGGTTGTGGTTTTTTTGGCCTCGTGTGAAAGTATCACTCTTTCATTTCAGCTGTATGATTGATTATCATTATGAAGCAAAACACTGATCTATGTAGATTTTTGCTATACCTAGCTGTCTGTGTTTCATTTGTTTCCCCATATCTATTCATCACCCCAACCCCCCAATTCTGCCCATTTGGACTGAGAATGAGAGGGGGTCCTCCACTCCTGGATTATGGTATTAAAGTTTCTGTATTAACAAGAAATGATGCGTACCAGTCAAGGACAATTCCCAGTGACCAGATTTCTTTTTTTTTTCTCTCATGCTCCATCTCAGTGATCAGAGTTCCATGTCGTCAAGCCGTACTCAACAGATGTATGCATTCAACTGGATACGGAATCACCTAGAAGAGCACCCAGAGACTTCCCTCCCAAAGCAAGAGGTGTATGATGAATACAAGTGAGTGTGTGGGGGGGCCACCGGGGCAGGTGAAGGGTAGCAGAAGAGGGGACATCATTGTTTATTCCAGTGTGACCTACTGATATGTGCTTAAACGTAGAGTCTTATGAAGGTTTCTCTTCTTTTGCAGGAGCTATTGTGACAATCTCGGCTACAATCCACTGAGTGCAGCAGACTTCGGAAAGATCATGAAGAATGTCTTTCCTAACATGAAGGCACGTCGACTGGGCATGAGGGGCAAATCCAAATATCCTTTTAATTCTGACAAACCTCTCAACAAAGTCTCATTTTGTCTTTGCTTCGATGTCTGCGTGCAGTTTGGTTGATGCTGTTTCTTGATTACATCGATGTGGCAGATCATGGATCTGTGCTGCTTTGACATTGTGTACTGTTAACCATAATAAACATCTCCACATTCTCTTATATAACTTTACATATGAATTTCATGGAATAGAGACGTCAGTCGAAGGAATAAACTCCCCTGTTAGGTTTTAATAAGTTGCTAGTCATCAGCTAAACTGGTGGCACATGTTATAAACTTTTTCAATTGTGTCTTAAAACAACAGTCAGGTGCCCGAATGAACAATGAAACATGTTTTTCTTGCCATAATCATTACTCCTTTTCATACTGACCATTAAACGATGCCTCCTAATGCAATTTCTATGTAAATGACAGGGGACAAAATCCACAGTTCTCCTTTCATGCAAAAATGTATTTAAATGTTGATCTGAAGGTTAAATGAAGCTTGAGCCGTCCAAATTAGTGGTTTACTATTGTTCCACTTGAAAAATTGTGGACCTTTCCTGTAATGTTCCAGTTTACCAGAATTGGCAACTGTTAACATAGTAATTCTGTTAATGTATTTTTTGTTTATTACTTTCAAATAGAAAACTCTACAGACAATGGAGTCTTTACATGGGATTCAATAACTTCACTTATTTTTCAAAGTTTTCAAAGTTCAGGATGCATGTAAATCAGTTTGCGTATTGATGGTCAGTGATCATAAAAGTTCAGCTGTTGACAACTTCTCTTGGCCAAAAAGATAGTTAACTGTCCGTTTCCATGGTCACAAAGCTTACAGCAAATTACTAGACCTCTGGTGATTTATTGCCTGTGTTGTTCACAGTGTAAATTCTGGGTTTTGCTCTCGTAACAGCGGATGATGTGTTTTGTCTTCATCTCATCAAGAATGTGGCCACATGCAGCCCAGCTGGGAATGTGGTCCTGTATTTAGAGCTGTCCACTTGAGATCGGATCACCCGAGACGGATGTTAATGCCAGGTGTAAACAGGGTCTAAAATTAATATGAATAATGCAGATGAAGAGGCACATATATCAAGAATGTCCCAGTGAGAAATCTAACCCCGTAAAATAATGTACATTTTTTGACAAAGCATTAGAGCTAGACTTCAGAAATCGACCAGGCCAATATCAGCTGATATTAGCTTATTGCAGATATATCTTTATGTATGTGTCAGCTGATAAGTAACAAGAAATTGCGACACAGAAATGCCCAAAGTAGGTTTGAGGTCTTTTAGAAACAGTGACTCTGTTACATAGTTTGTCCACCAGAGAGCACTCAGGAGTTGATTTTGAAAATGTCCTGCTCAGTATGTGTCTTGGTCACGATTTAAAAAAAAAAAAAAAAAAAAAAAAAAAAAAAATCAAAGGGATCTGTATCAAGCTTTTGGCCAATATTTTGCTGTCTGTTCTTTTTTTTTTTTATATTCCCAAAGATCTGTTTCGGCCTTAAAAATCCAGTGGTGAAGCTACGTTAATCATGTCAGGTGATGAAGTGATTCCTCTTGCAAACATCAGGTCTAAATACTACATAACATTGTATTTTTTATAGTTATTAATGAAAATGTTTGCAAAAAATGAGGTTTTAGAGGCAGTTTAAAACCATGTTGTATTGTGGTAAGTTCATCTTTGAAAAGCTATAAACCACTTTTGCCTAAAGACTGTTGCTGGCAGGTTATCAAAGCCAACAGTTGGAAATCCATGCCACGGAGCTGAAAAACTGTTTGGCTTTGGAGTGAGTTTTTCTTTTTATTTACTATTTCTGGCAGACCTTCTGAGCAGGGAACTGCTCGCTTGAAGCAAAGACTAGCAGAGGATAGATTAGAGACACAATTTCACAAAAGGATTTGCCAGGACTCAACATAAGACCAGCACCAGCGTATTATAACCATTTCTGTACTGAGACTGATCATGTTTTAAAAACCTTAACTCCTTCTTACATACTGTTATAGCGGGTTAAGGAAGAAAGCTTTTGTTCACATGCCGTCCTTACCCAACCTGGATCTGCAGAAATCTGGTGATGGGGTAAGTTACATTTTAGAGGACTTATATAAAGTATATACTATATGTAGTCAGATATAGACTTCTTTTCAAGTTTTCCAGTGCTCATGTTCCTGCTGCTCTGCTCTGAATCTGTCTGACTGTAGTGTGAGCTGATGGAGGCGTCAGGCCAGTCTCCGAGCGCTGAAGATGAAATGCGATCTGCAGCCTGCGGTCTGGTGTGCGAGTGGGCCCAAAAGGTCCTGAGTCGTCAGTTTGACAACGTGGAGGATCTGGCGCGCTTTCTGCTCAATAGCCACTACATTGGTACTAAGTCCATGGCTGCACTCACTGTTATGACCGGAACATCCACAGGTAACGATGTCCTCTGATCTGCTGGTGTGGTAGTTTTACTGTTGTGTGTTTATCAATGTGTTTTGTGAAGTATTTTGCTGTACGTGATAGTCGGCAACAACGTACGTTGTTGTTTTTTGATGGATATTTTAAGTTGGGAAGAACAGTGTGTTCTAAAAATATAATTTGTTGGTTATTTTAGTGTTTATTTGCCTCATGATGATCATTTGCAAGACATTTAATTAGTTTTCTTGGTGCTATCCTGCAAATATTCTTACATTTTTACATGTTTTTTTCACAAAACTGTCTTAAATTAGTATGGAGTTGATGAAAACTTAAACAGGGGAATTCAGCCTGTAAACTGAGTCATGTTTGAACCACCCTCATTAAGCAATTGTTGCCTAAAATGTTGAGAGAATAACCATAGTAGTGTGTGTGAGAGACGTTCCTTATTTTCATGTTTTTAGTGGACCCTGAGCACTGTGACTTTGAAAGATGTTAAAAATACATCATATATTCCAGGATATTTGTAATCACACTGTGTACTGTACATCAACAGCCAGATGTTTATCTGAGCCAGCTGCCATTAACCACAAATTTAAACTAGCCTCAAGTCAAGCAGGTACAGTTCTTCTACACTTCCTAAAATAGGAGTATCATCAACAATTTATGCAGATGTCATCATGTTGTCATCACAATCACCTTCTTGTTTGAGGTCTTGAAATTGGAAATTCTTTATCAGTGAATAATGGTTACTTAAACAACACCTATAAACAAAAAATACCAACAAAAAACAAAAGATTTTTTTTTTAAATCATCAGTTTTGCCAGATGAGATAATATTGGAGGAAGCAGAGGAACAACACCCATTTTATATACCAAGTTCAACAATGTACTCGTAAACCAAGATGAAATTTAGGGCTATATGATATAGTTTAAATAAATGAATATAATCATAAATATTTCCAATATTTATGTATATCACAACATGGGTTAGGTTTTTACATTTTAAACCTTTTCCAGGTTTAAAACTGTTAAACTGGTACTATTATTGATACTGTTCATAATAATTTTCTTGCCTCTAGGTGGCATAGACCTTCTCAAACTGCTGCTATATGCTTAGTTTACATGATTCTCATCAGTTTACACTGTGTGTCCTTGTAAAACTCAACACTTTGAATTTTTCCTCTTTCACCAGGAACAAAGACACCAACTCCAGCCTCAGCGTTTGTGCCCACAGCTGAGGCAAACTCTTTCCAGCCCCAGGTGAAGACCCTGCCCTCTCCCTCTGTTGATGCAAAGCAGCAACTGCAGCGCAAGATCCAGAAGAAGCAGCAGGAGCAGAAGCTCCACTCGCCCTTACCCATCGAGACCCAGGTCAAGAGAGCGGAGGCCAGTACACCAGGTCCCACCATCCCCTGTGGCAGCCCTGCTCTGCTCTCCCCTCAGCCCACCATAGGCATTGTAGTAGCAGCTGTTCCCAGCCCTGTCACGGTATGTGGCTTTCAAAGCAAAGATACAGAACTTTCTCCAGTCAACCCACAGAGTTGTATTCAGTCTCGTTATTGATGAATGTGACTAATCGTAATGTTATGTTATGACTGTTTTTCTCCCAGGTACAGAGAAGCAGGCAGTTAATGACCTCGCCCAGCCCTGTGGGGACAGCAGAGGGGAAAGTGTTGCCTGTGAACTTTCAAGTGGTGACTCAGTCTCTTAAACAGTCCCCCAAAGCTCCCCAGAATATCTCAGCTAGTCCTGTGGGTGACCGGCTGGCACGACACGGTACCCGGTACGCTCAGATCCTGCCCAAGCCCTCTGCCACCAGTGCCATCACACTGCGCTCACCCCCCACCCTGCTCATCACCAACAGCCCCATAAAAACTGTGATGCCTACTCCCCACGTCAGCTCAGTCAATGTGGTGAAGATGACGGCCATCGCTCTGGCTCCCAGCAGCAGCACCACGACTGTGCGACCTGCCTCGGCAGGTGTGAGTACAACTGCTGCTTCGGACGATTCCCAACATTTAAACAGTTTGAGCTCAGCTGCCCTTCAGTCTCCTGCAATCAGACCCAGTGCTCCAGCCTCCACCCTGACCCTCTCCACTGACACCAAAGTGGTGTCTGAAGCTGGAAATGACAATAACCCCACTGCTGGGGCAGAGAAAACAGCTGTTGGGGCCAAAGAGGAGAGAGTGGCAAAGTTCAGGGCTGCCAGTGAACCAAGCTTCCTGGTCAAGTGTTCTCCGGGACCAGACAAAGTGGCAAGGATAAAAAGTGACCCCACATCCCCTCCCACTTCGGTAGCTGTAGCTGGGACTCAGGACAGCAATAACAGTAACTGCCATGACAGTACTTTGTACTTGACTGTTGATAATCAGAACTCCAATGGCAACACGTCATCCAGTGGCCCCTCCGCTGTTACCCCAACATCGAAAGATCCCTGCACAGATGCCAAGAGCCCCAGGAAGCGCACAGTCCCTGCCGGGGAGTCCCATGTGATTCCTGTGAAGAGGGTGTTTATCTCCCAGCAGCCACTGGCTGTAGTTGACAATCCCAAACCTGGAGTCAGTGCTGCAGTGAAGAGGATTCCCCGACCGGGAACCCCCGCCAGACCAGAGAGCGCCCCCTGCAAAGTGACTGTGAAACACACCTCCATAGGGCCCACACAGATCCTTGCACTCTCCGACTCACCCATCACACACACTGAGGGCTCCCAAACTGTTGTCAAACCCCAGGCCTTGGTGGTGAAGCACGAAGGCCACTCCCTCAGCACTGACACCAGCACTGCAGCAGCTGGAAACAACACATCCGATCAGGTGTTGCTACAGCAGATCACCGGGGACCCTCGTGCCATACCAGCCAACTCAGGAGCACACGAAGCCTCTGTGATGAGTGACTTAAAGAGCACAATATGGGAGGAGGGACAGCTTGATGAGCTTCGGAAGCAGGCGTTTGCTCAGCAGATACCAGCTGAACACAAACAAACCCCTACAGACCAACTTTCAATTATAGCTCAACCCCCCGAGGCCTCAGGCCAACTCACCCTCACACAGGAGATGGTTGACTTTGCAGGTTCTCAGCCCAACATGGACTACTTCCCGTTCAATGATGACGACATGACCCAGGACAGCATCGTGGAGGAGCTTGTGCAAATGGAGGAGCAGATGAAGCTGAAGGGTCTGTTTAGTAGTTGTGTTGACGTGTCTCTACAAGGCCAGTCGGCCAGCAATCAAGGCTCTATCCTCAATGCTCACCAGGCTGGCACTACCTTCTACCACTCTGCCCACAGCAGCACCACTCCCGTCCAAACTCCCACTCCGACACCGACACCAACCCCGACACCCACCCCAACCTCCGAAATGACACTTGGGCACAGCCTGACAAGAGAGAGCCCCTGCTCGCGCATGGCTCCCATCACTCCTGTGGATGGAGCCATGGGTCGCCACACCCCCATCAGTACACCACTGTCCAACTGCAGCAGCAGCGTCCCCCCGAGCCCAGTGGAGTGCAGGAACCCTTTCGCGTTCACTCCCATTAACTCGAGTATGACAGGTTATCATGATGCCAGTATTGTCTCCAGCAGCCCTGTCAAGCCCATGCAAAGGCCCATGGCAACGCATCCTGACAAGGCCAAACTGGAGTGGATCAACAACCGCTATAACAGCAACTCTGGAGGTCCTTTGTCCAACCATAGCATAGGTATTCTGCCCAGCTACCAAGACCTGGTAGATGACCAGTTTCGTAAACCACATGCATTTGCAATTCCAGGCCAGTCATTTCAGGCCCAGCCGAGGCAGGATGCTGCTCACTTTGGTCGTTTGACGCCCATTTCCCCGGTGCAGCAGCAGCAGCAGCAGCAGCAACAACAACAGCAGCAGCAGCAGCAGCAGCAACAGCAACAACAACAACAACAACAACAGCAACAGCAGCAGCAGCAGCTGGTAACAGGTGTGACTACTCCCACTAAGCAGGAGAGCTTTGCTGTGCCCGCACCGTTAGACAACAAGGCTTCAACGTCATCCACGTCCAGTACTTTCCGTTGCCGCAGTGTTAGCCCTGCAGTGCGCCAGAGGAACTTCAGCGGTAACACCGGCCCTCCAACAACCACCACTAACACCACCACCACCACCCGAGCCGTCGTCTCGCCCTTTAACTCCCCCATCACCTCTGAGGTTCTTAGCATCCTGTCTAACAGCCAGACGGTCAGCTCTGTCCACAGCATGGTCCAGCGTAGCCAGTCTGTACCTCTGAACATCATGATGCAGAGTGAAATGTTGCCTGTGCAGGGTCAGAGTAACACCGCCAAAATCACCAATGTTCTTCTCAGCAAGATGGAGGCTGACGGGGATGACTCTGTCCGTGGCCTGGGGATTAACAACCTCCCCTCTAACTACACGGCCCGTATGAACCTCACACAGATCCTGGAGACAACTCCTGGCTTCGCTGGAGGAACTCCCCACCAGACTCAGCTGCCTGTCAGCTCCAGCCCTGCTGCCTTCGAGCTCCAGCAGCATGGCTACCTCACCACTGGCAGTGGAGAACAAGTGACTTTCTCCACTGGGGACAGCCAAGCACAAGCGGGTACTGGTGAGCAAGACCAGCAGCAGCAGCAGCAACAGCTCCAGGAGAATCCTGTGCAGACGCAACCACAGCTCCTCCTTCAGAGCACACAGCAGCAGGAGGTGGAGGACGAGCAGCAACAGCTGGATTTCAACAACACTGTCAAGGACTTGTTGGGGGACGATGGCCTAAACCCCAGCTCCCAGTTGGTCGGTCAGGTAGCTTCGGAGCTCAACGCTGTGGCGTCCGACTTCTCGAACGACATCAGACTGACCTCAGATCTGTCCAGTAGCATCACTGACCTTAACACATTGGACACCAATCTGCTGTTTGACCCTAATCAACAGCAGGAACAATATGAAGACTCAACACTGGAAGAACTGAAAAACGACCCACTTTTTCAGCAGATATGCAGTGATACTGTGAACTCTGGTTTTGACTGGCTAGAAAGCAAAGACCAGCCTACTACAGTGGAGATGCTGGGCTAATGTTATCTTTTATTCTGTATGATTTCTGTTCTGTGTTGTTTGTTTGGTGCGTATGTAGTATATCTGTTTTTAATCTCTAGTTTGTTGGGATTTGTCTGGACTTTGCCATTTGTTCTGTTAAAAGTGCCAGGCTTACCAGAAAATCTCTCCTACTGACGTTTAGTTACTTCTCTCCTTTTTCATTTGTCACCCAGAGTTTCAGTACTTAACCACTTTTCTCCCTCATCTGAAATCAGAGATGTAAGCATTTCAAGTAAAAAGTGTGAGTACTTGGTGGCAGCATGCACTTACAAAGAGCAGATTTGTATGGTATGAACATTAAGAGAAACATAATCTTCCATGTTATAACCAATCAATAATGCAATATTTGTATTTAATGAACTTAATGAAAGTGAGATGGGTAGGAAATTTGGCACAAAAGACTTCACCAAAAAAAAAAAACATATGCTGTTGTATACTATTTTCAGTGTGTGCAGTTCAAGTTCAACCAAATGGAGACAATATTGGGATTGCAGTATATGCACATAATAGTTGTAGGACATTTGCCTGCCATATCTGAATATTAAAAAGGGTAGCATCTTATGCTATCAGGTGCTGAATTTATGACATAATCTTTATACTTTATCATATACCAAATCAGTGGAAAACTGATTCACATCTGAGCATTGTTCAAGAGTGAAATTTTCTTAAAGCCTATACTTCTTGTACTGTTTAATATCTTATAAAGGGAGTAGATGAATCAGTAGTGAGAAGATGGGAATTCAGGCCACTTTGTGGACTATACATTGAAAGGAATCAACAACTGGCTGCCTTATTCCTTAAGTCCAAGGCCTTATGCCATCTTTAGAGAGACTGTATATAGTATAATGTTAAGATATCTTCAGAACCATCCAGAGCTTCATCATATCAAGGCAGCTGTTACTCTGATATTTTCAGTACTATTTCTTATTCTGTTTTTGTTTTGCAGTGTTACAGTATAGATGCGTATTGTATAGGCTAACGACTACACTGTGTGTGCCCTTATCAGTGATGGATTTAGAGGAATTTGATATGCTGTCATTTCATGAAAACCATGGCAGGCACACTTTCAGTCATGAGATTTGGTTTTTTTTGGCATGCTATACTCCCAGTTTGGATAAGAATATCAATGGTATGGAGAAGGCTTAGTTACATAGAAGGCCAGAGGCTGAAATGTATGTTTCGATGTCACCTTGAGATCAAGAGGAAATGAAATTATTATGTTTGTGGGGATCCAGCCTTATTTCCATACCAAAGATGATCTGTTTGAATAACATAAGAGATTATTACACATAGAGACACTCCTAGTAAACATTAACAACAACGGGAATCGGGCAGCCTCGGAGATATAAAAGAGTTTTATTGCATTTGTGGAAAAGGATTAAGTTGCATAAATCTTATGTACAGTATGTAAATTTGTGAAATGGTCACTGTCCTATGTTTTATAGGTAACCATGGACCTGAAAGCATGTTGAAACCATCACTGCTAGCCAGGTAGGCTATGTGATACAGTAGGATGCTTGCTTGAGTTTTTGGCTATTGTCAATGTTGTATAAGTCATGTTTAAGCTCCATCTGTAAATAGGATAGATACATAGAGATTTGATGTATCAAGACACTATATTATGGCCATTATTCTAGCTAAGTATGTGCCATTTAAAAGAAAAAAAAAGCTTAACAGATCTATAGTCGGCAAGATACTGTATGTTGTGTGTTACATTTCTGGCTCAATGTGTCGTAAAAGTAATGCTGTCTGGTCTCGCTTGCTGATTTTTATTTTACTTTTTTCTATTCAAAGATAATAGGTCTCTGCAGTTGCAGAAGTGATGTGTGCTTTGAGCAGGATCAATAGCATGGTATATTGAGAAAAAAAAAGTTGTGATACTGTTAGCTGGTTGCAAACATCTCTGTGACAGACATTGTGCTCAAAGCCTTTCAGCAGACACTGGAAAAAATCAATTACTCATGTTTCAACAAACTTTGGAGGTTCACATTATTGCACTAAATTTTTATGACACATGGCTTTGCCACATCTTTATGGACAAATGTAATGATGGATGCCCGCAAAAAAAAAAGAAAAAAAATATTTTTTATGACAAGATGAGTAAAGAAATTAACTGAATTGTCAGAAAATGACTAATTGTCTTGTAGCAAAATGTGCATTAATCTCAGTGAGATACACATTTCTTACTCATTCTCATACATGAGAATATAAAGCATTGAGGGAAAAAAAGTTAAGATAACCTTTTAAAACCTACATGCTCATTATGTTGATAAATGATTGTACGCACGCATGTGTGATGACTTCTGTTGTACTTTGTATTCTTGGTAAACCACTGTCTTCTGTGATTTGGGCAGGTTCTGTTAACCAGACTGGCAGTGCTAGTTTCATGAGTTACATTACTTTTATTGTGTGCTGTTTACTAAGTTAATGTTGTTCTATATGTTATGTTGATGACTGTTTTCTGTCGATTTTACATATGACTTATTTTGCAAAAAATGCATTTGTGAAGAAATTTTACATTTTCTCTTAATTTTTTCTTTAACAATAAGGCACTGATATTTGAATTTGAATGAAGGAAATGCACCTCTTATGAGTACAGGAGCTCCATCAAGCAGTGACTCTGATTCTTTACCTTTGACTGACCCAGAACCAACTCTGTTTGACTATCTTGTCCATTTCTACCAGTAGAAGAAAAAAACCCTCCTCTGTGATGTTGTCTGGTGTACTGCTTAATGTACAGTAGCTTGTTAATATTGCAAACGCGTTGTTTCTTTTTTCAATGGAAAGTACTCACTGGTGAGATTTTTAAAGTGGTTTTAAAAGCCAATAAACTTTTTTAAAGAATGTTCTTGTGTGTTTCAGTAGTGATGATTTTGTATTTTATTGCAGTTTTTAAAAAAAAAAAAAAAAAAGAAGTGTCAAATAACGAGAAAGTAAACCTGCAGGGCACGGTCATTGTAGCTGAATTAAGTCCTAGGAGACATTGTTAGTTTAATTGGTTGATTATTAAGCTTTGCACATTTTTACATGAGGTGTTATTGTCAGCACTATTATAATGTTACAGGCTAACAAAGTGTTTTTAGAAAAGAAAATGTAGGATTTGTCTCTGATAAACAACTTACAAGACAAGCTATCTCGAGTTTATGACATAATGGTATTGATTTTTGCAGACATGCTAATACTGATGTTTTTTTCTTTTGGTTCATCACCGCACACTTTTAATATTTTAACAGTCAAGTCTATGCAAAAGCAAGACCTTTCTATCACCCTCATGGCACGAGGTTAAAGGTCATGACAAATGACCTCTAAGGTCACTGTGGGGGATGCCTCTCCTAGAGACGAGCTCCGACCAATCAAAGCCCGGTCCGGCGGTCTTCTGCTCTGCTTTCCCAGGGCCTCGTGATATTCATAACATGTTAATGACCTTAAGCCTATTGATCATGGCCAAACAGCCTAACCTTTAGCCATGTGGAGCCCAGCGGTAACCTCGACACCACAACATTTGGCAAGATGAGTCGACAGATTTCACAATGAACGTAAGATCACGTGCCCTTTTTGTATACAACAAACCAGTTGACAAAAATGTAAAACTATAGTTAAAATGAGGAAACAATACAGATAACTCCTCTTTTGTTTATTTTACGCATTGACATAAACATCTTGCCATCTTTTTCACAGCTAAAATCATCACCGACGGGTTTGTGAGAGTGGAGAAAACATCCTTTGGTGTCCAAAAAAATTAATTGTTTGCCTTTTTTTTTTTTGGTCAACTGATGCATGTCGATAACTGTCGTGTGAACACGGTAACACACTCACAGTTAATAACCATTCGTGACTGATAAACTATAACATACTGTAAGTGTGTGTCCTAATTAAGAAAATGTTGTTTACGTTACACAATAGCAGATGCTAGTGTTTCTCCTGAAAACAGAATCATATATAAAATAACCTGAAAATCTAAACTATTGAGTAAACAAATTATAGGATGCTATTAACCTGATAATTGGTTTTTAGTCATAAATTATGACTATAAGGCTTCAGATGATTAAATCAATAGTTAGCTCTAATCAATATATAATTACACTCCACTCTCCTCATTTGATGGGATATTGAAGTGTGGACGTTCCTGTTTGTGGCAGAAATCCCTTAAAATCATTACACAAACATCCATAGATATTGTTGAGAGTAAGATTTACATAATATGTTTTGAAAACACATTTCCCAGTTTGCATGTGACGACTGCAGGTACCTGTGTGCGTTTGCGTGTGTGTCTGTGTGAGCACAGCTGGAGCCCATTGTATTGCTACTGAATGAGAGCTGGGAGACGGCAGGGTCATTGTCATAAGGCACAGTCACTGGATCAATATCTGAATTCATTAGGCAGCTGACTTGCAGCCATCAATATCTTCTCATAATCACCAGGTTCTGTGGTAGCAGCAGATGTTGTTCAGTGTGACCTTATTACCAGTGGCCCTTGGTAGCAGATAATTCACTTTGTTCATCTTATTTTTATTGTCTCAAATATCTGATAAACAGAGAAGAAGAGCTCACTGGAACATGGGAAATCAGTAGCTGCTTACTTATCAGTTTGTTGTTTAAAAATTACTGTATATTGATATAGTCTATGAGCCTGATTACAGTTTGACTTGCATTTTAGCTTTATATACTATGTTATTTTAACTAAACAAAATTAAAACTTTACATTTTAAAGCCCCAAATCACAAATTTGAAGGGGTTTCAATATATGTGACATTCTGTCCTGATCAACCCTTGATTTGAATAAAGAAAAACTACACCAAAAAAACTCCTTTAACAGTGGAAAAAAAGGAGAAATCTTAATCACTGCACAGTGATCACTGCTTTCTTTGGCCATGACTCCATCAACTGTGTATTAAGCTCTAACATTAAGTCTATCAATGCAGAGTTTTGGGACATATTCTGGTTGGTCTAGTGATCAGCTGTGAGAGATTCCTGCCAAATGAATCTAACAAGTTACTTTAGTTTATCAGCGTTGTTATAAAGCCCATCATAATCAAGATTACCCATGATAAGAGGCTCTCAGGATGTGTACATTCAACTGTGATGACTGCAAGTGACTCACTGCAGAGGAAAGGTGATAAATCCCTTTTTATTACAAGATGATAATCACCAACAAAATATAAATCCAAAAGCTATTGTGTAATTTGGATAAAATATTTTATCCCTGTTAATGTAATATATTGTGATACAGATATATGTATATTGGGGTGTAATACAATTTGGGGGGGGGGGGGGGCATTCAGTTGAGAAATTGCTTATAGATAGTTTACTAACTGTGTTCCTAACCTCTAGGAGTGTTTGAATGTCAAAAAATGTTCCAGATACTCTTTTATAAACCAGTATAAAACTGGCATTTGTGTGCTCTTACAAATGTTTTTTCATGATTCCTAAATTATTAAGCCCTTATTTTACAAATCTTTCACCACTGAACTTAATAAGTAATGAACACACATTTTAAGTCAAATGATTTATTGCACACACCTTCATCTCATACAGAACAGCATCTGTATTACGCATAACTGTAGAGATCATTTCCACGTAGCTCATGGACAGTGACGTTTACCAGCTGGAGGAGCACTCCTCCCCAGCGCTCCTGTTCCTCTTTCGTCTCCTGGTGCCAGGCCTGGTGGGCAGAGTACACCAGGCTCAGGACAAGAGTCTCAAACTGAGCCTGAGTCATCGGCCTCTTTCTCTGACTCTTTAGCGTGTCCACCATCTGCACCATGGGGCTCAGACTTCTGGGAATGTTGTCATTGATCTGAGCCAGGAAAGCCCGCCCCGGCCTCATTGATGCCATCTCCTTGTCAAGCAGAACAATGTTGTTGTCCTGGTCGATTTCTACCCCGCCCAGCAAGAACTGCATACAGAAAGGGGAGAAAGAAATATCTGTTGCTTACTCTGCAAGTATAGTACAACAACAAATGTTTTTTTAAAAACTGCACTTAGACTTCTGTACCCTCTAAAATAAAGAAAATACCTCAAACATCAGGTTTGCATCAGACACTGAGGAGGCAGTTCTTTGAGAAGTCGGATTAAAGCCTGCAGCCACATCTGAAGTAGAAAATACTGATGTTTAGTTGTTTTCGTTGCTGAAATAAGTAACTGCAAATTAAACAGTCACTTCCTCCACACACTAAAGCTGAACACCTGTTTTGCTATTTTAAATGCGTACTACACGATGCATGCAGTATCATTAAGCAACAACATTCGCACTTTCTGTCTTCATCACAGCCCTGTTAGCAGATCTTTAGTTTCAACTTACCCTGCAGAAGTCCTTCAAAACAAAGCCAGAAAATGACCTGCAGGCAGATTTTAAGTTGTAATTCCATGTTGTTTCTTCTCTCGACTACTGCCGACAGATAGCCTATCACCACATCCTTCTCCCACTTTTGTGAATCCGGGCAAATGCAGCTCAGACTGAATACCGTGCATTTTTTCATCATGGAAAAAAGGACCAAAAGCCAGTTGGCTGTGAAGCAGGGGAAGACGGCAATAATTTTAAATCCTGGTTCTTTTTAAGCAGCATTCAGCCCTTTGAGGAAGAACAACTTAATAGAGTTTGCAGAGTTACTAGAGGTAGAACTAATCTTTCCCCCCCTTAACTGTAAAAACTGTTCAACTGCAAAGGTTTAAGGCATTACTTCAATAATATTTTTAGTATATTCATCTTGACTAGTACAAAACAAGAAGGTGAATCCAGCTCTGACATAATAACCAGAATTACTGCTCTAATTCAAATCTGAAGAAAATATATTCTACAGTCTTAATATTTTTTCTCACAGAATACATGGATGTTATCATCCCAATTAAATCATTTACAGAATAATTCATTCGATGGATGAATGACATTTATTATTTTAAAGCTAATCTCTTTGGCTTTAGGTTGCATTTTCTTAAATTTATTTTCTGTGAGCAGTTCATTTGTGATTTTCATTTTCTATAGTTTCATTTTTTTTGTTTGTGTTTCTTTTCTTTTTCCACATGCTTCTATATATGATGCCTTGTATATGTATTACTGGGAGATGTTTTGTAAAACAAGAGTTTTGTGAAATAGTGGTGTCTTATAATCCCATGTGGGATGGGCTAGATTTTTGGCATGACACAGAAATAAAATAAAAACAATTTAAAACCTCATCCAGATGGTAAAGTTTACCTTACATTCTGTGTCAAAGGCATGATGTACTATTATAATTTTTGTCACAAAAGGCTCTGAAGTCATTATAACTGACTATCTAACCTATAACTGACTACTTTCAGTTCAGTTCAGCTTTAGTTACTTTTCAGATGAAGATTTGACACAATGGATAACACAACAAGCTTTTAAAATACAAAACATTGTTAAAGATGAAACCAGTGCTTTCCAACCTTTTTGGCTTTTTATGTCTTACAAAAGGTATTATGTAGTCGGAGTCACAGTTTCCCTCTCAACTTCTCACATGGTTTCATTTCAATAAATGTTCAAATGGTCCAATATTTCACCAAAAAGCAAAGCTTAGAGGAAAAAGTCCAAAAACTGAAAACAGATGTGTGTACCAGAACTTTGTTTTTTTTTTTTTTCCTCTCCCATTAATCATCTCACAACCTCTCAGATTTATCTGGTGACCCTTTGGAGGGGCCTGACCCCTAAATTGGGAAACACTGGACTTAACTAACTAACTAACTATATATAAAGTAGTTCACACTAGCTCCACCTCCAAAAGCTACAACAATAACATGCTGCTTACACACTGATGCTCCAGTATTAATAATCTAAGGATGTCATATCTAATAATATATCAGTCAGAGGAACAAAACACTACTTAATACTTTAAGTACATTTTACTTCTAATACTTGCTGTACTTTTACTCAAGTAGGATTTTTCATGCAGGACTTTTACCTGTAATGGAGTATTTTAACATTACTGTAAATTAGCCTATTGGCACTTAAGTAAAGGATCTGAATACCTCTTGCACCACTGTTTAATCGTCATGCAGCGTTATTTATTTACCTCAGGGTAAGCATTATTTCTCTAATGACAACGTTAGTAACACAAGTCCACCACATGGAGACAGCAGCACCAGTTTATACCAGTGAGCCGTGTCTCAGCTGACCGGTGAAAAGTTTATTTACTTCCGGTGAACAGTTCCGTTGCTTCTGAATGATAAAGTAGTGGAGTTAAAGGTAACCGTACTTATTTACTAGTCATTTTATAAAGCGTCGGGACTCTGCAGTCTCACTAACAGTCGTAATAATAACTCTACCTCCACGAAATCACGGTTGAATTAATACTCGAGGGGAGTTAGCCAGGTAGCTGCTGTGAGTGCTAACGCTAGCCAGTCAGTGGTGAACACTTGTATGTGTTAGCATCCGTCGGTGCGGAGTATCGCCTGCTCTGTAATCTATGTCAAGTTAAATTTTAGCTCAATGTCACATCACAAAATGTTCAGAAATCTTAAAAACATCACAGTCACCTCACCGCCGTTATTCGCTCGAGAGCCACGTTAACGTTAACTTACTTGCTGCTGTGTTTTTGCATGTCCTGCCAGTTTACTATTTACACGTAGCTGAAAGTATTGCTGTTTAAAACATCAGCGATAAATCCTGCCGTTGTGAAACTGTTTTACAGAGTTTGACACAAAAACATTTCATCACAAGCTCCACTTGGAGTTTGTAGTTCGCTCAGTTGTCATGGAGATGATTCAGCGGTTGTTAGGAGCTAACGGTTAATTTGTGTAATAGTTTGTGTTGTTGTTGAATGTAAATGTAATACTGAGAGTTATATTGCTAATTATTGTCCTTGTTGGTAAAAAATAGGGCGGACGAATTAATAATATATAACTCTCACTATAACAGCACAATTCAACAGCATAAAAACAATCTACAGTGGCTGTTGTGTAGCTTCCTCAGCAGATGGAGTTTTTCTGTTGTGATGGAAATCCAACGTTAAATGATTAAAAAAAAACTTTTTTTTTCTGAGCACTTTCATCCATGTTGGCTTACAAGTTCCAGGACAACTAGGTAACTCCATCTGCTGAGGAAGATCATATGATTTCACAGCTACTAAGTAGACTTCGTAATTTGGTGTCTGTTGTTTCCAAGTTCAAGAATTAAACTTTTCAATCTCAACTCTCTAAAGCAGTTTAACAGAAAACTAAACATTATAACAGTCATGGAAGTGTTATTTATTGCATTGTGTGTTGTATTAAATCGCATTAGTTTTAGCTGCATGTAACCAATGCCCTGCTTCCTGGTGTCTTTCAGTCAGGCGAGCAGCAGAGATGGAGTCCAGCGAGGAGGGGGGCCTCAGTGTCGGGGGCTCTGTGGGAGAGGAGAACTACTTCCTGGGATACACCTTCACCGACCGCTCCCACTCCAGCCGGGTGGTGAAGAGCATCATGGACTTGTGCCTGGAGGACGGCCTGTTCGCTGACGTCACCATCACGGTGGACGGCAAAGAGTTCCACCTGCACCGACTGGTGCTCTCAGCGCAGAGCAGCTTCTTCCGCTCCATGTTCACCTCCAACCTCAAAGAATCCCACAACCGCGCTATTGAGCTGAAGGACGTCAGCGCCACTGTCTTTCAGCTGTTGATTGACTACATCTATCACGGCACGATTAAACTGCGGGTGGAGGAGCTGCAGGACACCTACGAGATGGCAGACATGTACCAGTTAACAGCTCTGTTTGAGGAATGCTCTCGTTTCCTCTCACGGACAGTGGAAGTCAAGAACTGCCTGCAGGTAATTTACAGTTTTCCACAGGCTTAGCAGTCCTTAGGCATCATTATATAATATCAGTGTTATGATTATCTATTTTCGTCCAGGTGATGTGGCTTGCAGACAGACACAGTGACCAGGAGCTGTATACTGCAGCAAAGCACTGCGCTAAAATCCACTTGGCCCAACTTCATCAGACTGAAGAATTCCTCAATCTGCCTCTCTGTCTGCTCTTGGACATCATCAAAGGTATTTATAGTTTCTGCTCTGTCACCATTTTTTGCATGTTCATCAAGCTCACTTACTACAAATTAGTTATACATAACATTACTGTTTTTCTTTTCCAAAACATACACTTCCTTCTATGTGTTTGAATTGATCTCTTCCTGCCTTCCCTGAAACATTTGGTTCCCATTCACTTTGTAAGATTCTTGACGTTTGCTTCAGAAAGGTAAATCAGATAAGTCTCCACGGTGACTATATTTGCATGGTAATGCAGATGAAACTATAGATTAATTTGAAAAGTTTGAATTGCTTTATCATGCAGCACTAACACCAGAATTAAAGATTTTCACTGTGCTGGGTTGTTAACTCTCTCAGGTCAACTTCCAAGTTAATTTTCACTCAATTAACTGGAAACTGAAGGTTGAAAAAGGTGAGAAGTAAAAAAATATAGATATACACTCAAATTTCTTTAAAAATTGTAAAAAAAAAAAAAAAAGAAAAGAAAAAAAAAAGTATGCTTTACATTATTTTGAATAAATTCACGAAAACAATAAAACACTGTTAATGTCCATGAACACATTTAATGAATTCAGCTCACAATTGTGTTTGTTTGTGTTCAGATGGAGTTCCGAGCTCCCAGAATCCAACGGTGGCCATCGAGTCGTGGATAAACCATAACAAGGTGGAGAGAGAGGAGTTTTCTTGTATTCTGCAAGAAAATCTCAAGGTAACATTCTCTCATGTAAAAAGCATTCTTGAAGGGACTCTCATCTCACGTCATTTGATATTCTCTGATGATCTCTTAATCTCTTTTATCTTTTTGTATCCACAGGAAATTGGCGAGAATGTCCACATTTACCTGATTGGTAAAGAGGAGACGAGGACTCACTCCCTCGCTGTGTCACTACACTGTGACGAAGACGATGCGATCAGTGTGAGCGGACAGAACAGTTTATGCCACCAGATCACTGCAGCCTGTAAGCATGGAGCGGACCTGTACGTGGTAGGGGGATCTATCCCCCGCCGCATGTGGAAGTGCAACATGCACACCATGGACTGGGAGCGCTGCGCCCCACTGCCCAGAGACCGCCTCCACCACACCATGGTCTCTGTGTCCACTGAGGATGCTATATACTCGTTAGGAGGTAAGACGTTGCAGGACACGCTCTCTAATGCCGTCATCTACTACACAGTGAAGGACAACATGTGGACAGAGACCAGTCAGCTGGACACCGCGGTGTCTGGGGCCGCTGGTGTTAACCTGGGAGGTACCATCTACCTGCTAGGGGGGGAGGAGAATGACATGGACTTTTTTACGAAGCCATCCCGTCTTATTCAGTGCTTCGACACCGCCTCCCAGAAGTGCCAGATCAAACCTTACATGCTGCCGTTTGCCGGATGCATGCACGCCGCGGTCCACATGGACGTGATCTTTATCGTAGCAGAAGGAGACTCGCTGGTGTGCTACAACCCTTTGCTGGAGAGTTTCACCCGCCTGCGTTTCCCTGAAGTGTGGAGCTGCGTTCCTTCACTCTGGAAGGTGGCCAGCTGCAATGGCTGCATATATGTTTTCAGAGACAAATGTAAGAAAGGCGATGCGAACACGTTAAAGTTCAACCCAGCCACGTCTGTCGTCTCCGTTATCAGAGGCATAAAAATCCTCCTCACAAACTGGCAGTTTGTTTTGGCCTAAACTGTCTTCTTGATGTTCACGCTGTGGTTGGTACACACACCACGGACAATCAGGGAAGACTGTTGGGTAACTTGCTATGACTTTACTGCTCAGACATCTTGCACGGAGACCTGCTCTAAATGTATTTACTCAGCTGGTTTCCGCGTCACTCATTCCATTCTGACTTCACCACCAGACCAGTAAAAACAGTTCAGTGGTGTGTGTGTGTGTCAGTTGCTTGTATTACAGTGTGTCTCATTGTGGATCCATTAGCTGACAAGTCAAATAATTTGTGATGATGCTGTAACCAGTGATGTACTAATCAACATTGTTTTCTTGTGCACCGCTTGTTTATTGACACGCATGAACAACTTCAGTGTAAAAACTTTACTGAACACGAAACATCTCTCAGTATGTCGTAAGTGATTGAGTGTATCATGATGTTGTAGGCTGTGTCCTCAGATGTCAAATTTTAAGTCAGTGTGCATAAAGATGATAATAGAGGATGTTTTCTAACTTTTCAATTTTTCACAGTTTCTTGTCTGAAGATTGTATTTTTTTGATGTACATGTTCTTCAAGTTTAACTGTTGACAAATATGTCAAATATATGGCTGTAGCTAAAAGCTGTCACTGTTTGTTTTGATATTTTTGGCCCTTTAACCTTTTATGAATTAACTAAATATTATTAATGCTATATATATATATTACTAATTCATTGCTGCAGTTATACAATGATGCATTTAGAAATGGTCCGTTTTGGTGCTGTGTAGCTATGAAAGCTTTGCCTCAACAAAGACGTCTCTTCTAACCGCGTTTATCTTTGGATTGGTTATGCATCTTGTGAATGACAAGGTGGTAAAGGTGCCTGTTTGTGTCCTTGGGGGATAAAAGGGGAGTTGAAGGAGAGAAAGCTACTACAGAGAGGCCAAAACTTTGATCCCATTGATGTGTTGCAGGAGTCTGTGCAGCTGAAACCCAAGCCCAGTAACATGTCAGACTTTGTGAACTATTCTAAGCATCAGTTGCTGACGCTGAGATGAGGGGTGGGGGGAGGGTGGGGTGGAGGGGTTTCTGGGGGGCACATATGCCCCTCCATAAGAACTCCCAAATGAAACTGACGGCCGGTACGAGCACCATCTGACATGCAGTCCCTCAACGTTGGGAAATAAAGCTGTTTATAGCCCCCTCATGACAGTTCACAGTCCCTCGTGTAAAGACAGGTTAGATCCATTTGTTGCTGTGTGTTTTTAATGCTCCGGTGGGTTGTGATGTCAAAATTTCTACTCCAGCGTTCGGTCAGAGTGGAGTTTAGTGTGAAGGTATATCACTAGGAGTTATAGTGACCTTGGGATTGCTTGCTGAGGACAGAACAGAATTCCTGAAGGGACACATGGTCTAGAGTGACAAGGCCATCTGCTGTAGCGCCAGCAGTAGGAGGAAGGTGGAGGGGGTCGGACAGAGGGGTGTTGAGAATTCCTTTCGCTGGGGTGTGGAGGGAGTAGATATTCTGGGATATCGCTGCTTGCACTCTGCTGGGAAACGTGTTTCTTTGGCGTTTTTCAAATGGAAATCTGAGGGAGAGTTTTTGAACACTTGATGGTGAGAGGGGATCTTTGCAGGGTTAAATGGGGAAGATATTTTCTTGGCCCTCCAGCTCTCCACGAAGCAATTGGTGATAATGGTCTTGGTGTATTGCCGTTTTACTTTGGCAGATCCAGTTTCCTTTCCCTCTCAGCAGAGCCGGAGCTGAGAGAGCTGGATCTGTTAGGCCTTCTGGCACCGACCGCTCAGAGGATCATCTTCAAGGGATCTTCTTTGGAGTTGTACTTTGCATGGCAAGGATCTACTTTCTTGCTGCCTCACTGAAATTGCATGGCCTAAACGAATGAATATTTTTATGAGGCGCCTTGTACCAGAGATGGGCCAGGACCAAACCAAGCACCAGATAGAGAAGGGCCTGAGGTTGTATCAGTCCAATCAGACAGAGAAAGCCCTGCATGTCTGGACAAAAGTGCTGGAGAAGACCTCAGACCCTGGAGGGAAGTTTCGGGTTTTGGGATGTTTGATCACAGCTCACTCAGAAATGGGAAAATACAAAGATATGCTCAAGGTAAGACTCCTAAAGAACAGTTTGCTTCATGCAACTTACAATTCAGGAAACCAGTAACATATATTTCTCTCTCTCTATATATATATCGTATATATATATATAATTGGTGTATACTGAGTTTGCTGTAGCCTTGCTGGCCAGATTCAGTTTGAGAACATTAGTATTAAAGTAATATGACTTTTTGCCTGTATGAGAAGTTTTCCTTTATTAATATTTAAACTCCAAATAGCTTTGTGATCACTTGGTATCTAGGTAATTCATCCTCAGTTTTTTAATACTGTGTGATTATATTTTGTTATGCAACCACCAGTGTGTGTGTTAGGTTGCAACCTAATGAGAGAATGCCACTGAATATCTCATCAATTTTATGCGTCATCATGTCTGTTCGGGACTGGTACATTTCATGTTCGTAGTAGCATTTTAACATTTCCAGAATGCCCAAGTGATTATTAAACAGGAGGAGGTCAAAGGTTACCTTCTAAGTGCCATTTACTGTGATCTTGAGAAGCATGGGTTAATTTGTGGCTTCCACACAATGCAGAGTAAATAAGTGCCCTGCAACGTGAGTATCAGTGTGGGGTGTCTTGTTTATATAATCAGCCTTACTCAAGCAGCACGCACTCTCTCTATCACGTAGTTTAATGAGGACCTTATAAAGTTGTGGCCCTAAAGTAGAGGCCTTATCTCTTTGAGTACAATTATCAGATAATTTCTCTTTTATTCAGTATCTATTTGAATACACAGTCATTCATCTGACTCTTCACAATTTGCCTGCACATTTTCCATCACCTTATACTCACCCTCTCTCTACAGTACGCCCTCGATCAAATCGACACAGCCAGAGAAATGGAGGACCCAGACTACCTTACAGAGGGGTACCTGAATTTGGCGCGTAGCAACGAGAAGCTGTGCGACTTCCAGAAAACCGTCTCGTACTGTAAGACCTGCTTAAACATGCAGGGTACCACTGTCAGCCTGCAGCTCAACGGCCAGGTATGTCTTAGCATGGGCAACGCCTTCCTGGGCCTCAGCGTCTTCCAGAAAGCTTTGGAGAGCTACGAGAAGGCCTTGCGCTACGCACACAACAACGATGACAAGATGCTGGAGTGCAGAGTCTGCTGCAGTCTGGGAAACATCTATGTTCAGCTTAAGGTACTTTCGCTAAAGTAAATGCACTGCATTTATTTTAAATGATATTTGATTGTTATAAAACTAGCTGAAAGCTGATTTTGATGATTTCAGAGTGTGCTGCACTTTAAACAGCCTTTGCTCAGCATTAACTTTAGCTAAATTGGTTTTACATTTGTTCTTCTATGAGACATTATAGACAAAGAGACTGAATGGGACCCCATCAAGAAATCTGAATACTTAATAGTTCCGTCTTATTTTATCTGGGTGAAACGGTCAGTGGACTGCACGTGTGACTTGATTGTGCAATCAATACCGATGTTGCCAGTGTATTTGCAGAGCATGATAACACCGCAGAGCATCCAAACAAACATCATCATTGGTTAGCTCATGCAATACTGGGCATTGTAAAACAAGGGCGGAGTGAGCAGGCTGCCTGGCGGGGGCTTATGTAGTACCCTTGACATCTGAGATTTGTAAGAGTAATCCCCCAGCTTCCCAGGGAGGATTGGTTTCAATGGGAATGTGATGAAGTGCCGTTCGAGGAATGCAGTCATATGTCACGTTATTTTATGAAACAAAAATCATTCACAGCTCTCTGGTCAGATTCTTGATTTGGACACCGAAGGGAATCACAAACCAAAAAACCCTGTGTTAGTAGTATCTTATTAGGATGTTCTACCTTTTTGGGCAGTACTCGGACATCAGAGGTTTTACTCATCAATAACGTCTGCCAACAGGACTATGAGAAAGCCCTGTTTTTCCCCTGCAAAGCAGCTGAGCTTGTCAATGACTACGGCAAGGGTTGGAGCCTCAAGTATCGCGCCATGAGCCAGTACCACATGTCTGTAGCCTACAGGAAACTGGAGCGCCTGCCAGACGCCATGGAATGCTGTGAGGTATTGTTTTATAACTGTCCAGCACATGATAACTGTCCTCAGAGACAAACTTACATAACCTAACAGAGAATGTCACAGTTTTGGTTTCCTCACCGACTTGTCTTCCCCTCACGCCTTTGGCTGTTCTGATGTCGGAGCTGTAGCTACAGTAGATGCTGTGCTGCCGACAGGTGCGAGTGCCAGTTGTTCTGTTGTACGAGGCCTTAGACCTCGACAAAAATATGCTCACAGAGGCGCTGGTTTAAAGTGTTAATGAAGAGGGTGGCTTTAGTCTTCACTCTGTTCTAATTATGTACTGAGGGTGAAAAATAACTTGATGTCATTGCCTTGGAGTGCAAGTATAGTAACAAGATAGCAGGATGCATTTCAGATTCATTACATTTGCCAAACACATTTAGCCAAACAATTTATACATCTTCTCATATTTAGAATACCAGTGTACAAGAGGAGGACTAAAGGTGAAAATCAACAATGTCTCACATTCCCCCATCACTTCTCACTGAGGTTTATATGAAAATGTACTGATAATAAAACAAAAAGAAATAACTGCATGACATTTGTAAAAGTAGTTTGATAAAATACAACCTTAATTTTTAGAATTCAAGTAAGTATTTTGATTGTAAACAAATATAATTATGTGCACCCTACGAAATGTTTGTATTTATAATAAGACTGAATTTTAGGAAGCATATTTGTATTATACATTATTGTACTGTATATGACTGTTTAATACTTCTGTTTGATTGAAGAGCGGCCAGACCTCTAAAAGGTTTCTCTTGTGCTTTGACAGGAATCTATGAAGATTGCTCTGCAGCATGGTGACCGTCCTCTGCAGGCCCTGTGCTTACTAAACTTTGCAGACATACACCGCTGCAGGCATGACGTTGATGTAAGATGTTACCATTTGTGCAGATTTGTTTAGGATTTGCAAAAGTGGTCGTTGAGGATGAGACTTTGTCATTGCTTTGTATGCTTTTGTGCTCTCTGAAATGTAAGTTTTGACTCAAATATTTGAACTATGTGGTAAACTTTTATTTGGGTATTTGTCTTTTCCATTCAGAAAGCATTCCCCCGCTATGAGTCTTCAATGGCTATCATGACTGAGATTGGAAATCGTCTTGGACAATCACAAGTGTACCTGGGAGTTGCAAAGTGTTGGCTTCTGCAGAAAGAATATGACAAGGTACCCACATTAATATATAAATAGTAGTTTCAGAGCTCTGAATAGCTGCCTGCATCTCAGATTTGTTTGAGGATTCATATATAATATAAAGAGTCAAATGAATGAAATGAAACCAAAATGGCAATTCAGTCTGATTATCAGGCTATCATAAAAATATGATAATAATAATAATAATTTTATTATTATTTGGTGCTTATTAAGACACACTCTGCCTCATTTTCCAGGCTCTGGATTCTTTGCAGCGAGCACAGGAGTTGGCAGATGGAATGGGAAACAAGGTATTTGATGTTTCCTTACACAGGATACAGGACAACGTTGTATAAACCGTACAAGCTGGTATGGTAGTACATGCGTGTCTACGTGTCACACTGACGGTCATTTTCCTATATGTGTCTTCAGCTGTGTACATTGAAGGTGCATTGCCTGAGTGAGGGGATTTACCGAAATCAGGGGAAACAGGAGGAGGTCAGAGAGCAGGTGGTGAAGTTCCTGCAGTGTGTTGAGGAGCTGGAGCTCTACTGCGGCATGTGCGGCGAGTCCATCGGGGACAGGGACCAAAAGCTGCAGGCATTACCCTGTTCCCACGTTTTCCATCTCAAGTGGGTGTTTATTCTCAGTCTACTCTTGCCTTTTATTATTTTAGAGGTATACATTTCAGATTTGACAAATTGTTGACTGTGAGTTTCATTTTTATGCTCTTCATACATGATTTTGCCACCAGAAGAACTTACCCAGACTGGTACAGGCTATATTTATAATGATCAATACACTATGGTTGTTTTTAAAATAAGTTGTTGACATTCTGCTGTTTTATCGTTTCAGGTGTCTGCAGACAAACGGGACAAAAGGTTGCCCTAAATGTTTCAAGTCCTCCATGAAACCTGGATTTGTGTGATTATGAGACTGTGTTTCTGCGATGGTTTTGCGAACACAGCGTGCTGATTCCTCACAGGCTCCTGACTGATCTGAGAGAAGCAGGCAGCCTCAGGATGTGCTGAAGATGTCTGAGGAGTAATAATTCACTGCTCTGTGCAGAGGATCCTGAACTGAACCAAGTGTCCCAGGGTGCGGTTCTGGGGACTCGATCAAGGCATCTACTATTATTTACAGACATCAGTCTGTAAGTGACTGAAGCAGACAGAGGAGGTATATCTGACAATGTTACATTTCAATATAAGTCCTTCATTGATCTGAAGACTGGCCATTTGTTGCAAAATTCAACTAGAGAGCAATATGGCCGTCTAAAGAGCATTTATAACTTAACATATGCTATTATATGCAGTAGAATTGTATAGTAAGGATGAGATGAGATGACTTCAGGGTTTGTTGTTCAAATTCCAATATTACCTTTTACACTTCATCCACATTTTCTTTATTGAAGTTTTCTGATTTCTGATCAGGAGAACACAAGAGCCATTTCTGAACTCAACAGATTTCATATATTTATTATTGTTTTCATGTACATACTATTATGGTCATTTGTTTTAAAAAGTTTGATTTAATTTAGGTGTTTTGTGAAACCTAAAACTAACTAGAATCTCTTAACCGTTTAAAAACTATTATGTCTTTACAAAGCAGGTATATGCAGCTGTTTTTCCTTATCCACTGCGATTAAGGAGCAGGATCAACACACATTGTGTTATTCATAGAAATTCCTTTTCTGTCCATTTCTGGAAATTGTTTTTAGTCTGACATCAGCATTAAGGACACAGATTGTTGATAAGGAAATCTATTGGGTAAGAAACTTTTCTGACCAATTGCATACTTGTCAAATACTTGTTTAGAAAATATACAAATGGTTTAACGTGTTTTTTTTACATGTTTGTAGTTATATGTAAATAGGAATTTATTGGTACAATCTCAAAAGTGAGATTGAGATTTACTTTCAAGGTGATTTTGATGGAGAAAGATGAAATGCTGAGTTTTGACAGAAAAGAGAGCTCAGCACGTCAGATGTTGCATGTTTTATTTACGATACAGAGCAACTAAATTGGATTACATCAATGGATGTTTCCATTTAATTGCATATTTACTTGTATCAGAATTATTTATCACAGTATTTAATAATATTCAGTGGCTTTTACCAAATTCCTTATATATTTGTTCAATTTATTTTACATATTTTGATTTGGAAAAAAGCCATTTGAATCAAAAATGATCATGGCTTACATGAAGTTTGTAATATATAGTACATTTTCCTTAAAAAATGTAAGCCCCTTAGACTAAGACTTCTTTTAGTGAAACTGTAGTTGTAGTTTGGGAAAGTGCTCTCTCACGGATGTGAGACACTGATTAATTTAATCTTATGGTGTAAACTTTTGGTACAGCAGGGACGAAATAGTTTCAACAAACATCACCATATGTTTTGAAACTTTCATAGTCAAAGCAACGAGGTGAGCTACTTATGTCATTACAAACCCTGCTGTAAAATATCATTTAAAAAAAAAAAACTTGCAGCAAAGCAACACATTTACTTTACTTTACTTTACATTTACTGCACAAGCACTTACTGTATGTTTCTCGTTTAAGAACACATCATTAAATCCCAAAAATAGGCCGGTCTATGTAGAGGACTATGGACTGACTGACACATGGAGATTGCAAAACCCAAGTAAAAAGAGAGTATTCATATTACTCCCCATACCACAAATTATACCCACACATTGATTATTGATTAACAACGCTATCTGACCCCCACCATTCATTGCATCGCCCTTTCAGATCATGCTCCCGTCACCATGACATTCCTAGCAGACTCCCATTTCAATACCTCACCACTCTGACATAAGGATTTCATCAAATATTTTGATCAAGACTGGACTCTCTTTCTAGACACCTACAACACACATACATTATGGGAAACAGCAAAAGCAGTAATGAGAGGAATAATTATAGCATTTTGCACAAACCAAAAAAAAAAAAAGAGCATCACTTAGCCTGGACCACCTAGCCTCACAAATGTCCACAGGTCCTACCCTCAGAGACCTGTTAAAAACTAAATATAAACTTAACAACTTACATAACATGAAATCATCATCCATTTGGTCTGTGTTTCACTAATTGGATTAAAATACTGTACTCATCCCCCACTGCTTCAGTAATAACCAGTGAAATTACATTAAAACCCTTGTGTTAAAGAGGCATGACAAAGGGATGTCCACTATCACCATAACTACGTTCTTTTTCATAACATCTCTAGTTACATTCATAAAGCAAAATCACAGTATATCAGGCAGTCAATCTAAATCACTTCATCATAAAATCAGTTTATATGCCGATGATATCCAGTTATACTTGACTTCTTCTTTAACCTCTCTTCAGTCAGTCCATAGTCTCATTAACAGTGCAAGTAAGGTGTCTTCCATCAACTAGGTCAAGTCCAAGACTGGGATGCCGAGGACGGGGATTTACCCTCATTCCATAAAATACCTAGGTATTCATTTATCATAAAATCTAAACAAAACCAAACTTCTCTCTGCTGTTAAAGACCATTAAAGGGGACTCGGAACGATGGAATAAACTGTCACTATCACTATGTGGTCGTATCTGCAGTCAAAATTAACATACTTGCAAGAATAAACTACCTCTCTGCCATTACTCCTGTTAACATGCCCCACAGCTGGCTGTCCTCTCTTAACAGTTAATCGTTTCTGTTGGAAAGACAGAAGGCCTCGAATTGAAATATCTGTCCTCGTACAAAAACCCATTACCATTATTTCCTGCCACACCGCATGCAATCCTGTATATTTGGCACTGGACAAACAACACAAATCCATCCTAGCTGGATGTAGAATAGACAATAACACATGAAAACCCCACCGAAAACCTTCCTTTTACTGACAAGACCATTAAACATCTGTTTCAAATGTTAAGCCATCAACACCACCCTCACAGTGTGGTGGAAAATACAGTATTATCAGTCATCTTTTTGAGGCCTTTTGTCTTTCCAGCGTGGAAGGAGAGGGGAGTAGCCAGCCTGGGGAACCATTTCAGTGGTGGCCTGTTCATGATCTTTGACCTTAACTACAATATACCTCACTGTTGCCACTTTAAATATGTACAGCTGGAAGAAGCCATCAAGGTGAAAATGATCAGTAATTTTGATAATGACACAGCCTCTTAACAGTTTATCATAACTTGAAGTCACTGAGGCCATTGAAGATATACAAATCTTTTTTTACATCAGGAAAACATTGCGTCAATACTCACAGTTAAATGGAACTCAACTAATACAAGAACTCATATAACAGATCATATCTATATCATATGGGATTTTCTGATGATAATAAATCCCATGACTGTCCACGTGCAATAGATGATTATTTTCATGCCTTCTGGCTCTGTTCACCTGTTCAATCCCTCTGGTCGGAGATCATGAGCAGGCTATCCCACATACTTGGCCTCAGCATCCCCCCTCTATCCAGCCGTCTGAATCCTGGGTGACCTCACATCACACAATACTCTAAACCATTTACATTTTAATAGCATTAACAGTGGATAAGAAGATCATATTGCTCAACTGGAAAAAATATCCATCATGCACTGGCTCACTTTGTGAGCAGCACACACTGCTCACAGGACAAAATCACACATTTCCAGGACACGTCCTTGGGAGCCAATCACTGGCTTTGCTATGTATAACACTTGTCAATCTCTCTTTACAACACAATGTGCTTGTATACATTATATAACAGTTCTCATCTACCCCTCTAGTGTCTCCTTTATTTGTCATGTACTATTATTGTGTTGTAATGTGACTGAATTCGTTTTCTGTTTTCGTCCAATGTATTGTTATTGGATCTTGTTTACATAATAAAAGGAAAAAAATTAAAAAGAGCACATCCCTGTTCGATCTCTGAGGGGAAAAGCTCCTCCCCACTGACAGTCTGTCCTCTGACCATAGACGCACAGCTCTAAACTTGAAGAAGACTTAATAGGAGAGTGTGTTTTTGTATGGTTGTTGCAAGTGACAAGATAAAAGTTGCATGAAATTAAGCAACTAATTAAGAATTGTATGATGCCCGACTGTATCCAATGAAGGGTTAAAAAGATGCATGTGTAATTGATCAAAGAAGACTAGAAACATTTTTTAAATATTTGAACTGTTTATTTTTTTCAGAACAGGCTTCAAATCTGTTAAATTGCAGATTTTATTTGTTATTGTTAACTATCCTTCTCTTTGTTTTTTACTTTCCTCTGTGATGCCATATCTTTCAGTTTAGAGTCCAGCTTCCTTTGCAGATAGGCTTTCTTATTGGGGTCCATGGATTTGTCTTTCTTCCCACTGCCAGCATAAAGAACACCCTCCTTGCTTATTCTCATCCGAGCATGAGACTTGGCTTTATCTCCACAACCATGAACCTAAAAAACATGACGATAAATTTTTTTTTAAACAAAACTTTTCAGACCTGTGTTGCATTTTCTTACATTTAAGCTGTCACTCATAGTGAAAATACAGCATACAGACTCCTAAAATACCACCCAGAAGACACCCAGAGTATGACTCCTAATAAACATAACAAAAGCGACTTGCAAAGACTACTTGGCTGACATCTGTTCTTGTCTTACCTCTGGTATGTGATGACTGAGACAATATTGCCTGTTGCAAAAGAGGCAAAGCTGACCGAGGGTTAGCACAGAGGCTTTACACTTGACAAAGCTGCACACACTTTCAGCCTTCACGACAGCATTGATGAGTGTGTCGAAGTCATCGTCTGGAGTGGCGGCGGCAGCGATGTCGCAGGCGCCTGCCTTGGTTCGGTTCTTCCCTGAGAGATGACAATGGTGACTTGTTAAAGTGATATCAGAAAAAGGTTTCACAAAGCATTTCGATGTTTTTACTGCAAACCTTTAGACTTGGCCTTCTTTGAAGATTGTGCCTGAGCTGGTGGGATGTTGTTCTGTTGCTTTTTTTGTTGAGCATTTTCCTCCCTTTTCTGTTGCTCCCTCTTCATTCGCTCCAAATGTAAACTTTTCAAATCTAATGGAAGCTGACACAATGGATCTTTTGGGGGATTTGGGGTAGTTTCCTCTTCCTGAGCTGCTGCTTCTTCTTCTTCTTCTTCTTCTTTTTCTTCTTCCTTTGCTTGTGTCAGCTCCTCAGCTGGTCTTGAGACAGTGATACACCTGTCTTTCCCCTCGCCTTTGCTCTCATGCACAAGGCTCATCTCCTCAGCGATCTGGTGGACCAGCAGTCGGTCATGAGAGTTAAACGATGATGGAAACTTTAGCTCACTCTGATTTAAATCCTTCAGAAAGCTCTCCACCTGTTGTCTGATCTCAGTGTATCTGTTCTTTTTCTGTTCCTCCTCTGTCAGTGCGGATGTGCAGGAGTTTGTGTGCTTATCTTGTTTCTTATCATCCTCCTTAATGCTGCTACCAGTGGATTTCTTCTGGCCTGGCTTTGCCTTACTGGGACGCTGATCTTTGACCTTCTGTTTAGCTGACATGGAGCTGCTGGCAGATGTACTTGGCTTTGTGTCTTTGTGGTCGCGGATGTAGTTCTGTGGTACGATGTCCTGGATGTACTCAAATGCTGTTCTGACCTCGCCAAACTCAGTCATATGATTGACTAGGGACTTCAGAAAAGCATGATTCTGAACCGTTTGGGTGTCGCACACTACAGCAATTTGACGTCTCGCACGTGTAACAGCCACGTTTATCCTTCTGTCCTCTGCCAGAAATCCAACCTCACCTAAAATAAGGGAATTAACAAACATTTTTGTATGTAAATTGATAAATGCAGATAACATTCATGGTGTGGCAGTGTCAGGAAAATTCAAAAATTAAGAAGTTACCTTTCCTGTTGGACCGGACTAATGACAATACCACAGCTTCTTTCTCTCTGCCCTGAAATCCATCCACTGATTTTATCTCCAGCTCTGGATGCCTCGCAGAAAGTTTCTGGCGCAGAAGATCAACCTTCACAGAAACACACACATTAAAACCATTATTCAGGTATTTTCATAAACCACTATTTTTTTTTAAATTCAATTTTAGATTTCCAGCTTGACAAAACATTTTTTGTGTTTGGGGTTTTATTTTTTCTTAATGTGACAGTGGGAATCTTTTAAAGTAAATGTAAATTACTGAGTAAATATTAAAGGTACAGTTCCTCAAATCAGTTACTTACTTGTAGATTGTACGGTGCAATAACAGCTATGTCTTTAGCCTTAACCCCAGCTTCAGTCAAGGCCTTTATGTGCAGTTCAACAATGTCTACTTCACCTGAGGAAACAGCAAACACACTGTTAGGTCCCACACCACACAAACCAAATCTTTTTATTTATGTTTATATATATCTATATATCTATATATCTATATATCTATATATATATATATATATAAAAATGAAAAAATGTCTAACCTTGATTGCCTTTGGACTGCTCATCTGTGACCTCCATTTCACTCAGACCACAGCCTGCTGTGTCGATCAGAAGAAGGGGCGTGCTGGTCTCTTCTACACAGGTGACTCCTGGTAGATCTCTATTTGCATCGAAGACATTAATTTAAACAGTTACTTTAAACATATGTTATTTTAGAGAGTTACTGCTTCACTGAAAAAAAAAAATTCACAACCAAACTGATTCTCACTTTAACAAGTGTCTCTCCACTGAGTTGTGAGCAGTTAGTTTTCCCTGGTACATCTCTTTGGAGGCCCATTCCATGATGGCACTGTTCATGCGGTACTGTACTGTTAGCATTCGGACCACTGAGTCCCCGTACATCTGGATAAGTCTCTCCATAAGACTAAGAGACAAGCCTTTTGATGCAGCTCTGTGGGAGACATATGAGAACAATATTCATCAAAATATACATGATCAGTTTAAGGAAAATGTTTAAGCAAATATGAACATTTGAATGTTAATATGAATGCATAAAAAGAGAAAAACCTGTGTTTTACGTTTGTGATTTGATAGTAGGTGGTAGCTGCTTGTAGTCTCCAGCCAGAATACACTTGCGTGCTCTGAGCAGGGCGATCCAGCAGCTGCTCTCCAGGGCCTGAGCGCACTCGTCTATCACCACCCAATCAAAATGCTCTGCTGGCAGGAACTTCAGAGGGCCGTCATGACAAGCACCTGCGGACGCAGACAAGTGGTTTCTGGTTGCCTTTTATCATCACTGTTAGAAATGAATGTCTTCCTCTTCACTTAAGGCCATTGCTGACCTGTGTTGGTGCATAAGACGACATCAGCACTTTTCAGGATCTGAGTGATGGCTGTTGCTTCCCTGGTTTTCAGCTCCTTTCTTAGCTCTCCTATTTCCCTTCTGAAGTTCCCCCGATCTCCTTTGTCATGCATCTTCTTCATTCCCGTCTTGGAAAATTATAAATATAAAACATTACAAATAATTCTGGATGGCATAGCACACATGCTAGTAGTAGAACACACTAATATACTTACAAACGCTTTATCGATGTCTTTACGGATGTCAGAGATGATGTTTGCGTTGTCACTCTTAGCAAGGATGGCATCCAGTGAATGTTTCTGTATGGACTCCAGCAGTCTGGCAGGATGTCCCAGCCTCAGAACCTTGGCCTTGCTTCGGGCTAACCGCTCCACTAAATTATCCACACCCACGTTAGAGGGGGCACAGCACAGGATCTGCACAAACACAGAACCCATATATCAAAATGATTCTGTCTAGACTGAGATGCTGTAGTGACAACTCCAGAAAACCAATAACATGGATATGAATATAATTCAACTAATCAGAAAAAAACTAATTATCCACATATACAATAATAAACTTCAACTTTCTGCACCTTTTGGCCTTGTTTGACAGCCTGCAGAATGATCTCCACCACTGTGGTGGTTTTCCCAGTGCCTGGTGGTCCATGAATCACAGCCAGTTCTCTCTGAGACAGAGCAAAGGACACAGCTTCTCTCTGGGAATCATCCAGGTTTGAGTTTAAGAATTCTACTTCATCTGATGGAAAATAACAGAAAGATAAATAATTTTGTGCACTGTGGGATTCACACTATATTTGGAGATTTTGAAATCAATGTAAAGAGTGCACTTCATACTTATATAAAAGCTAGCAATTCATAGTACAGTTACATAGAAAAACTAGAAGGATCATTTTCGATAAGATATATTTAATAAAGCCTCACTTACTTGGCTGCGATTGAGATGAAGGTTTTGAGTCTCCGAAGAGAACATTTATCAGATTTGCAGCTGGTCCATTGCAGTATCCATTTAATGCATTCAAGGCACTGCAAGCATAAAAATAATTTGTATCAGTGGTTCATAACTCAAACGTTCAGTTGTACAGTAAGAATTTGACATTAAAAGATTTAAAGTTGACATTAAATATATCACTCACTGTTTCATTCGTTTGTAAGTCACATCATTTGCCAACTTTAGGAGATTGTAAAGAGCATCTGTATCAAAACTGAGCCCATCCTTTGAATCGTCAAAGGCCACACTTATAGCTGCCTGGGTGACCCTCGTCACTATCCCTGTGCTGATCTGAGACACTGCACTGCATCCACCAGTGTCATACAGGCCAACTATGTCCCCTGTAGCAAAAGATACAAACTTCACATTAAGCAAAATATGAAACCAAAGTCACAAAAGAACATAGATCAGATGTTTTATTATAACATCTTACCAGGTCCAAAGCTGTTGCTTGGAAGAGATAAGAAACCAAGATGCTTTCTTGGCTCTAGGACGACGACAGTGCGGCCATACAGGCCTGTGGACTGACTTCCTATCTGCAGTTTCAGCAGACATACTCCTTTGTTTTGAAGATCCTTAAGAGAGACGTTCTCCTGCCATACCCTTAAAGCACAAAAACACCTTTGTTTTATACAAACAACTATCAATAAGAAGATTTTTTAATGGCTTTCTGGGCAAAACATTGTAGGTTGCAGCTAAAGATTCTAACATTGCCTAATCTCTTTCTGCAAAAGGGGAACGTCACCAATTTGACACATTAAGGTCGGTTTGCTCACTATGGGAAGTAGTACTCCAACTAATAATGTGGCTCTGGGGGATGTTTGTCAGGTCTGAGAAGAAAAACCCTCATGGATGTCATCAGTGTTATCTTGTTTTGGGCTTAGATTTATAATTTAAAAACATATTTGTAACAGCTTGTTTTGTGTTTGATTCTTTACAGGCATTATGGGAAAGTGTAGGATCCAGTATTTTTGGAGTTTGACGCATACTTGGGACTAAAAGTCAGGATATCTCAGCTTGTTTTGACCACTCTTAGTTTAATGTGTCTCCTGCAAGTCCTTCAACTTTATGTAAGTGGTAACTTATACACTAATCAATGCAGTGGTATTTCACATACCTGGTTTCATCTATTTCAGCCTCCCTCTCCTCTTGTAGAAGCTCAAGTGTCTTTGACACAAACTGTTCAACTGCCATCACTCACTAAAAAAAAACAAAACAGTGTTGCGGCACAGATCCAAAACATGTTAGTTACTGTTTATTACTGTCAATTAGCTTCAGCTGAAGACAACAAACAAAGGTCTCATTGTACAAGTAAGGTTTAACGTTTACACACCGTCACACTTGACTTGCTTGATATTGTAATTAATTAATATTTCTCTCCTTAATGTGTGTGTGTCACAGTAATCAAATGTATGGTAACTTACTCCTAGTCGCAGTTTGCAACCCTTACTGTTAATATCATAGTCACGTAACAGTTAGCTTAACAGTCATAAATGAGAGGCACAAAATAGAGCTAAGTAACGTTATAGGTTAGTAGTTTATCGGTCTGTTATAGCTGCACGAAGAAAGTCCTGTGATTTCCACACATGTTGTCATGTTAGCTTGCTAATCACACTGCAACATAACAATTTATTTTAGCTACATTTAGCAGGCGATGGTGACACTCACCCATTAACGTTAACAGTCTGAGTAAACACGGAGCAGAGGACAGATTAGCGGTTGTTAACCATGCGGAAACTACCTAGAAGTTTGCTAGTAATATATCACATAATATCGGGTACTGAATAACGCCGGGGGTTTGTAATTGTGCTAGCTTGTCAACATGCTAGCTACACCGCCACCTATCTGCTCAGATGACTTCTCTTCTCGCAGGCAACACACAAACCGGAAGTGTTGCTTTTCTTGACAAGACACGCCCCGCGTAGCCTTTAAGCGCTATGATTGGTCAGGTGTCAACGCCTGGCCAATCATAGCGCTTGAATGCTATGTGGGGCGTGTCTTGTCAAGAAAAGAAGTGGGACCCATATCAACACCTCGTTGACCTGAAATATGCTGAGTCAAGGATTTAACAGTTGGTGAAATATCGGGACTGGCAATCCTTGACTTGATTTATTTCAGGTTTTGATTTATATGGAAGGTCTCTCAAGGAAGTTGTTAGATATGGTAAGGCAAGGCAAGGAAGGCAAGTTTTTTTGTATAGCACATTTCAACAACAAGGCAATTCAAAGTGCTTTACATAGAGCATAAAAGGCATCAAAACAGAATATAAAAGCAACACAATTAAAAAGACATATAAAAACAATTAAAAAGTGTTACATTTGGAAATAAAAAGAAGCTAAAAGGGAATAAAACAAGAGAATAAAAGTGCAGTGTAAAATATTAACCCTCAAATTTGGTATAATAAAAGGCAGCAGCAAACAGAAAAGTCTTCAGCTGTGATTTAAAAGAACTGAGAGTTGCAGCAGACCTGCAGTTTTCTGGGAGTTTGTTCCAGATATGTGGAGCACAAAAACTGAACACTGCTTCTCCATGTTTAGTTTTTACTCTGGGAACAGAAAGCAGACCTGTCCCAGACGACCTGAAAGGTCTAGATGGTTCATAATGTAGCAGCATATCAGAAATGTATTTTGGCCCTAAACCATTCAGTGCTTTATAAACCAACAGCAGTATCTTAAAATCAATTCTTTGACAGACAGGAAGCCAGTGTAAAGATCTGAGAACTGGAGTTATATGATCCACTTTCTTGGTCTTAGTGAGGACTCAAGCAGCAGCATTCTGAATCAGCTGCAGCTGTCTGATCGATTTTTTAGGGAGACCTGTTAAGACAGCATTACAGTAGTCAAGTCTACTGAAGATAAATGCATGGACAAGTTTTTCTAAATTCTGCTGAGACATAAGTCCTTTAATTCTTGATATATTCTTCAGGTGATAGCAGGCTCACTTTGTAATTGTCTTAATGTGGCTGTTGAAATTCAGGTCTGTCCATGACTACACCAAGATTTCTGGCTTCGTTTGTAGTTTTTAACATTATCGATTGAAGCTGAGTGCTGACTTTTAAACGTTCTTCCTTGGCTCCATAAACAATTACTTCAGTTTTGTCTTTGTTTAATTGAAGAAAATTCTGGCACATCCAATCATTGATTTGTTCAATGCACTTACTCAGCACTTGTATTGGACCATAGTCACCTGGTGATATGGTTATGTAAATTTATGTGTCATCCGCATACCTGTGGTAGCATATTTTGTTGTTTTCCATAATCTGAGCTAGTGGGAGCATGTAGATGTTGAACAGAAGAGGCCCCAGAATGGAGCCTTGGGGAACTCCGCATGTCATTTTTGTACGCTCAGATGTGTAATTATCTATAGACACAAAGTAGTCCCTGTCTTTTAAGTAGGATTCAAACCAGTTTAGTACTGTGTCAGAAAGTCCCACCCAGTTTTCCAGTCTGTCTAGTAATATGTTGTGGTCGACCGTGTCAAATGCAGCACTGAGATCCAGTAATACTAATACTGTAATTCTGCCACTGTCAGTGTTTAAGTGGATGTCATTGAAGACCTTAACAAGAGCAGTCTCAGTGCTGTGGTGTGGTCGAAATCCTGACTGGAAGACATCAAAACAGTTGTTTAGTGCCACAAAGTTGCTCAGCTGTTCAGCTTAGAGATGATTAAGTCCAGAGTGTGCCCCTTGTTGTGTGTGGGCTCCGTCACATGCTGGGTCAGTCCATAGTTATCAAGAACATAACACAGTTCTTTAGTCCCTCTGTCCTGGGGGTTGTTAACATGGATGTTAAGATCACCAACGATAACTACACAGTCAAAGTCAATACAGACAATAGACAGCAGTTCAGCAAAGTCATCAAAAAAGGTAGGACAGTATTTAGGTGGCCTGTAGATATTTAGGAATATAGCTCGAGAG
Organism: Thunnus thynnus; assembly: GCF_963924715.1. NCBI lineage: Eukaryota > Metazoa > Chordata > Actinopteri > Scombriformes > Scombridae > Thunnus > Thunnus thynnus. The sequence continues at coordinate 21,116,365 of NC_089521.1, read as the reverse complement.
GAGGAATTCAACTGAAGAGCCACAGAAAGACATCTGTTTGCATTGGAGGGAATCATTAAACAAAATGGCAACTCCACCTCCTTTCTTATGCACTCTAGCTTCACTCATAAAACTTGAGTGAAGTTGTGTTAAAAATATTATCTACCCAATTGTTTGGAACAAGCTGTAGCTGACAAGGAATGGATGCTAAATTTGATAAATTTGCAGAATCAGTTGAGTGCTTCCTGTTTCTTAACAGATTCACCATTCTTTTCCTGTCACCTATCTAGACAGGAATTGGGCTAGCTACCGGCACACTGGGCCCCAGCTTTTCCTGGGAAGAGACATGAGTGCCATTAGCCTTGCAGCCTGGACCCAGAACATATCAGTTAGCACTTGCTGTATTTTGTACACAAATAACTGGATGTGCTATGCTTTTAAACATAGGACTTCGAGGACTTTAAACCATTGGTGGAGTTGGACACTGAGGGGGATTTAGGGGAGAGAATATGGGAGTAGGGCGGGATGTAAGTTTTGTCCCTGCAGTGACCAGCTCTTTCATCTGGTCAGTGAACTCCAAGAGGGGGGAGGAGGGAGAAAGGGTGACTAGAGAAGAGAGTGACCTGGATGGGATTTGGGTGGGTGAAGGGGGTGAATCCTCAAAGGTGGAAGTTGGTGAGGGGGGCAGAGACTCCTCCTCTCGACTCTGTTGACTGTCATGTTTAAAGCTCTTCTCAGGCGGAGGCTGAGGCGGCTCTCTTTTAAGGTTTCTGCCATGTTTTGTTGTGTCTTTTTCTTGTTTTGATTCCTCTTGTCTCTTGACCTTGGCAGAGGGAGCAGACTGGTGATGCAGGAAGTAAAATAAGTTAGAGATGAACAATTTTACTCCTGACTCGTTAAGGAAAAGTCCATCTGCCTTAAAAAGATGTCTGCGGTCCCAGAAAAAGTTGAAATTGTCAATGAAATTCAGTGAATGGACAGTACATGCAGTTCAATGCATGGTAGACATAATTATTATTATGGACAAATATATATAAATGCAAATGAAAAAACAGTAAACCCTCATTAATTTGTTTAAAAATGGATGTAAAAGCTATCACCCATAAAGATGTTACCGAAGAATAATCAGTCACTTAATGCATCATATGAAGTCATATCTAAGTCTCTTTCATTTTAAATTAGTCGTATGTTTACATTTTGTTATATTTTCGACCCGAAGTGTTTATATGTTCTTTTTCTTTTCTACTGTGCTTTTGTTACAATGCATATGTGTGTATGTATATATATATATATATATATATATATATATATATATATATATATATATATATATATATATATATATATACACATATATATATGTGTGTGTGTGTGAAACAATAAATACAAGCCAGAAGATATACATATGTACACATACAGATACCTCCAGTCATATATGTAGTTAGTGTATATATATATATATATATATATACGTGTATATGTGTGTATATGTGTATGTATATATATATATACATATATATATACACATATATATATGTGTGTATATGTGTATGTGTATATATATATATATATATATATATACACTAACTACATATATGACTGGAGGTATCTGTATGTGTACATATGTATATCTTCTGGCTTGTATTTATTGTTTCATATGCAAGCTACTGTTACCTTCTTGAGTTTGTAAATTGCAATTGTTCAGTAAGAAAAAAAAAGACATGTCGAGCCAAGTTGTCAATCAAACTAGTATGAACTGTTCAACAGCCAAAGCCAGATGTTTCTTATGAATTCAGGTCATTAGTCAGTTGCTCAGTGCCATACTTAAAAAAAAAAAAAAACAGATGCAAAATTGCATAAAGGTGAGGCTGAGAAAAGTCACTTCTGCTCTTTACCTTGAGATGGGTGCTGTGCTCCCTGCAGGTCATACATGGCGTCCCTCTGTCTACCTGGCATGCTCACTGGACTGAACTGTCGAGAATCAGGAACTGACAGTTACTGTATAATCATCTGTCATTTGTCCAGTCATGCTGATGGCATTTTATATTATTTATGGTTGTATGTCAATGAAATGTGCTCTTTTGTCTTTGATCACACTGTTTAGACATCTCCTGCAGAGTTTTCCGTGTTGGAGAGAGGACTTGTGGTGTCAGACCCTCATTGGAAAGACATAGAGAGGGAGGAAAAGAGACACAGTGCTCATATAAAGAAAACCTTTCAAGGACCAGTGCTTGGATATGTCACACCTGTAAGTCTGAAACACAGTCACTAACAACATCTTCTTTCTCACTTGCTGCTGTTTAACAATGAATGTACTTTAACCAGTTCACAACACTGTTATCACAGAATGAAAGGGAACATTTGGAGTTCCTCATGTCCAAATCATATGTACATTGGAAAAGTTATTGGTTGCTGAAATCATTGCTCCAGTTCATATTGGTGTGAAGTGATTTCAAAATTCATTGTCCTCTCTCTGTGTATAAAATCCATCCATAAGTTTAACTGAAGCTAATATGAGGCTTCAGCAACCTGAATTAGCCACACACTTACAGTCTTTTATAGTGTGAAAGTCTTAAATCAGATGTGCTTGCAAGGCAACATAATTTATAAAAAGGTTGTAACTTTGGCATAGAGCTAAAACTATGAGTTGATTAATCAATTAGTTGATCAACAGAAAATTAATCTGCAACTTAATAACAGATTAATCATTTAATTCATTTTTAAAGCTGAAATGTCAAATATTTGCTGATTCCAGCTCTTTTCTTTGTCTTATGATGGTAATTTGAAAATCTGTGGTTTGAAGCATGGTTGTCTGGCAAAACAGCACTCTTAACAAGTGTCACGTGTGTGAACTTACAGTATCCTTTAATGTTTCATATGTAGGTTGTTATGACAAAACAATATTTGTAATATGTCTTATTTTTCCCTTCTTGGTTCCAAGCTAACTTTTCTGTCGTGGCGTCAGTTTTGCTGACAAAGACCTGAAACCTTTGATGTTACAGGACTCCATGACTATGATCCAGTTACAAGACCCACAGATATTTGTCTGAAATGGATATTTGTTGAATTACATGAATATAAATGTGGGACACCTAAGGTGTTGAGTTTCAGTGCTCCTGCTGTAAAATTTCTTCTACTTGGCACTACAGAGCAGGATTAGATTATTTACAGCAAGTGAGGTCGACTGCATATTCTGTCCAGTTATTAGATGTCTTTCAATGACTACATGCACAGCATCCTCTTGACTTGCTGGAAAACAAAGAGACAAATATATGAAGCTTTTAGTTTAGTTTTAGAAATGCTTAGTAAGTATTTACCAATTTAGCATCTGTGCTCTGCAGGTACACTTTCCTGTGTATGATCCACTACTATCCTTCATAAAGTCTTCCATGATCAACAGCAGGTTGGCGAGATGAAGTGTGTGAGAATGCGGTGCAGAGAGCCACTGTGTGCCAGGACGTTCAGCGCTCCAGGGCAGTCCAGGATGAGTAATGCCTGGTATCGAGCACCTGGAAAAGGGTCATCATGACATAACTGAGCAGAGTCCAACCAACAGCAGCTACAACAGAAGCAGCAGACATGAAAACAGTCACATGACCATGACGTTAATATTCTTACCATCTATAGATTCAAGTTGTGCCGCATAGGGTTTCACTTAGCCTCACATCTGAGCTCAGTACAGAGCAATGAAAGAAGTTCTGAAGCCACATGGTGTTGAACAGCTTCAATTTGTCATAGATTACAAGTCTTGTCACTCCAAACTTTAGTCATTTATTATATCAGGATAAAGCCCTTGAGACGTAAAATTTTGTTTTCAAGTGGGTACCAAAACATACACTCATTAAAAATCTCCTATAGGTGTTCAACTGTGTTGAGATCTGGTGACAATAAAGTCCATTGCATATTATTCATATCACCTTCAGACTTATCAAACCATTCAGTGACCTCTCGTGCCCTGTGGATGAGGGCGCTGTCATCTCGAAAGAGACTGCTCCCATTAGGATAAAGATCTTTGAACATATAGGATGAAGGTGCACTTGTTTGCACTTAAAAGACCCGAATCATGGCAGGGAAATACCCGCTGCATTCAGTATGTTTTTAAAGTCCCCACTCAAAAATAGGTTTTGCTTATTGTTGCTTCACCTGGATGTTTGAGCTTTAACTGTGCAGAATGATGTATGTGTAGAGTTTGACACTATAGGCTGTCAATCATCTTCTGAAGGGGGGAAGTTCTGTCTGTGTGTGTGCTCACTTTAAATCTTAGTTTAAGGTGTGTATGTAAGAACACAGTTTAGTGACATCACATTCACAGCTAGTTTTGATAGCTAATTTTGATTATTATTAATTGCACATTGCGTATACTGTTTGCACTATTAACATTTGCATATTCCTGGTCAATATATTGTACATTTAATTTCATTCTCTTCAATTTAAAATGTAAACCTGTAGCAGCTCTTCTCGCCTAGAATATATTTTTACATATTTTATATTGTAAATTTCTTTCTTCCTTTATTATATCATTTAGGATTATTTAATTTTGTGTATATTATTACAATTATGCACCACAACACCAAGGCAAATTCCTTGTATGTGCAAACCTACTTGGCAATAAACCTGATTCTGATTCTGATTTCTGATTGGTTTCAATATTCAACTTACACAGGTGTGATGTGGAAATGTGAAACCAAATGGAAAATTCAGTGATGTAGGTGACATCTTATGTCCAGTAGTTTTGAAATGAAAAATATTTGCATATTCATAGATTCAGGATTTTTCAATTAGGGAGAAATAGGAAGAACTTGGTAATTCAACTTTTTTAGTGAAAAAACATAGCAGACACAAATTATTATTCAAAATTGTTACATATGTCTGAAATATTTTAGGTGTTTCCTTTAATTCCTGTATATTACTGATAGATCATTTAGTCCAGAGGACATAAACACACACACACACACACACACACACACACACACACTTGCTCCTGTCGGATGCTGTCTGCGCATGCGTGCGAGGGCGGGGTGTGGGGGCCCCGGCACCCCTGTAGAGCCGGTGGTCCTCCGCAGCTGGCAGAAGTGATTTTGGGGACCGACGAGCAGCACGCAGGAGAGCGGGGGTTCGCGGTGGGGGAAAATGACACAATCCTCTGGATAAATGGCGAAGTTTAAGATGAAAGTCTACCAGCTTTGGCTGCTTTTTGTTTTGTTTCTTCCTTTGTCAAGTAAGTGTCTTGTTTTTGTTATTGATGTTATCGTTGTGCTGACCTGATTTGCGGTTCGCGGAGAGACGGTTGATTGCTCGTAACCGTTTGTAATGATAGCTACCGTTACCTTCTGACACCAAAATATAAATGTAGTTAAAAGGCAACGTTGTTTTTTTGAAAGTCATTGACTTAGAGGAGATAATATGACATATTGCTTAACTTTACCAACTATATACATCACTAACATCGCTGTCCAGCGTCTCTTCGTTATTAACGTCAGTTAACGATTATAACGGTTAGGATGCTCACCTTACGTCTAATATCTGTTACAGCAAATATTAAAACACCATCGTACATTATTGTTTGTTACAGATAAATGGTTTTTGTTTTATCAGGGCAGGACATCACATATTTAAGCCTTTATAAAGTATGATGAATAATTCTAATAACGCAGCAGTTACTATATATCTGTCATAAAGTGGGCCTGCTGTGCTAAACATTTGTTTTTGCCATCAACATCATTCTGTGTGGCCCCTTTTTAAATCTTTTCCTATAATATTATTATGGTATAATATTCCTGTATTACATTATGTGTATGGTCTCTCAGGCTGTAGTTTTGTAGTCCACCCTCGCTGAAAATCATGATCTACCCCCTACTAATGTCCCCTTTCTCTTCCTCCAGGTGTTTTATGTTTCAGCGAGTTGTCCTTCATCACAGAGCCCAGTGATGTAACTGTTCTACCAAAGGACCCTGCTGTCTTGGACTGTCAGGCTCATGGTCAGCCTCCAGTCACCATCAAGTGGCTAAAGAATGGAGTTCGGTTGGCAGAAAGTGAGCACATACAGTTTCTGCCCAACGGCTCCTTGTACATACCAAAGATAAAGCATACCAAGGAGGATTCAGATGAAGGATTCTACCAGTGCCTCTCACAGAACAAATATGGAGCTATCCTAAGCCAAAGATCACGTCTGACTATCGCAAGTAAGTATGGAGCTCAAAGTAATAGAAATTCTCTGGGGCTAACATGGACTATATTGCTGTTTTCCACCAAGATCAAGGTGAGAGTGGTTCAAACATCTTGGTGGTATCCACTTTGTGGTGTCAACACGCAGGCATCAGAATGGCAAGTTCATGGGTTATTAACCTGGAGATGGGAAGCAGATGTACCCCGCCCCTCTCTTTTTGCTTTATTAAGGAAAAACCTCTAAAGTCTGGGTTTCCATGTCACTGGAAGTTGTTCAGACTGGGCCATGCTTGAGTTTAAAGCTGTCAGTCCAGTTATAGGATCATTTTAAGAGACAGTTAAGGATAGATGGAGTCCATCTAAAAGCTCATAAATACTCTATAAATAGGCAGCCCTGAGTCTGAGTGCACTATCTTTTCCCTGTTTTGAGGAAGTGTACCACCTGCATATTTATATATTTATAAGTGCACAGGAAACATTAGCAAAAAAGTTGGAAATTAGCCTTGTCTCTCTTCACTTTAGTGTGATTGCATTGTTACTGCAGACTGTGGCTCTGTGTAATTGCTGAATGGTCTGCTACACAGAGGAATCTCTGAAAGGCTATTTGCCTTTTAGCCTTTGTTTGGAGTTCCCCTGACCGCCCCAGAAGAAAAGGCTAGGTTTTCAGGGCATTTGTTTGTCCACATATCAGTGGACAGGGCAGCTGTGTCTATTCAATGGGCCTGGTCTACCATGGACACTTTTCACAGGTCTTAGAAGGCATATCCTGTGATGACTGGTGTCATGGAAACCAACGTGGCCTTCTGAAATATACTGATTTTGACATTGACACTGAGGATAGAAAGTTTTGGCTAATGTGTTGTAACACTAAACAATACAAAACTAGGATGAACCAGATATCACTATCACACAGGAGATTTTTATATGGCAATATAAATTGGAAAGTTACAAGCAGGACACACTGACTTTGCTCTGATGATCTATTTGTGATTGTTGTCAATCTATTACAGAGCAACTAAAATTGCCATCACAGCTTTCCAAAAGAAGGCCACATAAAAAAACCCCAAAAAGTCAAGCTTGGTCCGGCGTCCAGTCTTTGTCAGTGAAAGGGTTAAAGGTTTTGGTCAGCTGTAGGCGGGGAGTGGAGGATGGGCCTCCTCTGCTGTGCTCCCCTTCTGTCCTGAGGTCCTGGGGGTCAGGGGTCAGCAGGGAAAGGCTTTGTGATGTCACAGGCCTGCTCTGACTGGGCTGGCCTGCTGTTCTTTCTCCCAGCACACAATCCCTTTCACTGGACCGGCCCCGCTGTTGCCCTGTCAAGCAGAGCCCTTTTGTTAAAGATTGGCCAGTTTGTCATGTATATGAACGGGCCTGATACTCCACAGTAAATAGAGTCGGCCCTTTCAAAACACGTTTATATCCAGGAAGTATTTTCCTCGTAGTCCTCAGACTACATCACTACTTTCAGAACCCTGCTGATATACAGATATGCATTATGTGTCACAAAACTCAGAAAATAAATAGGTATGTGCTTTGCGATTATAACGTGATGCTGCTGTATCATTTGATATAAGATAAAGACAACATAAGAATCACAGGGTTCTCTTTTGTAGACTAATGGCAAACTGACTTCGATCTGACTAGCATTTTGGGATAAAATTGAATGGACAGGGGGTTGAGGCGAACTTTGACCTCTTTAGAGAAACCTTTGTGCTGTTTGACCTAGACATTGATTTGTTCTTCACAACAGAGGTGACCATATTAGCAGATCAGTCTGCGCAGCACATCACTGATTTCAGTGAAGACGATCTGTTATCTCTAAGTAGAGAGTAAACAACATCTTGTTTTTAACCAGGTGCTGCACCCTTTTTTATGATGCTCTCCAGTCAGCCATGTTTTATGGAGACAGATGAGGTGGCTGAATCCAGACCTGATGAAACTGTTGATTTTTAGGAAATAATTCAAATGTATTTTGTCAAACCTACTGCCAGTTCAAAAGAATATTTCACAAACATACCATAAAAGATCATCATTTTTTAGCCTGCTTTAGCCTAACCTCCTAATGCACTTCACAGAAACAGGGTTGCCACCAGTTTATTTGTGTAATATTGATGAAATTAGGTCTTAAATTAAAGAATTGCTCTTTAATTTGGATCTCCTAAAGCTGAGGATTTAAATGTGGAGTTCCAGTGGGAGAACAGAGTATTGATTTTCTTTAACGTGATATTGACTTCCTTCCTGTGAGTGAGGGGGAAGGGAGAGAGTCATCGCCTTAATGAATGAAGGTCATTGCTCATATTTAAAGAGTGTGCTTCAGATTAATGCAGATCAGGGGTTGCTTATTTGTAGTGATTATTGAAAGATCTTTTGAATCCACATAAACAGAATGTGACTCAGCAAAAGTTACAGTTTTAGTCACTTTAAAATACATATACCTAATTGGTCTGTGTATATCAGTGTCTAAGTAGAATATTTACATAGACATAACTGTAAAATGTGTGATTTTGAAATGATAAAATGGCATATTTTGTCTATGTCTAGTGTGTCATCTACGGTCTCTGCAGAAACAAGTTTACTTTCATTTTTCAATGTTTTTTTATATATTTTTTTTTCTTACTACTGATTGCTTACGTCCCCTCTTAATGCAAAGTGAATTGATTAGTTTTTATCTATAACAATGCATCATTCAGTGTCATTCTTCAATTGATCCATTGATTGGACCAGCTGGTCAGTATGGGACCTGATAGCTCATCTGCACAAAAGCAAGATCACAGTGTCTTACAAAGATCAATTCCTTTCATAGAATCAGTTAACATCCATCAAAGTCATGACTTTACATACATAATGCATCATATTTTACCACAAGTGAATTCTAATGCTATATTTATAAAAGACTGTACAAAACATTGCTAACTGAATCCACATTGATAATGTTCATAATCGTGTAAAATATCTCATTAATCAGCCCACAACTAAAACAAATACTGATTCATTTCATAAAAAAGTGGTAAGTTAGCTTTTGTTGAAATTTTCTGATACTGATACTTAATGTTTTCCTCCAGGTATCTCAGAGTTTGTGGTGCATCCCGTGCCTATGGTGGTGACTGAGGGCTCAGTGGCACGATTCTCCTGTGCAGTCACCTCCAGCCCTCCTGCCACCATCACCTGGGAGCTCAACCAAAGCACATTACCACTACAGACAGACAGGTACCTGCTGTGGGCCTTCAGTCATTTTAGACACCATCATACAGTAGTCCCCATATATAATTCATTTGTGTCATGTATTTGTAATTCTGTTGCTTTCCATAATATCTCCTGTAGTTTGACCCTAATGTTACTTTTGTATGTTCTCAGAATTACCATTTTGCCCAACGGAGTTCTTCAGATCCACAATGTACAACTGGAAGATGCCGGACAGTATCGATGTGTGGCAACTAACATTGGTAGCAGTTTGAAGAGTAGAGAGGCCACGCTGACAGTCAACCAAGGTGCAGAGACTGCATTAACTGGATTTCATGAATGAGCATTAAACCACCATGTTATATACTGTAAGTAATGCTGAATTTATTTTAACATTTTCCTTTTCTTGTGAAGGTGTTGGCCCTAAACCACGTCAGAGGCCCAGAATCATAGCTGGACCTCAGAATATCACAGTTTCCCTCCACCAAACTGTGGTGCTGGAGTGTGTGGCCACAGGAAGCCCCTGGCCCATCATCTCCTGGAGCCGAGCTGACAGTAAACCCATCGATGTGTACAATGCCAAAGTGTTGGGCAATGGGAACCTGGTTATTACTGATGTCAATTCCAAGCACAGTGGAGTCTACCTCTGCAGGGCCACCACCCCTGGAACCCGCAACTACACGATTGCTGCTGCCAACCTCACGGTTCTAGGTAAACTCTTAATTAGTTACACGCAGACCACATGACCTGCATGGTTCTTATACCCCAGAAAATAAGCGTCTACCGGTCCCTTTTTAGGATTAGTGTGACAAGGCCAAAGATGCATCACTTCATGTGGGACCTAATCATATTCTGAAATAAAGTCTAAATTATAATTGGACTTGCTCTGCAGCATGATGGTTGAAGATGCAAAATAATGTACAGAGAAAATGTTTGTTTATTTCAACACTTCTCATATACATCTCTGTTTCAGTGCCACCATCCATTGTCGAGAGGCCCGAGAGCCAGACCCGTCCAAGGGCCGGCACTGCCCGATTTATGTGCCAAGCAGAGGGAGTACCCTCACCCCGCATCAGCTGGCTAAAGAATGGAGAAGAAGTTCACTTAAATGGCCGAATTAAGATGTACAACAGGTATGTATTACTTACTTCGATCATAATCAAACAGTATTTACCAGTGAAAAAACATGCTTAAACCAATGTCTTGAAGTATCTTTTTATGGTTTGTGTTGATTGTTATTGTTTATCAATATTTCACAGTAAATTGGTGATTACCCAGATCATCCCTGAGGATGATGCCATCTATCAGTGCATTGCAGAGAGTGAGCAGGGTTCTGTGCTGTCCCTGGCTCGCCTCATTGTTGTCATGTCAGAGGACAGGCCCAGTGCACCAAGAAATGTCCACGCTGAGACCATCTCAAGCTCTGCCATCTTACTGGCCTGGGAAAGACCCCTCTATAATGCAGACAAAGTCATTGCCTACTCCATCCATTATATGAAAGCTGAAGGTGAGACCAAGAGAACAACACAGTAAATTATATTTCAGGTTTTTCCTAACATTTAGGCTAAAACAGTCTTGAACTGGAAGGGATGAAGGTGTAAAAAGATGACAGTCAACCACAACCAGCTATCTCACTGTTTCACTTGTGATCAACTCTGCTGGCAAAGGCCATCTGTTGTTGCTGCACAGAGCAGAGGTCAAGGAGGACTCAGAATGGCAACTTCACTGAAATAACAACAGGCTTAGCCAGCCCATTGTCCAGTCTGAATCTCATTCTGCTTACACTTAAAGGGACAGGGTAGCTATTTAAAATCCTCACAGTCTTGCAGACCAGTAGGAGATATTGAAGTATAACCTTTAAATTGACAGTTAGGTAACTCTGTTAAGTCACATCTGTGTTTGTAGTAAACACATTTTACATGTATAATTAGGTTTGCTTTAAGAGGCCTGGAGGCAGGTATGTGGCAGAACCTTGCATTACACATGTTTATATAAAAGATGAGTGACATTCAGAAACTAGAAGCATCAAACCTTTCAAAACACTGACTGTTTACATGGTCTGTGTTTGACAACCTTTCAAAGAAGTTTCCTCCCCTTCGGATAATTCTAACCTATTTCCTAACTTGCTTTCTGATCTGATCCATGTCAGGTCTAAACAATGAGGAATACCAAGTTGTTATTGGCAACGACACGACCAGTTATATCATCGATGATCTTGAGCCGGCCCGAAACTACAGCTTTTACATTGTTGCTTATATGCCAATGGGAGCCAGTCGTATGTCAGACCAAGTCAGTCAACATACCCTGGAGGATGGTAAGCATAGAGCATTGAGACTCCCAGCATTCCTTGCAATAAATCACTCTGGTAGTTAAGCTAACATGCATGCAAGTGATGTGTGTACAGAGCACATTTTGAGTGGAAATAAGGGGGAAGGGCATTGCTGTTTTTAGCACAGTCTTCTTTTATGTAGCAATAGGTTAGTGTGAATATGACAGTTTCGCTTTTTACCAGCATGTTTATATTCTGATCCATCACCACATGAGTATCAAGTATATTTGTGTTATCCATATGTTTTGCAGTGCCTCTGCGTACTCCAGAGCTAAGTCTGACCAGCCACAGCTCAACAGATATCCAGGTGAGCTGGAAGCCGCTGCCTGCCAAGGTGAGCCGCGGTCGATTGTCTGCATACAGACTATCCTATCGTACAGCTGCAGACAACACAGTTATCTCTGTGGAGATACCTCAGAACAGCACTGAATATCTCCTGGAGGGTCTGCAGCCTGACACCATCTACCTGCTCCGCATGGCTGCAGCCACCCGCGTGGGCTGGTGTGAGCCTTCAGCGTGGACATCCCACCGTACACCTAAGACCACCAGCAGCAAAGGTAAACCTGCAGAAGGCCGGATAGGAAATGAAACATGGTTTTGAGAGTTTCCTACACAATCTTGTAGTTGTAAGAGCAATTCGTTCACTTGATTTTTATATTGTCAGAGGTTTTCTTGCGTGATCAAACTAATTCTTGAGGTCAAAAGCAGGCATCATCAGTTTGATAAGCAAACAAGTGCATGCTATGGAACAGCAGTATCATGTGGTGGCAAACTTGTAAGTGGCTAAGCTTTTGCTTTTGTCACATCAGTGTTTTGCTGCTCTTAGAATACCAGGAGGATCTCTAGAGCTCATGCAGAGTGGCCAGCTTATGACTAGAGTTTTCTCTTGTAGCATTGTCCCACAGTCTTTGTGTTGGTTACCCAGGAACCTTTGCCCTTCGCTGTCAGTGATGTTAGAGCGGCCTCAGTCACGGGTCATAAAGAGAGGGCCTCAGGCGTCTATGTGGGGGAAAGAATAGCTTCTTTTCATGGCCTGGTGTGTTGGGGGAGGCTGTTTGTCCACCAAGGCTGAATTCCTAGTTTTCAAAAGTTTAGTTAAATATTTGTGTGATATAGAGCTGCACAACAAACAGAATTACACATTTTTGACTCAAGAACAAGGTGTTGAACTGGACTGCTAGTGAGTGATCAGTCTTCTGTTTTATTTATTTACATCCAGCAGCACATTGGAAGCCATTTTCTTCCAATTTCAATCCAAATTATAACTGTTACAACCAATTTGAATTGACATTTCTGAGAAGCCATTGCTTCAATGAGACAGTCTTTCATCCATCCATCCTTTTTCTATACCCAGTATCCTGCTGTTGTTATGTGTTGGTCAAAGGTGCAGTGTTCTTTTGTGCTCAGTAATATTCTAAATATGAGTGTGTATTGATCTAACTCCTGCTGTGTCTGCCCTTTCAGTGCCTTCAGCCCCTATTCTTCAACTTGAGCCGCTTAACTGCACCTCCATTGTAGCACGCTGGCAAATCTCCTCAGAATCTGTGCCTGTCCAGGGTTACCGGCTGTGTTACCATGAGGAAAGCCAACCAGAGCAGCCCATCATCCAGCTGCAGGCTCAAACCTATACCTACACCATCAGTGGCCTTGGTGAGTTATTTACTCCTGTTCTTGTAGCTGTCTAGTTGTGAGATCACAGGATAGTGGAGTGGATAGAAAGCATTTTAATGTGTTTGTATCATCTAGAAGATGTGTTGCAACAAAAGAGTGTGACCAATAGGTTCTCACTCTAATAGGTCTCTTATATTATCGCCCAATTTAATTCAGTGGGCAGTTGGATGCTGCATTTGCATTTTCACCCTCTGTCCTGATCAATATGGGCTGACCCCTCTTGCCTAACCAGCAGCCCTCTCCAGTCTGGCTGCGGCATTGTGTGAGATCAGGCTCCCAGGGTTAGAGGTCATGGTCCAGATGTCCCTCCCACCACCGTTTCCCATCCCGTGTCTTGCATAATTACCCCTGGCCATTGTGTTATGTCCACGGCCAGACCTGCCCTGCAAGACCCTGGCCAGTCCCCTCTTTAGCTGGACACTGGAGCACACAAACAAAAACCCTTGGGATTGGCCAGAGCTGGACCGGGCCACTGACCTCTAGCCGTGAGACAGCAGTCTTGGATTAGGACCCTGCCCCCACTGGTTGTCTGTGTTGTCCATGTAAATAACCCACAAAAATCTATATGCAGAATGAACCAGGGTCATACTGATCAAAATTGTCACCAATATTGTTTTGCCTGATGTGAGTCCAGCACAGTTGTTTGGTTCCTACTCACTTCATACTCAATATGTTAAAATAGAAATGGGTAGATTGTTAGTAACTGTTTCTACTTTAAATGTATCAGTAATAACTCGAAAGAAGAACAGAAATGTAAAAGTTTTCAGTTTAGTTCTATTTTGAAAATCACACAAGCCACTGTCATTGGCTCCATAACATCTGACTCAATAATATCACTGATCTCAATATAACTTCTGTTTTGGAGCCATGTTTGCTCCAAGTTGAAGGCTATAACACAAGGGCAGCGGGAAGAACGTCAAAGGGGAAACAAAAGGGGCCCCGCTCCTATCCCACAGTCCTGCGCCCAGATTCCTTCTGTTCTATCTTGGCCTGACCTGGTGACCCTAGTCAAACCCCCCCAGTCCCATGGGCCTAGGCTCCCAGCAGCTGAACGCTGCCCCTGGCCCAGCCCCCACAACAGGCCCGGACACACCGCCTTCACTGGTCAATACCCATAGGCTGACCTTTCACATTTGAGGCATAAAACAAATCTTAACACTCCCTAAAAATGTCCTGATTTAGGAGCTGAGGCAATGGTACATTTTTAAGTTAAAACAAAATTTGATTGTACGTATATTTTCAGGTTCCCATCCACAGACTTCACTGATATTTCTCATGTCTTTTAGCTAGTAGTTTGTACTCCATAGTATGTCCTATATTTCATGTATTTTTTTAATGTACAGTACAAACAAGACCACATTTCACCTCCTCCACCTCAGTTGTTCTCTTCAAAGTTTGTGATTTGTTTTTTATCATGTTTTATGGCACAACTTTGTGCTAAATGAGTTGTATAGTTGTAAAATTGTTATAGGTTTTCATAAGGTAAAAGACTTTTTCTGAAAATCTGAAAATTCTGAAATTTTCTTCTATCAATAAGCCCTATGCTTATTGATCATGTCACCATATTTACTGGGCCTTGGGGCTGGATGATCTTTCTCATGCCCCTTACACATGACAACACATAATAAATTAGAGGTTGGGGTGACTCAGGAGACCATGCATTGTCCGTGCATGGGGGATGGCCAGTTATGACCCACAAACTTCACCTCCTGCAGCTATTGTCAATGCATTTCTTTGCCTTTGCCATCAGTTGTATTTTAATGATGATCTTTCAGGCTTTGACATTATTAACAAAACCTGACCATTAACTTGACAAATAGCTGTTCTATGCAGTTATTAAAATGTTGGTTTGACCAACCTTCAGTCTGGTTTTAGCAAAACGGGCAGAAATGTCTGAAAATTGATTATTTGCATTCCAGATCCAAGGAGAAAGTATCATGTCAAGATCCTGGCTGTCAGTCAAGCAGGAGACGGCTATCAGACAGACCAAACAATTAGTACTCCTGGATGTGTGTGTAAGTACATTGCTTTATTGTTTACTTCAGAAGCCTTACAACTTAAAATTGAATACAACCCCTGAGCTTGAACTGTGTACAACATTATATGAAGAAAATATTAATTTTGCTTGCATCATTCAGCGGCCAGAGACCAACCAGCAGCAACCCCTCCACCTCCAGATCACGTGACTGTCTTGGCCACCAATTCATCTGAAGTGTCCCTGCGCTGGAGCAGTCCTGCCTTCACCTCTGGGAAGGCTGTCAGCTATACTGTCCGCTGTACACCTGTGGGCACACACAATGCCTCTGCTATACGCTACCTACAAACGTAAGCTGAAATTTCAAGTTTTCAACACTTTACCCACTGGCAAAAAATCCTTTTGGTTTGGTTACATAGGTTTTTCTGTTATTATGTTACAGTTTATGTTTGATAATGATGTGAACATGCTCTGTCGTTTGTCCATAGTACCAAACAAGGTGTGACGGTTCAGAATTTGCATCCAAACACTCGCTATGAGTTTGTGGTGCGTCTTCATGTGGACCAGATGTCGAGTCCCTGGAGTTCTGTTGTTTACCATCGGACTCTACCAGCAGGTAATAAATTGGACATTACTGTAACTTCAGTTTGTTGTGACAATGTCGCTTTCTGTGTTTGCAGCTGTTGTGTCCACCGTACAGACTCAAATCACAATTTTTCTAAATAAATTAACTTCCTTAAATGTTGTTGTTTACTACGAACATGATTGCTCTGTCCGCAGCGCCCAGCCAACCACCTGCAGGAGTACGAGTAACTCTGATTGAGGATGACACTGCGTTGGTATCCTGGCGGGAGCCCACAGAGCCTAATATGGTGGTCACACACTATACCATCTTGTACGCTTCCCAAAAATCCTGGATGGCTGGACACTGGCAAATAATACAGAGAGAAGGTGAGTAGTTCACGGGATTAAGTTATCTGTAAAGGCAGAAATTACAAAATGTCACTAGGTAAAATAAAGTTAACATTGAGTACAACAAAACCACTTAATGCCACCGTAGTATGAGTATTACTGTGCTAAAACATGTACCACAGGAACTTTTTGTTTCTGAGAAACATTTCAACGTACTATTTCTTCTACCGTTTACAGGAAGCCATACGATGGCCCTGCTGGAGAAGCTGGAGGCGGGGAACGTCTACCTGGTGAAGATCTCTGCCTCCAACCAGGTCGGGGACGGACCTTTCTCTAACGTTGTAGAGCTGGCACTGAAGCGTGGAAACGCTCACCGCAGCAAGAATCCCAGACACTCTGACAGCTATCATGACACAACAGGTCAGTACCGAAAAATATTGGAGCATTAAGTTGGTAGTTATGTGGCATGGTTTGCATTTGCTATATGGAACTTTTAAAAAAGTGTTCCTCAGGCTACAGTGTGATATTTGGGTAGTGATGCTGAGCTTTATTTGATTTGAGTCCACCTGAATCTATGTATCACCATACAGAAAAAGACAAAACTATGTTTTTACAGTGAGATGTCAAACTTTGTTGTTTATTCTTAATTGCTGTGAATATTTTTTTAAAAATTGACTCTGACACCACTATGGATTCATAATTTTTTGTGACAATGGGTCTGAAAAGGGTAAATGAACCACTAGAGGGCGTAGGTCACCACTACTTATGGCCCAATGAGAAGGCATCACAAAGCATATCCTGTATAAATTGTGCTACAATCTGTTCCAAAAAGGGTTATATGTTTTATATTTGATTTATTTTGGATCTAAATGTATATTATTATTTCTATCATTATTATTAAGTTTTGTTTTAGTTTGTTTTTCAGGTACATTCATTTATCTTCTGGAAATGACTTGTTTTAGTATATTTATTTATTTAGCCCCAATTTTAGTCATATTTTTGAGAAAAGCTTTGTATACTTTTTAATTTTTTAATTTAAATGTTCTTTTTAAAAGAATATTGATCATGAACTGCAAACAACAATCATGAATGTTAAGTCTTACTGTGTGTGCATGTCTAAATCAATGCATGTAGAAACAGAGTTTCTTGGATGAAAGTATTAATTTCTGCTTTCCTTCAGTATTATATTGACTCTGTATCTTTAATTGTCATGTATGTGTGATTATTTGTCTAAATCACAAATAATCTTTTATCTTCCAGTGTTCTCTGATGGTCTCTACCACATAGACCAGAGGTCCATGACAGGGATCATTGTTGGTGTGAGCATTGCCTTGGCCTGTATCGTTATGTGTGCCTTGATCCTCATCAGTAAGGGCAGACCAAGGTACTGATTATAACTCTTTGGAATAATGAAAAACAATTCACAAGCATGTTATAAAACTTGAAAGATTACTTTTTCTATCATTGATTGACATTATTATTATTGTATGACTTTCAGAAAATCCTCTGGTCACAAAGTCATTGCTGTGGCAACCGGTGAAGGCCCACATGCTGGTTTGTCCCTCCCCAATGAACTGCATGTAGAGAACGCTGAGGCCCTAATACCCATGATAAGTGCTCACTTTATAGATGCCAAGGTGAGACAAACAAAGAGTAAATGAGCCTGATGACTGTTGGTTTCAGAAAAATAACTCAAATGACTATAATTGCAAATTTAAGTGCCACAGTTACATTATTAATGTAAAAAAAAAAAACAACATAACAAAACAACATTTTTTCATTCATTCCAGGGTGGATCTAATATGGTCATAAATAGCGCCGGTCCACTCAACAGCAAGAGTCAAAGCAAGAGGTGGCTGCTCTTCAAGAGGGACATCAGGAATCAAACTGAAAGTGATGTAAGTGTCGTGACATCAATCAGCTGTCTTTTCAATCACATTTCTTTTTTTTGTTTTAATTTCTAATTGATCTTTTCTATGTCTTTAGGTTGAGAGGAGGGCCAGCTTGTATGAGGCCGGCAAAACTGTTCTGAGGTATGAGGAGCATTTAGGCTCAGCACCCCTGCCACCTTCGTCCCGGGAGATCATCTACGGACCACTTCACTCTGAGAGCTCTCACACCAGTGAGGGCAGCCAAGAGACAGGAGACTCTGGGCACTACTCCAATGAAGAAAGCAACGAAGAGATGAGCAATCCGTCGACCAGCCAGAGCTCCAGACCTGAATCCTTTGGGCCGGACGACAGCACCGCCGTCGCTGAGCTGAAGCAGTCTTTCGAAATGGAAAATGAGGAGCACCTTTGCCTCCATCACTCCGCCCCTGATGCTACCCGCCTCTGCTGCACCTCGGATGACTCTCATCCTCCTCAGCACTCGTCCCAAGCAGTCGGCTCCTGACATCACCCGGCCCGGACCTGCTCTCCAGCAGCCGAAGATTCTCCACCTCTACCTCGTTTTGCTTCCTGAGTTGAGCCCCTCAGTTATTTCCGAAGGGATCAGGAAGTCAGCCGCTGCGATGGAGGACATGAGCATTTACTTCGGATCTACCTCAGGATTTTGTATGAATGTTTGTTACAACATTTTATTTCCATTTTTTAAACTTTCTACCTGTTTGTCTGTGTTTGGCGTTGTCTGTCCTAAACCAGAGCTCACCCATGATGAATGTTTAAAAGAATGTCAAAAATGTATTGAGATACATTTTCATTGTATTTAATTTCTTTCCACTGGAGCAGAGGGTTGAGCCCTTTGGACTGATTATCTACCTCAGTGTTCTGTTCTTGTATCTACATTACTACCTCCTTTTCACCACATATGTGCAGTATTATCTCAGACTCAGGGGACAAGGTGAAACCACTTCATTGCCATGTCTTGTTACCTCAGTTGAGGGCGATATTATCTAGAGGTCATCATTTTTATTTTTTAAATTCTCTCAACTTTTAATTTCACGGTTGAAAGAGCTTTTGTTTCACATTGTTTGTCTTTGAATGATGTATGTTGTGAAAAAAAAACAAGTGCATTAGATATTGTCAGACTATTGGAGCTATATCATACCATATTGTTTGGCATTTTCAGTGCACTGAACTCAAAGCTTTAATATGGCCTTAATATGGAAAGGGCTTTGCATACTAAAGAAGATGAGATCCAAAGACACAAAAAATTGTACCCAAAGAGTTTTTGATAATACAATAGATATTCTAAGGCAACCAAAAAAAATATAGTGGATGTACATTAAGGGTGCGTTTTGCCAAAATATTGTTCTTGCCAATGATGTAAATTTCTCTTAGAATGGTGGTTTGAATGCTTTTTTCTCGATGCTTTATTCTGGTGAAAGCTTTAGCACAAGTCTGCCCCGGCTTGTGTCGCATTTGCCTTCAAGACCATTGCTAAACGCAGCGGTGACGCCGATGCTATTATCCAAAGAGTTGTCTGCTTCCTCAGATGGGTACGGCTTTTCATTCAGTTGATCCTTGGTACGATGTGGTGGAAATTATTATTGACACAACACCAAAGATCCGGTGTGTCCTGCCAGTGATAGATGATGATATTTATTCTTTGTTTAGAGAATCATCTGTCACCGATCACCAATATTGCTGTATGGGGAAGAGTTCTCTATCTCTCCGTAATATTTCCTGTCCAGGTGTGACAATGAAGGATTCTGACTATCAAAATGGAAACCCTATGTGTGAAGAGCAACATAATCAATTTTTATATCTTTGTAATACAAATAATCCTAACCAAAGAAACTTGAAGTCTCTGTTATTTAGTGATTTTCTTTGGGTTCATTTACAATAATTGCATTTAAATGTGATATGATTTCCAATGGTTTTGATTGCTAGAAAGGCTTTTTTTTTTTTTTACATAGATGTGAGATGATGAGATGTCAAAAACTGTTCTGCTGTCTTTTTATCACCATGAGATTTCACCTGAATGATAATTAGGTTACATTGGAAATTTTAATTGAGATGGGTTTTTTTTTAGCATGATGATGTAAAGAAAAGCATTTCCCAATTTTAATGTGACATTTTCCTAAATGAATATGACTGGTTTCATGTCTGTGTAATGCATTAATGAAAAATGGATAATTTGAATGCAACAGGTAATTTTGTGACCTAATTCTGGAGCCAATGTAGATTTAGAGTGTAGACTTAACTGTTATTATTTAAGTTATGGTTTTCTGATATTTCTGCTTTTGAATACCAAAATACACCTTTTAATCCAAAGTGAGCAACAAAACAAAGTATTTTAAGTGTTGAAATGTTGCAACAGACTTTTTTGATATTCTCAAGATGATCACAAATACTAGATAATAAAATTTTCTTGGAAAAAAACTGTTTTTGTCGTACTGTGTCTCCTTGAGTTTATCAGTGTATATGGGTGTGTTTGAGAGTAAATTAAAATTCCTTTACATGTTAATTTATAAAGTTAAACTGGAATAACAATATACACTACACCCATACATATACATATACACTGTTAGAAACAATAGTGAGGAAATTGTGTCCCAGATTCTCAAAACTCTTCATTCCATCAATAAAATCACATATTTGTGTCTTTTTTAGTTTATAAAAGAACTTCTCTTACTTACAAATATAAGTTCAGAACTGCAATTATTAAGTGACACAGTCTTTATTGCTGGGATTAAATGTCTGCAGCTGTGGACCAGGACTTCAAATGTAGGGACTCAATCAATCAATCAAACAGTTCTGTCACATATAAAGCACAAACAACAATTTCTGTTTGATAAAGCAACTGTATAGATTTCATCTGAGGGTTTTCTGCTCATTTTTCAAGCTTTTTCACAATGAAGAGAAATTTGTTTCTACTGTGTTGGCTCATTCACTGTGTTTGAATATGCAGAGCTACAAAACTTTCGATATGCTATATTGATCAGTAGATGTAAAGGGTCACCTGCTGTATGACAAAAACACAGGAACCCTCTTCAACACAGCCGTTAAGGTCAGGTAATAAAGCCTGTGACAGATGATGCAGCAGGGGGCAGCACATCTGCACCCGACACCCGGCCTCCAGGTCCGAAGAAGAGGAGCGTCGTGTCTAGAGCGTTACCCTAGGTTTGCGAAATTCTCGCGAGATGTATACGCATTGTTTCTCCATTGTGCTCGTTGTACAAAATAATTATTTTTTATAATGTGACAACGCTGTGGTTAAGATCTGATTAGGTTTAGGCACAACAAATCACTTGGTTAGGGATAGGTAAAGATAATGATTTGGGTTAAAACGATCACTCTCGCGAGATCTTTCGCGGGTCTGGCGCTACCATGTAGACAGGACCGAGGAACGGGGCGGTCTTGTTTTTGTCGGTGCTCGCACGCAGCACTTGTGCTGCGAAAATGCGTATCGAAAAATGCTATTTCTGCTCGGGACCTGTGTATCCCGGGCATGGGGTGATGTTTGTACGGAACGACTGTAAGGTATGAAACTGTCTCTCTGTCTGAATAATGAAGTAATTGTAGCTTTAGCTCGTGTTTTACTGTCAGTGTTGGTCCGTTAGCTATCTGGCTAATGTAACGTGCTGGGAGGCGCTCACGTGGGATCAGAACGAGGCTTCAGTCCTTAATAACTAATAACGGTAAATAAGGTTTAATTACAGCGAGGAGTTGAAACACATAACTTCTACGTAATAATTTGAAACTGTTACATGAATGTTGTCTCTTGGACTGACACAGATGATGAGAATCAAAGTGATGAAGAGTTCGGACATTTAACTAGTAGCAAGGCCGCTTGTAGGTTTAGTTTGGGCTTGTGGCGCCATCTGAAGGTGTGCTGTGAGATAACAAGCTGACCGTGGACATAACAAATATTTTTCATTATAGATTAATCTGTTGATTATTTTCTCGATTAGAAGACTGTTCTTCTCAGACAGCTGAAGAAGTATCATGTCAAAAAATACCTGTTGGTCCACTTCTATAAAACCATCATAGAGAGCATCCTCACATCATCTGTCACTGTCTGGTACCGGAGCCTCCAACAAAACTGGTTGTGACCTTCCTCCAGTCAAGTCACTGTATATAAAGCTGTATATAAACCTTCAACCAGGCAGCTACAATCACCAGCTACTCCTCTCACCACCTCCTCCAGCTTCTACCCTCTGAAAGGCACTGTTGGTCCATATTAACCACTTGATTCAAAAACAGCTTCTTTCCCACAGCAGTCAGAATACTTAACACACCTTGCTTGCCCCCCCTTTGCCATGAGATCCCATATACTGACCTGTACACTCTGGACTGAACTCACTGGACTTGGTGCAGTTGTACATCAATCATTGTACTTTCTGCCTGTACGGCTAATTGATATGCCGGCAAACTGAACTGTACATACCATATATTCACTGTACATACTCTCACGTTCATGTATTTCCTTTGTGTGTGTTGTTGTAAGGGTTTATGGTGCCTGTTTACTTGTTTTGTTCTTTTGCAGTGGAACTGAGCTACCATACTGTACCAAACAATTACCACCAACACAAACAATCTATCTATCTATCTATCTATCTATCTATCTATCTGTCTATCTTTAATTGATTAGTCGTTTGGTCCATGAAATGTCAGAAAATGGTGAAACATGTCAACTACTGTTTCCCAAATATCTTTTTTTGTCCCGACCAACAGTCCACAACCCAAAGATATTTAGTTTACTATAGAGGACTGAAGAAGCTGGAATCAGATTTTGGGACCCTCTTAAAAAATGACTCCAAGCGATTAAACGAATATCAAAATAGTTTGCGATTGATCTAATAGTTGATAACTAATCGATTAAACGTTGCAGCTCTAGACTATGCACTGTTTATTTGGAGCTTATGTTTGTACTGATATGGTTAAACTCAATGGCGATTAAGTCAATAGCATATTATGTATTAGAAGCTATTGGTCACTACAAAGACAAAACTAAAGTTTCACCAGGCTAGTATTTATTGCACGGCCTCATTTGTGTGTATTGTATTTTATTTTTTTACCTTAATTTGACTTTATAATATTTACTCTAAGTATATTTTATATATTACTGCTTTTAGACTTAATTTAATTTTTTTATTGGCTTTATTATTATTCAAGTCAATTTATTTATAGAGCACATTTAAAAATAACAAACAAAGTTGATCAAAGAGCTTTACAGACACTGAGAACTACAATTAAATTGAAATAAACAGACAACGTTATGAGGATCAATGGGGAAATTAATAAAAGCGTAGAATAAAATTCAATTAAATCCTAAAAGTATAATAGCATTGCACAGAGAACAAATAAATAATAGGGAGAAAAGAAAAAAACAAACAAACAATGTGACCATTCATGTCTTCATGATGATTATTAAAAGATTGAAGAAAAGAGACGAGTGTTAAAAATATGAATAGAGGGGGAGGACTAATAACGAGAGGTAAACTCTTCCACAGTTTAGGGCCAACAATGGAAAATGCCCGATCACCTGGATTTTAACAGGGAGCGTGGAATGAAGAGCAGTGATTGGTCAGCAGATCTGAGGGGTTTGGCAGTAGAATAGATGATATAAATTTGTTTGTTAGAATTTAAGCCATTTGTCTTTCATTCATAATTATACTTGCAGTGTAAATCTGGTGTAAGCGTTTACACTACTGTATTAATATATTGCTTATAAGTTATTACTGATACCCGATTTTTGAGTTCAGTATTGATATTTATATCTGAGTTTTTGAAAACTCTGATAAAGATAAATAGACAGATTTTCTTTGTTTTTTTACATTAGCCCATGTCACATAATATAAATAGATAACAATCCATTAAACTTAGTTATTATTCTGACAAATATGTGCGGACTAATACATTTTAGTGTTGTTTTTTATTGTCTGACGTGTGCTGACACATGTATCTGTGATATGGCAATATCAGCTGATATATTAGATAATATCAGATACAATATATGTATATTGTATCAAAACAAAGAACATTTAAGTTTTGATGGATTTAATGTCAAACTCTTTGATGCTGAATATTTCAAATTTTCATTTCTAGTCTGTAGAAATTTGTAATTCCAAGATCACAAAAGTCTTAATTTTCCTTACTAGAAACCCACTCACAGGTCATCACTGTTTCATATCCATTAAAGAGTCTTATGGGTTTATTTTAATTGAGTTAAACCTTAAAATATGTTTTTCTGTCTTTTTTTTTATATAAATATAGACATTCAGATTCTGCAGATCAAAATGCCACAAGAACTTCAAAAAGAAGCGTAACCCAAGAAAAACAAGATGGACCAAGGCATTCAGGAAGGCATCTGGAAAGGAGTTGACAGTGGTGAGATATGGATTTAATCTGTTCATTGACAGCATCATCAATTAGTGTTTTCCTTTGACTTATACAACATGCATATTGTCTTTCAGGATAACTCTTTGGAGTTCGAGAAACGCAGAAATATACCTGTCAAATATAACCGGGAGCTGTGGGACAAGACAGGTATGCTACACATTTATTTCTGCTGTGAAAATGTTTTGTGGTTTGATATTTGAATCTGAGAGTCACGTGTCACTTTTAATGTCTACAGTGGAGGCAATGAAGAGGGTGCAAGAAATAAAACAGAAACGACAGGCGAGATTTATCATGAACAGGTGAGCAATTAATTTTTTTGCATATCACAATTACTATCTTATGTTTAATAGTTTTTATACATCAAATACAGTGTTGACAGGATTTTGAAAGCAGTGTTTGCCTTCCCTTTATTGTTTATTTTTGTCTTCACTTCATAGATTAAAGAAGGGCAAACAGTTGGAGAAAGAAGAGGCCATCAACGAAGTCAAGAAAAATATTCACCTCATCAAAGCACCACATGCAGGTAAGAAATTTTATACAAAAATCAGGTAATCGTGTACATGCACTTTGATTCACTGAGGTACAATCAAGTGTGACTGTTGCAGACATAACAAGACATTTAGAGGGCACAGAAAAGGATCTATTTAATGCAAAGGAGACAACGCACCTTGATACACTGGACAAACAAACTCATTTGTCTTTTTTTTTTGTTTGTTTTTACAGGAAAAGCCAAACAAATGGAAGACAAAATGGTGCAGAAGTTACAAGAGGACGTGGACATGGGAGATGAGGATAATTAATCTTGTGCTCAAGAGGTTTTGTTTGTGCGATGAAACTCGAGAGCAATTTGACCTTGTATTATATTGTACTTTTGTTTTGGAATTATAAATTTCCAAATGGTTGATGATGGACACAGAAATGCATCCAGTTTTAATTGCCGTACAAGAGCTGGAAGCATTGACCTGATTAAAATATGCCTCCAAAGCCGGTTTTTTGTGTGTGTGTGTGTGTGGTAGTTGGGGCTCCTGATGCATAACATAATGTATAACAGTCATACAGAAAATGTTCAAACATTACCGACAAAAAATTAAATAGCATCTTTTTCGAAATTGCTCTTCTTGTGTTTATTTTCTGTTAAGTTGATCCCACTATAGTGTAAATTGGTGGGAAAACAAATATTGGCTTGAATACTATATTTGTTAGGAGTAATAAGCACTTTCATATCTCACGGGTGATTTTTGCTGCTACAAACCCAGTTCCAGTGGTCTTTGTGTGTGGAGCTTTATGGAGGAAACGGGTTCTGTGCTGCAGCTCTCAGATATGTTGTTTGATGTAAGAACATCAAAGAATTGGGATTTATTTACCTCCATCATGTGTTCTCCTTTCATATCTTCATCAGCCAAGATTAATAGGCGTATTTTCCACCCAATCTTTTAGTCTAGTAACAATGCCAAAATAAATGAGGTACAGTTTCAGTGTGTTGTTCCTGCACACATTGGGCCCAAAACTTTTCTCTGTTAGGTTTGCTGGTACAAGTGTTCAAGTCAGATTCAACAAACTCTCTTAACTGCCTGAACTTTTCGTAAATCGCTTTTTTCAGCCTGATGAATGTCACCTGTTCATTATAGGTGCGCGCTCGTGATGGGCTCATTTGCATAACCCACGCCCCTAAAAAATGCCATATAAGGCTCCGTGTTCCGCTCCGTTTGTGGGCGACTTTCATTCACTAAAAAGTTCCCAAATAATAGAAACACATCGCAGCTTCAAGTCCTGCTTTCAGAAATCAGACGACAAATACATAACACACTCAGGAATGACAATATAAATCTAACATGTCATCAGAGCAACACTGTGACAGAAATAAAAAGGGGATGCTTTGACGTGAAATTAGATGGTAAAAAAAAATCTTTCTAAAGCAAAAAGCTCCATGATGGGAGGGGGTCAATGGATGTGACAGTCACAGAGATATTAGAGGAGAATATTATAGTCTACATGTGATTTTTCTACACTTTCAGTTGCAACACAAAATGACACTAGACACACACAGCTGACAGCTGTCAGACTGAGAGAAGTTTCCAATAACAGCTACAGAAATGTAGAAGCTGCCCTTAAAAATCATAAAATCTAAAAAAAAAAAAAAAACCCTCTCACTAAATTGGCAGCCATTATGATGAAAATATAGTAAACAGAATATTAAATTTGCATTATGTTTGCTTTACTTAAATGCTCTTTTTTGTTACTTTCTGTATCATTTTAAACACATTATAATTGTGAGTCAAACAAGTGTTGAAATGCAGAGATGATCTATTCATGACACTTAAAACAGGTGTGGACCACTCTAAAGGCCTTTACATTTCATTCATACCTAAAAGAAATGTATCAGTACGAGAAAATTGATGAATGCCACAAATCTTAAATCACTGATACGTGCATTTTAGGAACGAATCAGTTTGTACCAGTGCTTCCTGTGTGAGGCCCATAATAAATTATATATGCATGACCTCAGTCTCTCCCATCAGTGTCTCTGTGATCGACTCCTCGGCCTGTTGCTGGACAGGCTGCTGCTGCTGCTCTCACTGCTGCCTTTCATCTCCCTCAAGAGCTGTTTAGACGGCGACACCCACCGTTTTGTGAGCAGTAGATCAGGGATTCAATACAGCTATGTCCGAGGAGGTTGAAGGAACGAGGACATCGGAAGAACAGCAGGTAAATTAAAATGACCCGAACTGCAAATTTAACTAGTTACAGGTTAATTAGCAGGCGGTTAGCGCCGAAGCTAGTTAGCCACTAGCTACTCTAAGCTAATGTCGTCAAGGATGCTACCGCCAAGTAATTAGCTAATTAGCTACCGCCATTTGTTGTTGAAGCAAAACCTATAAGAAGCAGGTTATCATAATTGTTTGTAAACTGACTTTTAATATAATTAACGTTGTTAATCTTTAGCTAATCCTGCTAAGTTAAATAGCAAGACTATTGCTAGAGCAATCAGAGTTTCCCTCATGGCGGCGCCTGCATATTATGAAATATCTAAGCAGCCATAGCTAGCTGTTCCTGCTCCTGCTGTCAGTATATATCGCACAAGTATACATCACTAATGTCAGATAGACTCTGAAGGGAACTTCTAGTCCATCGAGTCAGTTGAGTTGAGCATTTGGCATCCATACACTCTGTGCTCTTTTAACAGGAAATGGAGGACAAAGTAATCAGTCCAGAGAAAGCAGAGGAGGCCAAACTAAAGGCTAGGTATCCTAACCTCGGAGCCAAGCCCGGGGGCTCAGACCTGCTCAGGAAGAGACTTCAGAAGGGGGTACGTCTCAGACTTACACAGGGCCAGCTATTCATTTAAACAAAACTAATCTTATAGTATTCTCACTGTGTGCCTTCTTGTTCATCCAGCCAAAGTATTTTGATTCTGGTGACTACAACATGGCAAAGGCAAAAATGAAGAATAAACAGTTGCCATCAGCCCCAACGGAGAAGACCGAGATCACAGGGGGGCACATCCCAACACCTCAGGACCTCCCTCAAAGAAAGACTTCAATTGTGGCCAGCAAACTGGCTGGTTGATGGTTTTATGTTTACTGTTTTGTCACCATTCCAGCTCCTAATTCATATCTACCTGCCTTTTATGTTTTTGTTTTGTTTTGTTTTTTCGCATTTGTATGTATTCTCTACGAGCAAGTTATGTACCAAGCCAAAAAATTATCACCTGCAGGCACTGAATTATCAGTAAGTTAAATCCAATAAGTAAGTAGCTGAAAATGTTTCTCAAGATCTTAAAAAAAGACTGAATAGTGATTGATTGCTGTATTTAATATCATACTTTGAAATATGAATGGATGTAAGTGCTATCTTATTCTGGCATATTGGCATAGTAAACATGATTTTCACTTTCAAGGATATATGCCTCAATACTAATGGCCTGTCTAACAGTAGCTGAAGAGCCTGTGCAGAGGATCTGTTTTCAGTCCTCAGTGTTACTAATATTTTCAAAGAGGCAAAATACTTTGAATTACGACTACAGACAGAAAATATAAGCAAAGTTTGCATTGATGTTGTATGTGTGATGTAGAAGTGTGATTTACAGATATGCCTTTGAGTTTGAAACAGTTTCGAATGTTAAATTTAAGGATGCCTGCTCACATGGAAGCATGTCTGTTTAAATAGTGAAAAGTGAAGTAATCCTTTTTGTTTGTTTGTTTGTTTTTTTTCTCTAATCCTTTATTTTTTTCTGTCCCTTCCTCTCTCTGTAAAGCTGTTTGATTCTGTGCTTTCAAAGTACCCAAGATTGGATCACATACACTTTGTAGCCAGTTGTATTTTAATTCATTTTAGTGACATTAGTTTGCAAAGACTTGCTGCTGGTCTCCATCTCATCCTGACCACTAAAATGGCCTTAAAAGTAATGAACCGTTGTTCCTCTTGAGCAATATTTGCTCTCTCAGTGAGAATCTTAGTTGTGAATCTTGCCTGAAATGTCTGTCACTGTTTGACTGGAATCATTTAGGATTTTATGGAAAGAACCTCCCTTGACATGTCTGGAGTGTGCATGTGCATATACTGTGCAGTCACACTGTGCCATTTGTTTTGTAAATAAAATAGTTTTGCATAATATCTTATTAGTACACTTATTCAATTTGAATGTGTCCTTGCATTTATTTTCACACTTGAAGGTTATTTAAAGGATAGGTTCACAATTTTTCAAACAGCCAGGTGCCCAAATGGTGCCTCAAAAATGTATTTAAAAGTCTATCTGAAGCTTGTATGAGGCTTCAGCAGTCTGAGTTAGTCACATCGAGTGGGTATCTCCCACATTTACAGTCTTTTTAGTATCAACTTTCCTCTTTGTGTTTCCTGCAGTGGAAGTATAGTAACAAAAAGAGGGACTTTGGTACAAAAAAGACTAACATTGAAATATATCTGCTTGGTTAGATTTGGATAGCTGAAGCTTCATATTAGTTTCAGATAAATTTTAAATACATTTTTGCACAGAAGGAAGCTTGTGGATTTTGATTCCCATCACTTACATTGTAAGTGCATCATGAAGGGATCTTCTAATGGTCAGTATGAACAGGAGGGATGATTGCAGCAAGGAACAACAACAAAAAAAAAAAAGAATGAAAAATGAACCTGATGTTCATTTGGGCAGCTGACTTGTTTTAAGACAGACTTGGAAAAATTGTGAACCTGCACTTTAATAACAAAACCACCTGCACTAAAAAGAGCCCAGTTTATGTTGTGCTCATGTAGAAACTTAAATATTGCTGGGGGGGAAAACAAAGTAATCTTCACCCATTGGTGAGTTGTGGTGAAAAATTGTAGTGTACCTATACACGTTGATATATTTTTATAATGTATTAGCCCATATTTATTTAAATATTTATATTTGTTATTTCTCATATTGGTATTGTGCTCCTTGAAATTACCTTTCCCCCTTCAAGAGCACCAGGTATAGGAGACACCAAAGGTGCTGCTGTTGCTGTTCTTTTTCCTCTCAAATATTAAGCACTAAAAAAAAATGAAACACTGAAAAAATACTGAAATCTATTACTATTAAAGTGGCCACAATAGATGCTTGATTAATGGCAAGGAAAATAAGTCAAAGCTTTTATGAAAATTAAGAAGTTAGAGCAGTAAAATATACAGATGCAGCATATTCACTCATTTACAATGCTATGATGCATTGACTACAATTTTATTGTGTAGATCCAGTAGGCAATTTAAGGGGTGATGTTCTCCCCTTGTTAGCAAAATGACCAAAATGCATCCCCCTGTTAACCTGCCATCTCCCCTCTCAGTCCCCTAGTAGCAGAGAGAGTGCAGGGGCAGAGGAGTTGTTTAGTTGAATATGTTAAATTAGTTTGCCTGACTCATTGATCCTTTATCTGACTGAGGCTTGTGCAAGTTGGCCCCAACAATGGCTCTGAAATATCAGTAGCCTAACTGTGCTGTGTATTGATAAATCCGTGGTCCTGAAGTAGCAGATGGATTTGTAATTGCACCTTTTTCTCTCAGTCCTGCCCTTCTGTCAGTTTTGTCTTGGATCTATGATATTCTCTAAACTATATACCATAAATACTAAATTCTATACAATATCTATAGAGTAGTGTAACCTTCATGATCAAAGTGACAAGTAGCAAAGAGTAGTCGCAGAAGAGCGAGAGGATCATAGAGACACACTGCTGCCTGTAGTATACTATAATATTTCTTTGATCATTCAGTAGCGTCTGTGTGGCTGAAAATACACCCCCAGACCAAGCCACCTCTGTAACAAAATATAAAGACATGACTACAGATACAGTTTTTACAATAGATGTTTGGTGTAACCTGGGAAGGATGTGGGTAATGTGACTGAGAATATGAACATGCACTGAACTCTCTGCACTCAGCTACCACAGTTATATAATTCGAGGTGAAGTTTATACTGTCAAAACTAGTGTGTTTTGAAAAATAATCATCATTAAAATGCTTAATGTCCACATCAAGTAAAAGAATAGGCCTACACAAAATATGTATTTAGCCTAACAGCAGTTCTAAATCAAAAATTGTAATCGCAATCATAATATCAAGAATTAGGCTAGATTTATATGATAAAGTTATTTATTTTAGTAGTTATTTTATATGATAAGTTAAGGTTCGGGTTAAACCTAACATTAACCTTAGTAGACGGACCTGAGCCAGATGTCACTCCTCCTTTATCAACCCCTGACTCCCTCTGCTGTATACTGGGAGTTAAAGGCAAAAAAAGTATTTTGTTTGTTTGTGTATGTGTGGGTGAGTGTGTGTTAGTATATAAATGTGTGTGTGTGTGTGTTCTTTTGAAAATCTAGCCTTTTCCAAAGCAGCCTGGTTTGCTCCTCCTACCTCATTGGGACTCTTATTTTCTAAGTTTAGCAGTCTTATGTTCTCTCAGTCATGCTACTTTTGGAAGAGAACACACAGGAAATGGCCCAGTGACTCACGATACTTGTACATACCAACATTTGAACGTTTTCAAAAAATGTCAACCAGCCAAGTAATATGATGAATAGTTAGAAGAGGTACTCAGTCTTTACGAAGCAGTTAACACTGACAACACACAACTAACATAATAATAATAATGAGTTAAAATTGATTGCACTGCGTTGCTGGAAGCTGAATGGTATTCCAACTGAGGTGCATCATTCACCCCATAGACTGCCACTGTAAATTTATGATTTCCAACAATTCATATAAAAATTAATTGAATATGTTAGACAACAGAAAAACTCACATCTGCTGAATGAGCTGCAGTTTGACATTTGAATGTTTTTTCTAGCACAAAGCATGCAGCAGATGAAAAGTTTAAAAAAAAACATACGGAATGTGGACTGAGAAGAAGTGGTCAGAATAATAAAAAACGAGAAGCACAACATATCAATGAGTTATTATAGGCAGCGTATGTGTGTTATTTTCCATCATCCGGTATAAGTGACGCGCATATGGTTGGGTCGACTAGAATGGTAACCCTAAATGCTACACTCTCGCGAGATTTGCAGGGAATTAGTAACTTTAACACACACTACCTTTCAAGTGATCATTTTAATCCAAACCATGATCTTCCCTTATCCCTAAACAAGTTGTTTTGTGTCTAAACCAAACCAGACCTTAACCACAGCGTTGTCACACCAACAAACAGCGAGAAAAGAATATTTTGAAACGTCTCGCGAGAGTTTCGCAAATATAGGGTTACCTCCAGACACGACACACCGGCATGTGGCGGCAATGTTGACACCACCACATCCTCCTCCTCCTCTTCCTCCTCTTGCGGTTGAGTTGACTTGAGCTCGTTGACCGCTGGGAGGCACACAAGACGCACGAGAGCAAAACGTGTCACTGTTAACTGACTTGACAACTGTTGAAGCAGCAGTTTGAGTTGAGTCCTCCTCCCAGCTGAGCGCACCGAGACCTGGGAGAGGAGCTCGGAAAAAGTTCATGTTCTCCTCTCTGCGAGTCAATAAAATGTTTCAGCCTCCTCTCTACGGGCAGAGAAAGTTTGTGGGAACTCACTGAGCGAGTTGAAAGACATGGCAGCCTGTGAACTTTACGCCAAGGTAAGTTGGACATACTGGGTTAAATTAACTGGTAAAAGCTCATTCAACGGTTTTTCTCTTGACGTTAGTTTACGTCGCGGTAATTGTATCTGTCATTAATGTGTGATTTACTAGTACCACTCACTTACAGGTGTTTTCTTAAGAGCTTTTATAGGTATATAAAATCTTCTTTTGATTATTTTTTATCTCTTTGCCATTTAAAATACTCTGTATCCATGCACATTACACGCATGACTGCTGTCTGCTGACTTCAAGTTAGCTACCCTGCCATTTTCCCAAGGTGGAAACATGTCACTGCTGTTCTGCTGTAGTTTTCTTAAAAGTCTGTGTCACTGTAAAGTGCGGTTGGGTGACTCTGACCCGGTTTCCTTTATGTCCATCAGCATGCCCGTGTATGGCTCCCAGATGCAGCAGAAGTGTGGAAGTCAGCAGAGCTTATCAAAGATTACACTCCTGGCGACCAGACGCTTGCTCTGCAGCTGGAGGATGGCACGGTGAGACAGGCAAAATACCCACATAGCCACACACAGTGTTAGTGAGATAAGAGGCACCGGAGTGGAAATGGATGTGTGTGTGTGATGCTCTGTCAGAGGGCCATGCACACATTTCTGTGCGAGAACACTGGCAATGGAGTGCTCATAAATCTCTGTGGGATTATTCAAGGCAGCTGTGATGTTGGGTAAACGCACAAATATTCCCAAAAGAGACAAAATACCTTTTTGCTTGATTGACAACTCTGAAAAAGTAAACACAAGAAGTCTTGAGTGATGTTAAATGTTTCAAAATACATGGATTGACGGATGAACAGCGTGGTCAAAACATTTTTCAGTCAGTGTTGTTGCTACCTGCAGCTGTGATGTCGAGTTTGGGCATGCACTTCAGGTATGGAACTAAGGCCCAGGTATTATCATGAGTGAACACGAACAAACCAAGCACAATGGTTTCTAGGTAGCTTTGAAATGAACTACAAACTAGTTGTCCTTCTTTACAGTTTTTCTGAAAATGAAATCAACTACTGTATGTACTCAAAGCTAACTTATTGTGTTTTTGTAGGAGGTGAAATACAAAATCGACCCCAAAACAAACAATCTTCCACCACTAAGAAACCCAAACATCTTGGTGGGGGAAAATGACCTCACAGCTCTCAGCTACCTCCATGAGCCAGCTGTCCTCCACAACATCAAAGTGCGCTTCATTGACTCCAAGACGATTTACACGTACTGTGGTAATGAGCTTCATCTCCTTTTGACTCACACTATCACTTGTCACTGTAGACTTTGGAGCCTCGTTCACTGTACGCTCTGACATAATCTACATTATGCTGATTATTGTGGCACGGGCTGCTCTTAAAGGAACACGCACTAAAATGTATTATATGCATATGTTTTCATACAAACTCATTGAGATTTTTTCTCCTTGTGGTATTCAGGCATTGTCCTGGTCGCCATCAATCCATATGAGAGTCTGCCTATCTATGAAGCTGACATCATCAATGCTTACAGTGGGCAGAACATGGGAGACATGGACCCCCATATATTCGCAGTAGCAGAGGAGGCATACAAACAGATGGCCAGGTTTTTACACCTCTAAATACACTCCATTTTACTTTTTAAAGCAAGTGAAGGGTTCACTTACTTTTATGCTAGTACTCTAAATCTGTTTTAGCTGTCGTTTGATCTCTGTATCATCACATCTTTTCACGCAGAGATGAAAGAAACCAGTCCATAATAGTGAGTGGGGAGTCTGGAGCTGGTAAAACCGTCTCTGCTAAGTACGCTATGCGCTACTTTGCCACGGTCAGCTGCTCGTCTGGTGAGGCCAATGTTGAAGAGAGAGTCCTGGCCTCCAGTCCCATCATGGAGGTAACGTATAACACTGCAGGAAGATAAAACTAAGTGATAAAAATGACAAAGGTTACTGAGAGCCTTTTGTGTGTTTCATCTAGGCCCTTGGAAATGCCAAGACAACGAGGAATGACAACAGCAGTCGCTTTGGGAAGTACATCGAGATTGGGTTTGATAAGAAGCATTGCATAATTGGGGCTAATATGAGGACTTATCTACTAGAAAAGTCTAGAGTTGTGTTTCAGGTAAATTTCATCTGTATGAACTGAACTTGCACTTCTTTGGCTGATTATCTTCAGTGTCCGAATGTGGCCCTTCTTATCTTTCTATCTTCTTGTATGTCTCCTGGCAGTTAATTGATTTGAAACTCTCTCATGGACATGCAACATGTGTATATCTTAGCAACCTAACAACAAACAACATAAAATTCACACAGTTTAGCCTGCCTGGCCTTTGACTCAGAAAGTTGGCAACATATTGGGTTTTATTAAACAACGATCAACAGTTTTCAAGACAAAAATTGATAATTTCAGTTTAAGCCTGTGTTTAGCAATGTTTTTGCACTTTAAGCATGTATATACAGTCGAAAGAACTTTGCAGTACTTGTGACGTTTACCTTGTTTCAATTTTACATCTGTCAAAACTACTTTTAGGCTCACGGAGAAAGGAACTATCATATATTCTACCAGCTGTGTGCCTCTTCACATCTACCAGAGTTCAAAGCCTTCAAATTGGGTATGTGAGTTTCAAAAAAAATCCCTTTAAGTATTAATGTGATGTGGATACATTTTTATTTGTTTTAAGAGCTTTTATAATTATACTGATGTTCGGTTATGTTTGTTTTGAAAAGTTTGAAGTAGTAGTACCAGATTTAACAAGTGGTCTATATTAGTACTTATTAATGTTTTATATGATTTTAATGATTGAAGGTTGCGCGGATGACTTCCACTGTACTAACCAGGGTCACAGCCCCGTCATAGATAGAGTGGATGATGCCAAAGAGATGCACAATACCAGGAAGGCTTTCTCACTGTTAGGTGAGTGTTAGTAATTGCATTAACTGGGTTTTCATGTTGAGTAGACAGTACTGTACATATAAATTCATGTTTCTGAGTGAGTTATTGTACTTTTATTATATCATTGTTTTGTTTTCATTGTAGGAATCAGTGAAAGTGATCAAATGGCAATTTACCAAATTCTGGCGGCTATTCTCCATCTTAGCAACGTGGAGGTGAAAGATCAGTCAGCAGACAAAAGCAGCGTTTCGGTAAACACTGATTAACCTTGGACAAAACAATGGAGCTTTATATTTTTAAGTATTTTGTCTTGTGTATGTGTTAATTTCTGAATTCTGTATCGAGGATGTGTGGCTCTTATCATGTAGCCTACCTGGATCATTATTGTTGATGTATTTTCAGCCAGACAATGTCCACTTGATGGTGTTTTGTGAGTTGATGGGGGTCCCTGGTGAAGAAATGGCTCACTGGTTATGTCACCTGAAGCTCAAGACAACCACAGAAACCTATGTCAAGTCCATCTCCAAAATGAATGCAGTCAATGGTCGAGATGCCTTAGCCAAACACATCTATGCCAGACTCTTCAGCTGGATTGTTGGCAGTATTAACAATGCGTTAAAATCTGCTGTGAAACAACACTCATTCATTGGTGTGCTTGACATTTATGGGTATGTTTTTATCTCCGGGTTTGTGGATTTTCAATTTATGATTCAGATTGTGAGATAAGTCATTTTAATTTAAACATGTTTTTTTTCAGGTTTGAAACGTTTGACGTCAACAGCTTTGAACAGTTTTGCATCAATTATGCCAACGAGAAGCTTCAACAACAGTTCAACCTGGTATGTGGGTTTCCTTGCTCAACATCTTCATTTTCTTGTCAAAAGATACACATAAATCATTTTCAGCCATTACTCCCTCCATTCCTCCAGCATGTCTTCAAACTGGAGCAAGAGGAGTACATGAAAGAGCAGATACCGTGGACACTGATCGATTTCTATGATAACCAGCCGTGCATCAATCTGATTGAGGCCAAGTTGGGTGTCCTGGACCTTTTGGATGAGGAGTGCAAAGTAAAATACTGTTATTTTTTACTAGAAGTCGGTTCAGCTACTCTCCATTGGAGGAATCTCCACTGTGCTATGTTTGGAAGTTATGAGTAAAGCCATTACTAACTGATGTGTCAGCTCTTTTTCTTTCCGTAGATGCCTAAAGGCTCTGATGACACATGGGCCCAGAAAATGTACAACACCCTCTTGAAGCAGAATGCTCACTTTGATAAACCCAGGTTATCAAACAAAGCCTTCATCATCCACCACTTTGCAGACAAGGTAAGACATACAGTTGTATGTCTCATGCTGAGATGGCGTCAGTGGTTAGCATTGCCTCACAGTGAGAAGGCTTCACCACAGAAAGGGGATAGGTTAGGTTAGGAGAATTGGACACTCTGAAAGGTTCCCTGTGGAGTTTTCTTGCAAGCAAACAAAAGTCATGTTTATATTGAGTGTTGCTCACCAAAATGCACTGTGTGTATCCTTTAGGTCTAACAAACTGAATGCATTTCCTTCCTCATAAAACATTGAAAAGCTGTTTTTTAAAAGTATTTTAAAGCCTTCATTGTTTACATCCATGTTTACAAGCTTCCAGTCTTCTTCTTCCCTGCCTTTGTTTGTGCATTGCTGCATTTCTTGGCGAATTACAGCCCGCTGTAGATCATTGGAATAAAGTGAAACCATTGGACTGTGTTTCTCACCACCTGCTTGCACGAATGTGTGAATATACTCTTTGTGCGCATGTGCAACCTCATGCAAATTCATTAGAGAAACAAAACTGGGACACACACATTATAAAATCTGCTCCATATCGCTACTA
The DNA here is from genome assembly GCF_963924715.1 of Thunnus thynnus. Taxonomy (NCBI): domain Eukaryota; kingdom Metazoa; phylum Chordata; class Actinopteri; order Scombriformes; family Scombridae; genus Thunnus; species Thunnus thynnus. The sequence goes on along the minus strand of NC_089521.1, from coordinate 21,079,068 downwards.
GAGGTCAGAAAAGCTATACGGTACTTTTAAGTTGCCAGTATGTGTGAATGTGTTTACCCTGTGACAGACTAGCAACCTTTACAGGTTATAACCAGCCTCTTGCCAATGTGTGCTGGGATAGGCGTCAGCCCCCACCCCACCCTCCCACTCTTTACAGAACAAACAGTGTGGAAAATAGACGGATGGATGGATGATTCATGTTTTCTAATCCGGACTACCAAGAGAGTCAAGTGTGAAATTGTAATTACTTTGTCTGCAGAGCCAGAATCCTGTTCCTTCATCACAAATGTTTGATGATTATATTTACTAGAGCAGTACTAATCAGTTTACTTCAGACTTTGGATGATGTACATGACCTTTGCTCTTTTAGTCCAAGAATACTGTATGACCTGGTTCTTTGTGCCTAGGTGGAGTACCAGTGTGTGGGCTTCCTGGAGAAAAACAAGGACACAGTCAATGAGGAGCAGATAAATGTGCTGAAAAAGAGCAAGGTGAAATAATTTGTTTCCAGTTGTATATGATATCCTAATTTATTATCCCTCCTAATTAGTCGGTCGTAATGGATGTAAGAAATGTGTTCACTAGAATTCGATGTCAACATCTCTCCAACTAAACCCAAATGACTGCTCAGTACATTTTGTGTTGCAAGTCCTTGGGCACACACCCTGGAATTGTTCAACCTTAACTATTGAAGGAAATACTCCCATTTATGAATTTTAGATTGAAAACACTGCCATCTGCTGTTCAATGACAAGTTTGTTTTCTGTTGCTCTGATGTCTGAAAATTTCTCTTTTCAGTTTGATTTCCTGCTGAAGCTGTTTGAGGATGATGAGAAGGCAGCAAGTTCCACCAACAAGCAGACTAACACTGGAAGGTCTGGTCAGACTCAGAGGGAAAATAAGAAGACTGTTGGACTGCAGGTGAGGGCATATAGAGGAGGTCACATGACATTTGGTGGTATGTGATAGTTTGATAGTTACTGTTTCAGTTCTCATTATCTTAAAACCATGATTTTTTTTTATCTTGCAAGTATGAGATTTGGCTGGTAGATCTAGTTGCCACCAAAAATGTATAATTAGATCATTTCTGAGTGATTGAAGTCAAAATATGACATTAGACATTTAAACTGTGTAAGCACATTTATTATAATTCCTATATTTCCAAAAGTACTCACTAAGGATTCACTCTTTGTTGTCTCTTCAATCAGTTTCGACAGTCTCTACATTTGCTGATGGACACACTTAATGCGACGACTCCTCACTACGTACGCTGCATCAAGCCAAATGACCATAAAGCATCGTTCACGTGAGGAGGATTATTTCACTTGTCTGTTTCATATGATTATCCACAACATGCACAGACGAAAGAGAAGCATACTAATTTTAGTAATGCGTGTCTTCTTTTTTATAAAGCCTGGACCCTGTGAGAGCAGTGCAGCAGCTTCGAGCATGTGGCATCCTCGAAACAATCCGGATCTCAGCAGCAGGCTTCCCATCTAGGTAGCATATCAACAGCAGCATCTGGTACAGATATAGGACCATTTGTACACACAACTGTATGTTGTTTATAATACATAGAAATATAAAAATTTATGTTATTTTATATGAATATCGCAGATGGACCTATCAGGAATTCTTTAGCCGTTACCGGGTCCTCATGAAGCAAAAGGATGTGCTTCCTGATAGAAAACAGACATGCAGAAATCTACTGGAAAAGCTCATCAAGGTGTGTTTAATTGTAGAAGAGCTCCTGCGCAGTACGTGCAACTTTCACAGACCCACTAAAATATGTGATATATTATAAACGCTTTATTGTGTTTATTGTTCGTAGGATCAGGATAAGTATCAGTTTGGCAAAAACAAGATCTTCTTCAGAGCTGGTCAGGTGGCTTACCTGGAGAAGCTGCGTTCTGACATGCTGCGGATGGCTTGTGTCCGCATCCAGAAAACAATCCGCTGCTGGCTGGCACGCAAAAAGTACCTGAGGATGAAGGAGTCTGCCATTACTATACAGAGACACGTGCGAGGTCACCAGGCACGCTGGTGAGTAGAACAACAGCAGAATAAGAATTTTATAAGAACTAGAGCTATTTCCAGCATATTTCTCACAATTTTTTTCCCTGTCAGTTATGTTAAGTTTCTGCGAAGCACCAGAGCAGCTGTTGTCATCCAGCGGAACGTGCGTATGTGGGTGACCAGGAGACGCTACCAGAAGCAGCGCTCTGCAGCAATCACAGTTCAGTGCTTCTTGAGGGCCTACATGGCTAGAAAGCAGTACTATAAGGTAATGTTATGCTTGCTGAAAATGTGAAGGCCCCTAGAGAGTCATAATTAAACACTGCACACTTCAAGGTCTCCTCAACTGGAAGGTTCTGTAGCCAAATTATTTTTTACTAACATAATTCCAGATGATTTTAGCTTCCCTGCCGAGTATTTTTGAGTTTGTCTACTGGAGTCTTGAGGGGATTTAAAAATATTTTTTTCAAAACATGGTGGAACCTGACAGTTGAATATAACATTAGGCAAACCTGGATATAATAGCTGGCACAAAGAAAACAAGAATTAGTGCCTGTTGAACATAATGTGTAAAAGTTTCCAGCTCTAAGGAAGTCCAGATGTGCCAGTTTCCTGCAATAACATTGTTGAGTTAGTGAAGCCTTGTACACTAGATTGTTTTCCAGTTTCTAGACCTTGATCAGTGTATTAATCATTGATCATTGAGTCATATAAGTAGAGACTGACAACATTTGTACAGAATTAGTTAATTTTACACTTGAATTAAATGAATTAAATGTTTGTAATTTATACAGTACGGACAATTTCAATTGAAATTGCATTGCTAGGCAACAGCTTGGGTCCTGTTTATTTCCTGTAAGATGATGTCATTCACATACACTCCAACAAGAAATCAACTGGAACATATTTTAATATTTTAACATGAACCTGTGAAACAGGTTTGTAAGACAGAGGCACACAGTGTTAATGCAATTTATTGTATAAAAATGCATTAACACTTCTTATGTATAAATAATCTTATTGAAGAAAGAATCCAGTATTTTATACATGATGCCCCAGGATTTTCAGCTCACCTCTTCTTAACACTATGTGTAACACTTAACACAATATATATCTGTTTTTGTTTTCATAGTTCATGTATGAGCAAAAGGCTGTGATCATCCAGAAGTGGGTGAAAGGCTGGCTAGCGAGGCAGCATTATAAACGAGCCCTGGCAGACATAGTCCTGCTGCAGAGCTGTGTACGTCGCATGATGGCTAAGAAGGAATTAAAGAAGCTGAAAATGGAGGCACGCTCTGTGGAGCACTTTAAGAAACTCAACATTGGCATGGAGAACAAGATTTTGCAGTTGCAACACAAGATAAACGAGCAGGTGAGTATTGTGTGAGTCAGTATGCATATCCGGTGCTATCTGTATGAGATACTTGTTTAATCTGTAATCTACCATAACAAAAAATGATGCTGACAATAATTTGGGTCATTGGGAGTTATTGTATCACATGCACAGACAGCATGTGTGTGTGTGTTTCCCCCTGCAGCATAAAGAAAACAGAGAGCTCAGTGAGAAGCTAAATGTTGTGGGGAAGACCCAGGCTGTGGAGAGGGAGAGACACAGCAGAGATATTGAAAACCTACGTAGATCAGAGCAGGAGGCCAAAGTCAAGGCAGAGACGGTCCCCTCGTTGCTGGAGCAGCTCTCCTTCCTTCAAAAGGAGCTGGAAAACATCCGCAGAGAGAAAGAAGCCGTTGAAGACCGGGCAAAGGTCTACGTAGAGGAGACACAACAGGTTGGCCTACTCCACTTCATCTAAATTTAACCAACTTTACTGGCTGACAAGATCACCAGTATTTTCCACACAGTGCTTTTTTCCTTAATTATGAGGTATAGTAGTGGGTGGGAGAATGATGTAGCGCTATATGAGTACCTTCAATGACATTTAGTTAAATTTATGTTGCACTCACACCAACAAACTGTTATTTCCCACAGTAGGCTGTACAGCAGAGCATCATTTGTTTTCTCAAGTCTTAGTCAGCCCATCATTATGTGCTCAAACTTTCATTCATTTGTTGTTTTATTGTTTTTTTGTAAATCCACATTTGTGTGAGGTCTACATTTACTTCTACTACTTGCTGTGTGATGCCACCATGTTCTGCTTCTTTAGACTACATGTTCATTTGTTTTATGATGGAGAAAAATAAGTTTGCTTGCCCAAAGCGTTCAGGAAAAAGTGGAGCAGTCCTACATTTAGGTTTTATGTCCTCACAAATCAACAATGGTGGTCTATGTTGGAGAAAAATACCAACATTTGTGGAACGTTTTTACCATGTGGGAATTGTATGAACTCAGTAGTGTGGTAGTAGTGTTTTTGTTAGTTCTAAAGCCTGACTTGCTATCATGAATAGCAATAACGCTTAGATTTTTCCTTGTCTCACAATCAGGTGGTAGCGGAGCTAAATATGAAAAACAGCTCATTGAACAACGAGAAAGATGAACTTAACAAGCTAATCGTGGAACAAGCCCAACAGTTAAAAGGTACTGAGTAGTTCACCTCAAACCTCCACAGTCCTTTAGTAATGGATACATTTGAATTAAATGAAACATAATTGTTGTTTTCAGAGACTAAAACCAACATGGAAAACACCAAACAGATGGAGAAAGACTTAACTGAAGAACGCTCACGCTACCAAAGTCTGCTGAGTGAACACCTGCATCTGGAGGAGCGACACAGAGACCTGAAGGAGGAGATGAATGTCAGCATTGTGAGGAACACATCATTTACGCGTCACAGTGTTGAAATTGCAGCATTACTTGTCATGTGATAGCTCTTGATGATGGATTTAAACGGCATGGGAGTTTCAAGATACTGTCACAAACAAGAATCACTTCAACAGAGTAGTTCAGTAGTTGTACAGGACTTTTTACATGTATACATCTTAAAGAGTATGACGTCTCACATCCTGTGTACAAATTATGTGTAACATGACAATATTTATTTCTTTGATGGAACACATTTAGGCCTGGCTACTTATCCATCTGTAACATGTTTTTTCCCCCCACAGACCCCAAGCAAACCTAGTCACAAGAGGACAGACTCCAGCTACAGCAGTAACTCATCTGAGTTTAGTCAGAGCTTAGGCTCTACCGATGGAGAGGACAACTCTCAAACAGAGGTAATGTACTAAATAAGACAATATCATGGTGCTACTGCATAATCAGAATTGTCTTGAAGTGATACTCCATCCAAAATCTATGTGTGGGCTTGAAGGTGGCTGTAAAACATCTGTATTTTCATTATTGGGGAAGAACTGCAGCTGTATGGCGTCAACACAGTGAGTTAGAAGAAATTGCAAAGGTGACACATTTTCACGGTGGAAAAATAACACCATAATCCAGTTCTCCACTATCCATCTGTATGATGATTTTGTTTCTATCACTCATAGTTTTGTTAAAATATGACCAAAGACACTGCCTTCATGTTCAGAGCACTGAAGCTTGTCTCTGATCAGATCAGGCTAATATTGTCCACAAAAAATTAGCTGCTTGACTGAGGGGACAGTTACGATGTTGACATGCTCCCTGTGATTACTGTGGATAGAGACATTGGATTTCCCCTGAATTCACATTATTTGATATTTGGGCTGCAGTTGAGAAGGGTATATGGTTTACTACAGTAAACTTTTTATTAGTGCCACAAAAAAGGGAAAGAAAGTAGAGATACGTCTTGGTGTGTGTTGATATTTGTCTTGTAGCGCTTGTAGGGAATGTTTTTCAGCAGCTGTGGGAAGATTTAACTGGGCTTGTCTATGTTATAATCCTATTAGTGCAGCATTCTAGTTAGGTTGTGAGGAAAATCATCAGCCAATGATTGCTGTGTTTTGTTAGGATGAGACCCAGCCCACAGTGGACCTGCCAGTCCTTCTGAAGTTTCAGAGAAGAGTGAAGGAACTGGAGCAGGAAAAACAGTCACTATGGCAGCAGCTGGATAACAGAGAAGAAGCCCAACAAGAAAAAGCAAAAGTATGCACTGAAACACTGAACAATTGCAATCTTATAAGTTATAATTTGGTTGTTATTTGTGGTTGAAATTTACATTATGTGTATATTTGTCAAAAAAGGAGGCGGAGAAGCAGAGAACTGTAGGCAGAGCAGAACTGGACTTGGAAACACTTAAGGTATGACTTAGTCAGGTACATAAAATGGGATTTTTAAGTAAAAAAATATTTTTTGCTTAACAGCAAGATCTGTTCCAAAATCCCCAAAAGAAAGAGACCCATTATTATAACTTATAATCAATAACTTCTTGTTGTGTTTAAATTCTGAATTAAGAATAGAAGCAAAATTTAATTTGTAGACGTTGTGTTTTTTTATTAAATTATTTAATTTAGCGGCAAGAGCTGGAGTCAGAGAACAAAAAGTTGAAGCAGGATCTAAATGAGCTGCGGAAGTCTCTGACCAATGAGAATAGTGCTTCGATGCCCCCTGCCCCTGGCTCGCTGCCCTACAACATACTGGTGGATCAACTCAGCTCTTCCAATGAGGAGCTGGACATGCGGAAAGAGGAAGTGCTGCTTCTTAGATCGCATATGGTCCGTCAAGAGGCTCTTAAACATAAGGTGACACAGTTAATTACATTTGTTATTTTATTTTAGGATTATTTAAATATTCTCTATTTTTTTATTTGATGCTACGGACATCTTAACTAAAAATAATGTGTCCCTTTTGAACTGACGCCTCTAGGACTCTGCACTTGGAGAAGGTGTAAAAATAGATCTGAGTGAAATCCCCTCATTTCAAGATGTCAACAGGTAAAAACACTTTGCTCCCACTCTGGCTTAAATCTATCAGGAGGTACAGTTAAGTGTTATTTACATTGTCTGATGCTGTCGCTTAGGTCCACTGCCATCCACACACTGAATGAAGATGGAGAGCTGTGGCTGGCTTATGAAGGCTTGAAGGAGACCAACAGGTAATAAAGTAATATTCTGTCTCTGGTTAGTGAATTCAAGCAAGTTCATGCCATATGGAATTGAATGCTGTCCCTCCGTCCTCCAGGCTTCTGGAGTGCCAGATGCAGGAGCAGGAATGTCTTCACAACGAGAAGAATAAGAAGCTGCTGCAGGAGGTGAACAAGCTGAAAGAGGAAAAGGAGCAGCAGCAGAAGCTGTTGGCTCAGAGCCTCAACCTGCCTGAAGGTGCTCGCATTGAGGCGATCCTGAAGCATGAGATCACTCGGCTCACCAATGAGAACCTGGTGGGTCTGCTCACTGGCTGTCCAGATCTGTCTCTCTGCATCTTATCAGTTACTTTGACTGTGTGATTAGTTTCACAGTCCCTTTAAAATAAACAGTTAGATGACTGTCCAGTATTGGATTTGAACTTTTGAAAGGGCATCTTATAATTTTCTATTTCAAATAAGAATAAATGTGTTTTTCCTTAAGGAGACATCGTGGTATTGCATCCACAAATAATATAATACAAGCATGTTTACATTAATATTAAAAAACACAAAAGAGTAAGGAAAGTGCTTTTAGGATTGAAGACTTACTAAGAGTTTCTACTGGACAAAAGTATTTCTCAACATCTTGGCTCATTACATAGTGTGACGGTTTAAAAAATGAACACTTTGCCGTATATGAAAGTTTTGTTTGCCCTCACACTAATATGTCTGCATAATTTTAGGAACTCTTGGAGCAGCAGGAGAAACAAGACAAAACCATACGCAAGTTGAAAAAACAACTGAAGGTGTACATGAAAAAAGTGGAAGATTTTGAAGGTAATCACATGGCCTTGACAGTGTTCATACAGTGTATCTCCCAGAATGAAATATCACAACATTAATCCTGTAATTCCTTCCTTGCTGTGTCTAGCGAGCGCTCAGCAAAAGAATAACTCCTCCATGATGAACACTCCTGTGAGAGCAGTAAATATCACCCGCAAGGAGAAGGAGTACCAGGGTATGTTGGAGTATAGAGAGGGAGATGAGAGCCGCCTGCTGAAGAATCTGGTCATAGGTATGTCGAACCTGTTTCACTCAAGCAAATAATTGTAATTTAATATTTTCTGAAGTGTTCTCTGAATGTATGCAAAGGTTTTTCTTCATAGATGGAGGACACAGTATTTGAGTTTTTTCTCTGACATGTTGTAATCTTCTCAGATCTGAAGGCTCGTGGTGTAGCAGTCAGCCTCATTCCTGGGCTTCCAGCCTACATCATTTTCATGTGCCTGCGATACGCTGACCATGTTAACGATGATCAGAGAGTCAGCTCTTTGCTCAATTCCACCATCAGCAGCATCAAAGGGGTCATTAAGGTGAAGGACATTATATATGCAGTAGTTTAGATCTGTGTAAATAAAGTGATTGATGTGTTTTGAATTGATTTTTGTGATGTTTCTACAGAGGAGAGGAGATGATTTTGAAGTGGTTTCCTTCTGGCTGTCCAACACATGCCGGTTACTGAACTGTCTGAAGCAGTACAGTGGAGACGAGGTAGGCATGAGACAGTTTTGATGCTAGAGTCAACTTCACAGCTGTCCATGTCCCTGAATTAACTTTGGATGTTTGCACAACCTCTACATAGGTGTTCATCACACACAACACTGCTAAGCAGAATGAGCACTGCCTGACCAACTTTGAATTGTCAGAGTATCAGCAAGTTCTTGGTGATCTGTCCATCCAAATTTACCGCCAGCTCATCAAGTGTATGGAGGACATCCTGCAGTCCATGATAGGTGAAGAGACATAATCTAACTATACATGATTAGAAAACACCATGTTCTTGTCTGACCATAACCAGCACATGAAATGTTTTTCCCCTGTGTGTTTTACATGTGTAGTGGCAAGCATGCTGGAGCATGAAGCAATCCAGGGCGTTTTGGGCTCTAAACCAACTGGTCTGAGGAAAAGAAGCTCCAGTTCCCCAGAGGAGGCTGTTACAGTGGAAGTCCTCCTGCAGCGCCTTGGCCTCTTCCACGCCACCATGAGTCAACATGGGATGGACTCAGACCTCATTAAACAGGTGGTCAAGCAGCAGTTTTACATCATCTGCGCTGTCACACTGAACAACCTGCTGCTGAGGAAGGACATGTGTTCCTGGAGTAAAGGCCTGCAGATCAGGTACAGCAGGGAACACCCATCCACCTGTTGATATTATAGTTTATGCAATAAGAATAGAGGGAAAACATGTGGATTGGAATTTGTTGGTCTTTGTTTATGTCAAGCAAGCTTCCTCAGGTGATGTCTCAGACTCTCATTGGTTCGATTTGTTACAAAACATATAGGGATAATGCGTGTTTACAGTATTATAGCATTTAAAAGGAGTGTGTGCTATAATTAGAGGTCTGAATTTCAAACTTTTAAAAACCCTGCACCATGCTCAACTGAATAATCCACATTTTTAATTACTGACCCACCGATACTGTAGATCAGTGGAATTGAAGAGCTGTAAAGGCTGAGGTATGTTCAAGATGAACCGGTGTTTATAGCTGTTCTGAACAAAAACCCTGCCAGAATAGATAGGGCTGAGATGCTACAGTTGTTAAAATGGAGATAAAGGCGCACACTTTCAAACTTTTGAAAGTGAACGTGCTTGTCGGAGTGTCGGTTTCAGCAGGTTACAAAAACTGCCCGCCTCAATTCCAACATGGGAAAGGTGTTTTAGACTCTTTGACATTCTGACAAGCATGTTGTCTGAAGCATACTGAGGTCTTAAGATGACACGTTTTGGCCTAACGAGGGGTCTATAATAAAACAGAACACACACACCATTTGAGGCAACTTTTTGATCTGAGTTACAAAAATACAGTTATTTTCTGTGATATTAATTGATACAGAAAGACAATATTCCATGCTAAGAAAACCTTAATCTAAATGATTGAGCCAAATAAGATTACGTCATGTGTTGGTTCAGTGCTAGTTTGTTTTTAGTTTTGAATCTCAACCACTTTTATCTCCAGATTCAAAGCTTTAGGAATTTGCACAGATATACTTAAAACACTCATTGCTTCACAGACATTAGACAGATATTAGCAGTGGTGAATTTTTTATTCTTAAAGGTAGCAACATTTTCATTTAACATTAATAATATTGTGATTGTACAGGACTGATGATACAGTTGACCTGCTTAGACAGTACCTGAGTTTAATCTGAATTGTTCCCTCAATGCGTCTGTTTTCAGGTACAATGTTTGGCAGTTGGAGGAGTGGCTGACAGAGAGAGAGCTGGCAGACTGCGGTGCCAAGGAGACTCTGGAGCCTCTCGTGCAGGCCGCACAGCTTCTGCAGATCAAGAAGAAGACCGAGTCGGATGCCCAAGCTATCTGCAACATGTGCACTGCCCTCACCACAGCACAGGTCCATCATCAGTGAACGTTCAGCCTCCTTAATCTGTCTACATAATATTTTTGCTCTGCTTTGATCATTGTTTGTTTTTCTTTCTCTCAGATTGTAAAAGTGTTGACCTTGTACACCCCAGTGATTGAATTTGAAGAGCGAGTGACAACCAGCTTCATTGAAACCATTAAAGTGAGTTGTTGTGTGGGCAAGAAGTGCGGTGCTCTTTAACAGTATACCCAGTTAAGCTATCAACCTTTTTACTATATCTTTTTTTTTTTTTACATTTCAGAACCTTTTGAAAGACAGAGATGAGTCATCCACGTTGATGATGGACACCAAGAAGATCTTCTCTGTCACTCTTCCCTTCTCACCCTCCTCTGTGGCTCTGGAGACCATCCAGATCCCCGCTAGCTTTAATCTGGGCTTCCTCACCCGCATCTAGACCAACCTTTGACACTCGCACCTTGTTCTCTGACTTAACCAGAGCAAAAACACCTAGGACTGTTTTTCAAACTTTGTACCTAATGTAGTAGTTTCATGATAAGCGAATATTGTAATGCTGCAACAGGATAAGGAAATGTTGTTTACATGCATCTATGTATTAGATTTTCAGCACTGCATAGCCAAAGAGTAATAATTGTATGAGCAGTGAATATGCACAAACAGTCTTTTAAAGGTCACATCTTTCTACACTAAATGTATCACTTATACATGTGCAGATAGTTCATTCATGTATTCATGAGTATGATTCTTTTCCTGCTATCTAAATAACAAAATTGGACCTTTAGCAACACTAAATCTACAAGTGACGTTTCTGATACCTAGGATATATAAACGTATTCTGATAACTTGTGTCAGTGGGCACAGTTTTAAAAATGGATAACTATGAGTGATGTTAAAGTATTAATGTGCATCTAAACACTGATTTAACTGCTGAAGATGTGTTGTGATGAAATTTGGGAGCACTGTTTTATTTCTGTAACTATCAGGTGATGGTTATTTATGCCAGGATGAGGTGAAGGAAAAGAAAATAATCCAAGTATGTATTTAACCAGTCTTAATACTGTCGGTCATATTAAAGGCTGGCGTTTCAGTAAAGATGGTGTCAAGTGCTTATCAATTCTGCACAAAGGGTTTCACGACCTCATGAGGTTCCTAAAGAAAATGTAGAATATTTCAGTTACACTTTGTATTTGTCTTTTGAGACTCTGCTATATCCTCTGAGGCAGTTATGTAATGAGGTGTACGATTAGATTTAACAGCAGGAATCCTCAATCAAATGTAATCAAACAAGCACTCGGATTCTCATCTGTTTAGGAGTCCTTGACATTGAAAGGCGTTGAATTTATGAATCCATCTCATGGTTTGATGTAACTCTTTCCCTTCTGTTCTTACTATGAAATTATATCCCAGCCTATCTCCTCCTTTATGCTGCTATGCTGCCAGAACTTATCTTTTATCGTTCTTGTTCATTTTGACTATGTATTTGCAAATGCTTAATATATGAAAATGCCTTAAAATTCACAAATGATTAACCTCTTGGTTTAAAGTTTTTCAGCTGTGTGCACAAGGAATGTAGGAGTGTGTTTCCTCATATCTTCTTAGCAACTCGGAATGTAATTTATCATGTCAGTATTCCCAATTTTGCCAGTATTTTTTCAATTTCGCAAGTGGGTCAAGTTAGTATAAGGTGGTGAAATATTTACTCCTTTTTTTATCATTTTCATCAACACTTGCGGTGAAGCTGTGGCTGAAATGCGTTCACATATGTTCTGAGTTTGTATCCGGTTTCTTTTGTTGCCTGAATCCTTGATCAAACGAGCACACCCACTCTATCACAAGACGGGGGGGCGGAGTCAGCAGTCAAAGTCCGCGACAGGTGAGCGGCTCTCGCGCACACGACAAGCCAACCAGGAAAAGACAAGAGTAACCTGCAGTATGAGTGTTAGGGTTTTCAAAATAAACACGGGACACTGCTGGCTCACATCCTTTTAGCCTTGTGATCATTTGAAATGACTGTTTATTACTGTAATGAGGATGTGAATCATGAGACATTCAACCAAAGAGTGATTTCCCCTCTTAAACTGTTTAACATTATTATTTTTAGAAGGCGTAAAGATGTTAAGGCATCCAGTATTTCACAGGAAACATTGCAAATATTCGAGAAAATTGCAAATATTCGCCGTAGAAATTAAACAATTTTGTGCAACAGAACTGTATGTAGTTGTATTTTCTCGGTCATTTAATCTTCTTGTGACCCTCTCATATTCATTTTGGCACTGAAAGCATTACAGATCAGTGATAACGACAATAACCTTTATCTAAATATAAGAAGAGCTTCAGAGTCAAGAATAAAGACAAAATATTTACTGCATAGTCATGGTCAAGTCAATTCATTTATAGAGAACATTTAAAGACAACAGACTTTTACCAAAGTGTTTTACACTGAGATTAAAATTATGGGATTATTTGATTGATGGTTACAATCAAACAGAAACACAGGATCAAAATAACAACATGGACATAACTTGTCACTTTGGATAAATGGGAAGAACTAAATCAATAAAACAGACAAACTCAAAACCTGATACCGTTTTAAAGTGTTATGTATTTACTGAACCTTGTGTCTAAGTGTTTTCCAAAGGAAGTTACATTTTAAATTCTACTTTGAAAACCATGACAGGAAAGGTGGTTGTATTCCTGCGATCTTGACTCTGCTGGATCCTCTGGCAGAGTTGTGAGGAACAGACAGGAACTTCGTGTCTAACCTGGAAAGTAGAGTGAAACAGGAGGTGATAAACAAACATACTGACCGGAGAAGTTATAACAATAATGCATAAACATGGCTTTGTCGGAACTGTACACCGAGGTAAGAGAAAAACTCCCTGATATTTATTTATTTATTATCACAGTAGAGATAATTCCCACACTGTTGGTTTACAGAGACATATGGAAACTTGGTCAAGGCTCATGTCAAGTGCATAGATGTAGTGGAAGCTGGATCCACAGGAATTTAATGTCTAAATGTTGAATTGTTTACTCTCACACAACTTTTAAAATGTAAATCTTCTTTATTTTATAACATATAGTACAATAGGAACTAAACTTGGGGGCACAAAGTTTACTATAAGTAATTGTTTGCATAGGAAATGGTCTCATATTTATAGAGAAAATCATGTTTCAATGATTTCTACAATACAGTAAGCATTGGTAAATTAACCTGTCACCTTTGTGATCTGCTCCCTCAGTACAACAGAGTGTGGATTCCAGATGTGGAACATGTGTGGCAATCAGCAGAGATTAGGAGAGACTACCACTTTGGGGATAATGTTCTTGAATTGCTCCTGGAAGATGGAACTGTGAGTAAAAATGTTAATTCTATATAATAAAACCTTCACATGTAGCTTTAATAGTTTTATGATGGTGAGGAGCAGCAGCTGCTGATCTGACTCTTTTACATAACCTGTCGCTGTGAAGGAGCACTACTACCCTGTTGACTCGTCACAACCACAACTCCCTCCTCTCCGCAACCCGGACATCTTGGTGGGAGAGAATGACCTCACTGCTCTCAGCTACCTCCATGAACCTGCGGTCCTGCACAATCTCAAAGTGCGATTCGTGGAGTCCAGAATCATCTATACCTACTGTGGTACTGTTGAGAGAAGCCTTTGACTGTCTAGCAGCATGTAAGCATTGAGGTGGTGCGTGTTCTTTGCTCAGCCTGTAATGTTTCCTCTTTTTCAGGTATTATACTGGTGGCTGTAAATCCTTACAAACAGCTTCCCCTCTATGGAGACGCAATCATTAATGCTTACTCAGGCCAGAACGTGGGAGACATGGACCCTCACATATTTGCAGTGGCAGAGGAGGCTTACAAACAGATGGCCAGGTAAAGAATATCTCAGATAATCACATAGATTATTTTCTTGATTAATCAGTTAGTTGTTTGGTCTTTAAAATGTCAGAAAATGGTGAAAAATGTCAATCACTGTTTCCTAAAGCTCATCATGCAACCTAACATGTCTTGCTATGTACCAACCAACAGTCCACAACCCAAAGATGTTCTGTTTTCTATCACAGAGGACTAAAGAATCCAGAAAATATTCACATTTAAGAAGCATGAATCAGAGAATTTTTTTCTTAAAATATGACTCAAAACGATTAATCGATTATCAAAATAGTTAGCAGTTAATTTTGATTAATCAACTTATCGTTGCAGCTCTAGTGTAGTTGCGTTATGCTCCCTTTTCTTTCTCAGAAACCACAAGAACCAGTCTATCATCGTCAGTGGTGAATCTGGAGCCGGTAAAACAGTGTCTGCTCGATATGCTATGAGGTACTTTGCTGTTGTCAGCAAATCTGGCAGTAAGACTCGAGTTGAAGACAAAGTCCTGGCGTCCAATCCAATAACAGAGGTATGATATTTTACTGGTCTAGGGGCAAAAAGAGGGCAGCCTCGCTCATTTTAACACAGCCCTGCTCACAAGGCAACACATACAGGAGCTATTATTTCTATTAAAGACTGTTAATGTTTCAACACTTTGACAAAAACATAAACATATACTGACATGATTAATAAATTAACTTAAAAATAGACCTAATAACTTGAGGATTTTTTTTCACAGGCAATAGGAAACGCAAAGACAACCAGGAATGACAACAGCAGCCGTTTTGGGAAATACACTGAGATCAGCTTTGACAGGAGGCACCGGATTATCGGTGCGAATATGAGGACCTACCTGTTAGAGAAATCCAGAGTCGTTTTTCAGGTATTGTATAAAATGAGGATGATGTTGAGTGTTATTTTTTACTAATTTTGGATCTTTTCTGATGATATTCTGTTGTTTTCAGACAGACAATGAGAGGAATTATCACATTTTCTACCAGATGTGCTCCTGTGCACAACTGCCAGAGTTCAAGAACCTAAGACTGTGTGAGTGTTCATGCTGAGGGTTTATTCTGAAGGTTTGACTCTGGTCCACTGCTGCTGTGTTTAATCTAATTTATTATGTGATTGTTTTATTGTTGTTCCTTTTAACTGCAGTGAGTGCAGATGAGTTCCGGTACACATGCTTGGGTGGTGAGATCACTATCGAAGGTGTAGATGACAAGAAAGAGATGGAAGAGACTCGACGGACCTTCTCGCTGCTGGGTAAAGGGTGCTTCAGCTGTTAGACTATTACCTTTTAGTGTGACTTACATGTTCATTTTGCCCTCTTCTCTTTGATTCTCCAGGGCTGAAGGAAGACTTCCAGTCAGATGTCTTTAAAGTTTTGGCAGCCATTCTGCATTTGGGCAATGTGGAGATCAAGAACTCTGGAGATGACAAATCATCAGTTTCTGTGAGTCTCCAAGCCTTAAATTAGTTTTTTGTGTGCAAGTTTAGATCTTAAAACATCAACCTGGTTAACTGCAAAACTTGATTTGAATATCTTTTAGCCCAGTGATCCACATCTGGCAGTCTTCTGTGAGTTGTTGGATGTGAGTGCAGCGGGGTTGGTGCGTTGGTTGTGCCATCGGAGGATTGTTCTGGTGACTGAGACGGTGGTGAAGCCAGTACCCAAACACCAGGCAGTAAATGCCAGAGATGCCCTCGCCAAACAGATCTACGCCCTCCTGTTCGACCGTATTATTAACAGGATAAACACAGCGCTGCAGGTCCCAGGAAAACAACATGCTTTCATAGGTGTTCTGGACATTTATGGGTAATGCAGATTGTTTTCTTCTGCTGTTTGATATATTTTGGTCTCTTTTGCTGCCATTTTTGACCTGAACTTATTGGGGGTTTTTTGTCCTCAGCTTTGAAACGTTTGACATCAACAGCTTTGAGCAGTTTTGTATCAACTATGCAAATGAAAAGCTTCAACAGCAGTTTAATCTGGTATGCATTGCCAGCGTCCCAAATCCTTGCAAAACACTGCATACACCTCTTCATCGACTGAGAGGGTTATTATGTTGTCTCTCTTATTTTCACTCAGCATGTGTTCAAGCTGGAGCAAGAGGAGTACATGAAAGAAGACATCCCATGGACGCTGATAGATTTCTATGACAATCAACCGGTCATTGACCTGATCGAAGCTAAGATGGGGATCCTGGACTTGCTTGATGAAGAATGTTTGGTAAGATAGAACCGGACATGATTTGGAGTTTTACAATTATGTTTCTGTTTTTATGATTGTTGTCACTCTTATACTGTACATGTGTCCTTCTACTTTATAGTTTCCTAAAGGCACCGATCAAAGCTGGCTGCAAAAGCTGCACAACTACCTAGACGCCAATCCACTGTTTGAGAAGCCCAGGTTATCAAATGAGGCGTTTGTGATACAACACTTTGCTGACAAGGTGGAGTCAGATAAGAGACACATTTCTTACTAATCTCAGTTCAAACTAAAAGTAGCACAAAAACCTTAACATTTTAATCATTTGCGTTAGAATTACTCCTACTGTTATTGACTATTAATGCTCTCGTATTTCTGGCAGATGCCTTCTTTTTCTAACTTTGTCAGTCTGTTTGCTCAACAGGTGGAGTATCAGTGCAAAGGTTTTCTTGAGAAGAACCGAGATGCTCTCTATGAAGAACTGATTGACATTATGAGAGCTAGTAAGGTAATCAAAGGCCCTCAGAAAGACATAAGAAATACAGTAGAATAATAAGATTCAATACCTGAAGAAGAGATAATCACAGTGGTCACAAAAACAAATAAAATGTTTCTGTATTATAAAAGCTACTCCGTGCAGCATTGTTTTTTTTTCTCATTTTAACATATTTCTCCTACTTGCAACTGTTATCAGTGTCCTTTTGTGGCCAACTTTTTCCAAGAGGAGGAGCAAAACAGTCGGGGCACTAAAAGTGTCAAAGTGAGGCCCGCCAGGCCTGGAGTGAAACCAGCCAATAAACAGCTGAGAACCTCTGTTGGAGATAAGGTGAAAATATTTACTCTCTCTGCTCGCTGGAGATTGAAGTTTCCATAATATATTTACCAGCTTGCATGAGACATAACTGAGTTAGTACGCTGTATTTTTACCCATTCTCATAAATCTTGTGCTTGAATGCAGTTCTGCAGCTCCCTCTCCTTACTGATGGAAACACTGAATGCTACCACCCCTCACTATGTGCGCTGCATTAAGCCTAACGACGAAAAGCTCCCATTTGAGTGAGTACTAATGAAACTTGTTATTGACAGATTAACATGATCCACTCTGTATTTGTCTGAATCATATTCACATGTTCGTGTTTTTGGTCTAAGAGAGTGTGTGTATGCGTGTTTTGAGGTATGACTCCAGGAGGGTGGTGCAGCAGCTGCGAGCCTGTGGAGTCCTTGAAACTATTCGTATCAGTGCTCAGAGCTATCCGTCCAGGTGATTCTCTATTACTAGGTTTCAGTCATCCAAATTACATTGTTTTAATCTGCCTATGCTCATGTTGCTCTGGCTCACATGTTTTGTTTGCAGGTGGACATATGTTGAGTTTTACAGTCGATACAGTATCCTAATGACTCATCAGGAAGCAGGCCTCAGTGACAAGAAACAGACCTGCAAGGACGTACTGCAGAGGCTGATTCAGGTAAGCAGCATCTTTATCTGCCTCTTGCTACAGCCTCGTGATTAATTATCATGCACTGTATCTCTTTGTGTTACTTTTGCCCCTTGTCTCGATCTCCAGGACTCTAACCAATATAAGTTTGGTCGGACAAAGATCTTCTTCCGAGCTGGTCAAGTAGCTTATCTAGAGAAGCTGCGTCTGGACCGACTCAGAGGAGCCTGCATTACCATCCAGAAACACGTCCGTGGGTGGAGCCAGAGGAGGAAGTACATGTGCATGAGACAGGCAGCCGTCATCATCCAACAGTACATCCGAGGAAAGAGGACAATACGGTTAGAGGCATTCACTGAAGGTTTTGTTGTCCTGCATCCTTAGTTGTATCTGTATTTTGACATTAACACCTGCTTTGTTCTTAAAACTGCAGTAAAACAGTGAGTGCTGCAACACTGAAGAGGGGCTGGGCTTCACTGGTGATCCAGAGGCATTGGAGAGGCTACTGTATGAGACAGATCTACCATATAGTCCGCCTGGCCTCCATCACCATCCAGGCTTTCACACGAGGTTGGATGGCCCGTAAACGCTACAAGAAGGTCTGTAACTGAGGGATCATTATTTAATCGCTTGTGTAATTTAGTTTGTTGAAAATACAACATATAATTTCACACAATTAACACCCTGCTATCTCTTTTTTACCTCTCAGATGATGGAAGAACAGAAAGCTTTGGTTCTACAGAAGTATGCCAGAGCATGGCTGGCACGGCGGCGATTTCAAACCATGCGTCGGCTGGTGCTTAACGTTCAGCTCTCCTACAGGGTCCAGCAGCTTAGAAAGAAGATTGATGAGCAGGTAAAGATGCTTCCAAAGTTACTTCAGCTGTTTCTTGAAGAAGACATACTATCTGTTAATGAATCTATGTTTCCTTACAGAATAAAGAGAACCGTGGGTTGATGGAAAGACTGACAAGCTTGGCCAACACTCATTCTCAAACCGTGGACAGACTTCATGGTCTGGAGACAAAGCTGGAAAAATCATCCAACCAGAAGGCATCTTTGGAGGCAAGAGAGAAGAAAGTGAAAGAAGATGCTAGTCTGGTCAGTCTTGAAGTTAATGCTGATACAGTTGTGCATTTCTTTTCAGATTTTTTTAGCTGAATAATTAGACTTTATGAGCCTAAAACGCATTTTTATTCTCACTCTAGACAATTGCTCAGCTTCAAAATGAGATGGGTGCACTGACCCTTGAAAAGCAGAGCTTGGAGAAAAAGTTTGAAGCTTCCACCAAAGAGGCAAAAGGTAATAGGAGTCTATGTTCTTATGTATGCAACCAATAATGTAATTTGTACCAAAATTGTGACCGGCCATACACTCTTTCAGAGAGCTTTGATCAAATAAAGATGAATCTGCTAGAGGAGAAAGAAAACGAAGCAAGGCTTAGGAAGTAAGTAACAAAAATGCAACTTCGTCTCCAGTGTGAAGCAAATATTTTCGTTATTGTTGCTCAGCCTGTTCAATTGAATTCAGGTTTCTGATAAGATCATTCTTGGCAGAATTGCAGAGAACAACATTGAGATCCAGAGACAGGACCACGAGAAGGAGGTGGAAACTCTGAAAGAGGAGATAAAGAGATTGAAAGAAGAGAGAGTCAGTCTGCAGAGAAAGATGGAGGAGGGGGGCCAGGTGAACTCTGACCTGCAGGAACAGGTCATTCAGCTCTCCAAGCATGTCAAGACTATTCCAGAGCTACGCAGAGATCTCAATAACATGCAAAATCAGAGGAATAACATTGACCGAAAGATGAAAGAACAGTCAGAACAAGCAAGAGGTACAGATGTTTCCTGGTGTAACTTCAGTTTCTTATGTTAGAACATAAATGAGGATAGTATTTAGCTGATGAACGAATAACCCCAACACATTTTTTATTGTTTCTGTAGTTAAAATGAAGGAGATTACAAAACAACTTCTCGGTGGTGTTGTTGAAGAGGAGGTTCTTTTGGGGTAATCCAAATATTTTAGGTTTTCACTTTTTCTCACTTAGTTGTTCTTATCTCATTAAAGGATTCATTATTTCACATTGTTTTTCTAAAGGCTAACTCAAAACTCCGACTCTGAGAAGATGTATGAAGTTGAAGACATGCTGACAGCCTTCGATGGCATGCAGAAAGCTACCAGGTCTATTTTTTTTTCCTGAGAATCATAACAATCCTTTCACTTAATATCAGTTTTGTACCTGTGTAACAAACCTGCTTAATCCTGTTTGACAGAGTTTCATTTTTGTGTGCAGAATACTGGAAAACCACCAGAGGGAGCAAAAGGAAAGCTATGAGACCCAAGTTGAGGGCTTGAAATTGAAACTGGACCACCTTCAAAATGAGAACAACAAGCTGCAAAACCTGTTCCAGGAGAAAAGTAATGTCAATGAGAAAATTCTCCAAGAGGTGTCCAGGCTCAGGAGTGAGAACTCGGTACATTGTTGAATTTTTGTCTCTGTATTTTAATTCCTTGCTGGGATGGATGCAGTTCTGAATGTGCAATAGTTTGTGCTTTCCCTTGTTTGATGTAATCCACAGGTTCTACCTGAGCTGAAACTGCAGGTTTCAGAGCTGCAAAGACAAAAGCAAGAGCTAGAGGTCCATGTAGAGGAGCAGAACATAGAGTTAACAGGTAGGTTTACCTCTGCGCAGATCAGTTATTTGCAATAAAAATCACTTTTGTAGGTATTTTACTTCTTTTTTTGCACGTTTTTTCATCTATGTCATTTGAAAGAAAAAACAGAGGAGATCACCAACATCCTTCAGAAGAAGATTCAAGAAGAGAGTTCACAACGCAGGTAAAACACTCAAATTGAAGTCTCTTTCTTGATTATGGATGCAATGGTGATTCCTGAGTTGTCCTGATTTGTTCAGATTTCAGTGACAGTCGGCGTGATTTGTTTTGCTATTTAGGCACTTTGAGGAGAAAGCTGAAGTGTTGGAGGAGGTGAAGACGGATCTTCAAGGCAAAGTAGAGGAGCTACAAGAGGAGAATGATCACTTGAAAAGACAGCATATGATGGAGAGCGAGGCCAAGATGAGACTGAGACAAGAGGCTTCACAGTTAACTGCTGAGAATATGGTATGTGTGGATAAAGAGGCGAGAATGGTTACAGTACCAACGTGTGAATGTGTATCTTGTCTGTAATAAAGACGATAACAAATTCTTCTTTTCTTTCAGGACTTTGAGGAGCAGCTTGACCAGAAGGACAGATTAATAAAGAAACTCCAGAATCAAATAAAGAGCCTTGAAACATCTCACAAAGGTAGAGTTGTGGCTTTTACATGATAATTGTCAAAAAAATATATAACTTCTCCATGTTCATAACTTTATTGTTTCTCACACAGCCAAGCAAACGCCAGCGCCTGCTCTTCCTAAAGATTACCTCGGCATGTTGGAGTACAAGAGAGACGATGAATCCAAGCTTGTTCAAAACATCATTCTGGGTATTTTTCCTTTATTTTTATGAGTCTAATATAGTCACATTCATTCATTTCTGCCTTTCTCCCGGTGCTGTTATAGCTGAGGTCCTCTGTGACTTTCAGCCGGAATAAACAGACAGATGTAGTGATAACTGAATAAATGAGGTGATATTCTCCTACAAATGTGTCACAATCTGCCTGTTAGATCTGAAGCCTAAAGGTGTGGTGGTCAACATGATCCCCGGTCTGCCGGCGTACATCCTCTTCATGTGCGTCCGCCATGCCGACTACCTGAATGACGATGCCAAACTCAAGTCTCTTATGAATGGAATTATCACTGCTGTCAAAAAGGTCATCATGGTGAGATTAATTCTAAGTTTATTGGCCCTTATCGCTACGCAGAGCTGCTAAATGAAGAATAAATATAGTAAAAAAGCAATTATTAATGACAATATCTAAGATCGTGGACTGCAGCCAGTACGTTGGCAGGAGTTTAGTTTAGTTTAGTTATTTTACTTTGAGATATTGATGATCTGAGGAAGATTAAAGGCCTGCATTAAAGTAAACTTACAAATTGCACAAATAACGGAGCCAATAAAATATCACCTCTCAAAACAATTTAAACAAAATTTCATTACACAACTACATGTTCCTGTTTCAGACTCACCACAAAGACTTTGAGTTGCTGTCATTCTGGCTGTCCAACATGTACCAGCTGCTCAACTGTCTGAGGCAGTACAGCGGAGAAGAGGTGTGGATTTACCTTATTTACTCACCGGGTCACTTTTGTGGTTTTTGTCCGTCGATAATGTCGCATATACAATAGCAGGCATATTTTGACATTCTCTTGTTTTGCTGTTGTTCACAAAAGGAGTTCATGAAACAAAATACTCCCCGTCAGAATAAGAACTGCTTGCAGAATTTCGATTTGTCAGAACACAGGCAGATTCTCAGCGACCTGGCCATCCACATCTACCACCAGTTCATCACGGTCATGGAAAAAACCCTCGCTCCAGCCATCGGTATTAGACACAGCTCATTATTGCGGCATGATAAATGCACATGATTTTGATTGTGGTTTACTTTAATAGGTGCCATAAAATGTGCTTCTTATCTGTCTTGATCAACAGTACCCGGCATGCTGGAGCACGAGAGTTTACAGGGAATTTCCAGCATGAAGCCAACAGGCTTCAGGAAACGTTCCAACAGCCTCTATGAGGACTCAGAGAACTACACCATCTCCTTCATCATTCAGCAGCTCAGTCACTTTCACTCCACCATGAGCCAGCACGGCATGGAGCAAGGTCTCATCAAACAGGCTATCAAGCAACTGTTCTTCCTTGTTGGTGCGACCACCCTCAACAACATCATGCTCCGCAAAGATATGTGCTCCTGCAGGAAAGGAATGCAAATCAGGTGTGTGTGTGTGTGGTTGTTTTGTGATTTTTTAATGAATGACAATAAAAAAAAAGGGTCAGTCTCACAGCTTTTCTGTTTGTTTAGATGTAACATCAGTTATCTGGAGGAGTGGCTGAAGGAGAAGGACCTTCAGAGCTCTAACGCCATAGATACTATGAAGCCGTTGTCTCAGGCTGCCTGGCTCCTGCAAGTCAACAAGTCCACCGATGACGACGCCAAGGAGATCACTGAAAAATGCACTGAGCTCAACCCTGTTCAGGTACTTTATTAAGTTCCATATGTTGCACTTTTTGATATCAGAAACTCCAGCTTCACATTAAAGTAAAACAAAACTCTCATTTAATTTTATAGATTGTCAAGATTTTGAATTCGTACACACCCATCGATGACTTTGAGAAACGGGTGGCATCATCATTCGTCCGCAAAGTTCAGGTAAGCTCTATTGATTGTTTTCTAATTTTAATGTAAAATGACTTTCTCCATTTAAAATACTGTGTAATGTTATGAAATACGTGCCATTCTTGCACTTCACTAAATAAGCCTGAATCTGCTCTTTGTTGTAGTCACTTCTACAAGATCATGAAGGGTCGACACAGCTGATGCTGGACACAGATTATCGTTTCCAGGTCACGTTTCCTTTCTGCTCATCCTCGCAGGCTCTGGAGCTGCTGCAAGTCCCGAGCAGCCTTAATCTGGGCTTCCTCACCAGGATCTGACTCAGTCGGCCTTTGACCTTTCTCTCCTTATTCCTGACTCATAGCACTGTGGCCTACGGCTATATGTTATGTATGTATAAATATGTAAACACTTTTAATAAATGATGTTTTTAAAATAAATGCAGGGACGGAGCCAGGAAAGATACTGAAGTCATGTTTCCTCTCTGCTCTGTGAGGAAATTACAACCAGGCTCCAGAAGGAAAGTCTTCTTTAATTGCTTGAATTTTCATATTTTATTTATTCAAGTATTTTTGTAAATCTTATTAGAGCAGGAACATCACTGAATAGTTAGATGACAAAACAGCCTGCAGCCATTTTAATAATAGTTATTTTTAAATCAAAAATACCTCTTTTTAAAATTTGTCTCCTTTTGTGTTTTCTGTCTGTAACTGTGTGTTTTTATTTGTGCTGCTGCCTGTCTCACTTGTCTCTTAGTCTCAACGGGACTCTCCTGGTTAAATAAAGGTTAAATAAAAACTTCAACCATTTTCTGGTTTCAGCTTCTCCAATGTGAGGATTGGCTGTATTACTTTGTTTTATGTCATGATAAGCTGAATATCTGACTTTTGGTGCATAACAAGACGTCTGAGGACTTCAGCTCTGACTCTGGGAAAGTGGGATGGACTTTTTTTTTTTCATTTTCATTATTTTCTGACATTTCATGGACCAAATAATGAAGTTTCAAGTTTATTGTCATGTACTTGTAACAATGCAACATCATTACCTGTAATGAAAATCTTGACTGTAATGACTCAGGGTCAACTCAACTTTACATAATAAATAAAATAAGTCAAATAGTATTATAAGTAGCCAACAAGGGCAAAAGGGCAATAAGTAAAAAGCCTATTTAGTGATTAAAATAAAACAGTGTTTACATAGTAATTATAAGGTCTTGAGTGCAAGGAATAATAATATTAATAATGACAATAACAATATGATACCAATAATGATAATAATTATAATAACAAGAATAATAACCTTTAGTATCTTAAATAGTTTTGGGAAAAACAGGTATGCAGTGTAGTACTGATATGAATTAAAGTGACTTAGTGTATGTAAGCAATGTAAACAATAGATGGTAAACAGTAAACAGCATGTAGTCATTAGTAATCATTCAATTAAATGATTATTCAAGAAAATAATCGGTATATTAATTGATAATGATAATAGTAGTTAGTTGCAGCCCTAAATTTTATTTTCCAATATCAAGGTGTGAATGCTGATTACTCAAAGTCTTGTTTATATTGCTGAATAAACGTCTGGCAGGCAAACAGTGAATTCTTTATTTATTTTTTAATTTTGTTGTCTTCAAAGTAGTCAAATTTATATATACATAGTATAGAAGATCTGGAATATCCCACAATTTAATACTCAAAAACTGTAGATTATATCCACCACCAAATTTCAGAATACCTAGAAAAATTACAGTCGATAAAATGTGAAAGTAGCTTGAAATGTATTTTAAATTTAACAGTATTTTGAATAATTTACTCATAACAGAGGATTAGATGAAATGTATAATTACTTTAATATGTTTAACATCTATTTTTAAGTGCAGATACATTTACTTAATAGTTGATCCCATTAAAATAAATGGTTTTATATGTGAAAATGCCGCAGCGCGCTACATTTAATCTGCTCTGTTTTTTTCAGTGTTGTGTTTTCCATGTCGACAGTATGAAAACGCATCATGAAGCTGTAGTGTAGTGAGGCTGTAGTGCCGCTGAGGATGCAGCCTGTGTAGCAGCAGCAGCAGCAGCAGCATCACCAGGATGCAGGATCCTCCTCCTCCTCCTCCTCCTCCTCTGGAAACTGGAGGAGCATCTTCTCCCTCTGACGTCATGACAGCAGCATCAGCTGTTAGCTCCGCTTTAAGCCTTTTCGCTGCCGATCGCTGCCTGCACAAAGCAAATATATGAGATCCCCTCTAATCCCTGAAATGGCGACACAGGAGGTACAGCTGAATGAGACCCTGGCACATCTCAAAACGGAATCGGAGACGCTGAAGACGAAGCTGGAGGAGGAAAGAGCGAAGCTGCACGATGTCGAGCGTGAGTGTTGAAAATGGAGAGGCCTCGATTCACCCCTGCGTCCACAGTGGGACGGGACAAATGGCATCAAATGTGTTATTACAGCTTTATGTGTTTCCGTGAGAGGTCGTAGATTGCCACTTTTTTTTTTTTTTTTTTTATAGAGATGCGAATTAGCCGGAACAGATTATTGACCTGATTGTCCTGACGTTACCTCAGATTTGACAGGCGATTTGAGCAGGATGTTTGTTTGCTTCCCCATTTTACAGCTCAGTGCTCCCATCCCAATTTCTACTATATGTCCTAGTAATGTCCAATCATGTTTCAGCAATGTGGCAATAATATAGATATAAATGTGAGAAAAAAAACAACTAGAAATTGGATATTTGTAACGTATCATATTTATATGAGCTACTCGAGGACATGACAGATTAAGATTACTCAATATATTCCTCCATTTAGAGCAGGCCTACTGTAGTTTAATCCTTATTGCTGCTAGGAATATTAATCGAGGGTGTATACAGTAGGAGGTTTAATGTAATATACATTTTGTGTGTGTGTGTGTGTGTGTGTGGGTATGACTTTAATCACTTTCAGGGACACAAACTAGACTTAAGACCAGTTAATTTGGGACAGCTTGTACAATTAGGGACAGAAGCTGTGTCCCCAGTTGCTAAAATGCTGATTTTTGGGACATTTGTTATGGTTAGGGTTAGAGTAAGTCTCCAGGAAATTAATGTATGTCTATGTAAATACGCCAGAAATTACATAAATCTGTGTGTGTGTGTGTGCAGTACATCAGGTGGCAGAGAAGGTGGAGGGGCTCGGCCAGTTTGTTATGAAGACTCGAAGAACTCTGAAGGGACATGGAAACAAAGTTCTGTGTATGGACTGGTGTAAGGACAAGAGGAGGATCGTCAGCTCCTCTCAGGTAACTTTACGCTCCTGATTCTGTTTTTTCTTTATTTCCTTTTAACTCTGGTTTTCTACTTTGGTCAGTTTGTAATCGGACTTACTCAAAATAGTACCTGTTTTTTCATATTATACTTGTTCTCGTCTCTTCATGCAGGATGGAAAAGTGATTGTGTGGGATGCTTTCACTACCAACAAGGTAACTCCTCTTTTTCAATGTGCAGGTATTTTATTACAGAATGAAAACCACCAGGACTACTTTAGTAAAATGTTCAGATATTTGAAGCCATGAAAAGCTTGTTACAAACTAGTCTTTCATCTGTGCTTCCCTAGTTGACATTGTGAACATCCTTAATGATTTAAAGTAGTTCTCAACCTTTTTGGGCTCGTGACGCTTTGAGTTGTGAGGATTTCAACCAAAGAGTGGTTTTCTTTCTTATATTGTTTAATTTGAAGGATTTTTATTGTGCCTGAAAGGATAATAATGAGTGTTTAGTGTTTGGTATTTCCCAAGACAAAAGCAAAAATTGAGAAAATAAACATTTTTGTAACAGAAATGGGTTTTTTGGGGGAATCATTGGCCTAAATCAAATTCATATTAACAAAGATGCAAATAACAATAATGTTAGTGTAATAAATTAATCAAAAACATGAAAAGACACAGCAAAATAAGATCATATTAGGCCTATTGATATATTGATATATATAAGACAAGAATACATGCCTATAGCTTATAAAATGTGGGTTATTTACATTATTGTTCATATAAACTGAAATGAACCTTTTATGAATTGTTGTGTAAGTTATAGAGGGTTGCAGTTTTTTTGAAAATGTATCTGTGGAGCCTCAAATTGAGAATTTCATTTTCTCTGATATCATGACGAAAATCAAATCTATGAGCCATAACGGATAGGAGGAGGCATGGAGGATATCCACATCATCATTGCTCATATAAAAGGGCTGAAGGTTGACGTTTGAAAACTAATTCCAGCATTTTTTGAGTTTTGAACAAACTGTATCATCCTCAGTGTCTAATGTCTAACAGTCTACAGCTCGCTGTTCTGCTCTAATTATGCCTAATGAATTTGATTCATCTCACTGTCCTGCAGCGTTTCATGCAGCTTTGTCTTTTGATGTTTATTAGGAGCACGCTGTGACAATGCCGTGCACCTGGGTGATGGCCTGTGCCTACGCCCCCTCCGGCTGCGCTGTAGCTTGCGGGTGAGTGACGATCTGTGCGTAGTGTATCATCTGTCTGGTGATCTATTTTTCTTTTACTAAACTGGCTTTGTGTTCTGTCCCAGGGGCTTGGACAACAAATGCTCTGTTTATCCTCTATCCCTGGACAAGAATGAGAATTTGGCTGCGAAGAAGAAATCAGTGGCCATGCACACAAACTACTTGTCTGCCTGTAGCTTCACCAACTCAGATATGCAGGTGAAAATATCCACCACACTCATCCTTTTAGCTTCTTCTTCTTCTTCTCTTTTCATCTTCTATTTCTGTCTCATTATTAATCAGAAATCACTGCCGTCTATGTTCCAGTGAAAGAGCTTTGTTAATAATTCACAGCAGCCAGTTGCTCTTGGTTTAATGTCCTGGTCACATGATGTTTCACCCAGCAAAGGCAATCCATTTATAGCAGTGTGTTAGCCCATATCGACTCTGCCCAAACATCAGAGTAACCGTTATTCTTCTTCCTCCTCATCATCTGTCCGTGTTAAAGATCCTGACGTCCAGCGGGGATGGAACATGTGCATTATGGGATGTCGAGAGTGGGCAGCTGTTGCAGAGTTTCCATGGACACGCAGCAGACGTGCTCTGTCTGGACCTGGCCCCCTCTGAGACTGGAAACACATTTGTTTCGGGGGTGAGAGCAGCTCTTACTACTTACTGCTTATCACTATTTCAGCTTCACAGAATTATTTACATCATCTTATGATTTTTTCTTACATGGTTCTGTTTTTATTGCAGGGCTGTGACAAGAAGGCCAACGTGTGGGACATGCGCTCAGGACAGTGTATTCAGTCTTTTGAAACTCATGAATCAGACATAAATAGTGTTCGGTAAGTGACTCAAAATACGAGTGTATAGATAAGGATTTAATGAGGAACTGTGCTTATATGTGAAAAACCTAGATTTTATATGTGTAAATTTTATATGTAATTATAAGAATTGTCAAATTATTCTGATGATACAAGTTTTTGTTTGTAAAAATATTCCAGTGACAATTGGTGCAGTTTTGCATTTAGCACATCAACTGTCAGCCTCAGTGTTTTGTTTTTTATGCTACCACTAAAAGTCACTTACTGTCAGAAATATTACGATCACATAGAGGGTTTAAAAAACTCATTTGTTATTGTTCCTAACTGTAGCTGTTTCTTCTCTCGTTTTTAGATACTATCCCAGTGGAGATGCGTTTGCTTCTGGCTCAGATGATGCTACAGTAAGTAATCAGATATTATTTCATGATTTTAACCGCCACAGCTATATACAAAGTGCTATTGGAAACATATTCAGCTCTGTTGAAAATTCAAACATTGACCTTTATTTTTTTACAGTGCCGCCTGTACGACTTGAGGGCAGACAGAGAAGTGGCTATTTATTCCAAAGAGAGCATCATATTTGGAGTCTCCAGTGTTGATTTCTCTCTCAGTGGTAAGATATACACACACACGTCCCATCCAATATTATTCTGGTTGTTCAATCAATAACCATGCTGTAAAAAAAGCCATGCTGTTAAAAGCTTTGTGTGTGTGTGTGGTTTTTTTTTTCGTAGGCCGGCTACTGTTTGGCGGCTACAACGACTACACCATAAATGTTTGGGATGTTCTCAAAGGAACGCGGGTGTCTATTCTGTTTGGACATGAGAACCGTGTCAGCACACTGCGTGTTTCCCCAGATGGGACGGCCTTCTGCACAGGCTCCTGGGACCACACTCTCCGGGTACGAGATGTCCGCTATTATTGTCTGATCTGACAACTTTGCAATCTGCATTGACCTCTCTTTAAATATCTTGTAATGATAATTAATTTTTTTAAATTTCAGATCTGGGCTTAAGGATGAAGACACGGAGGAATAAATGGTAGACAGACCTACTGAAGACACACAGACATTTCTGTTTGCTAGAGTACAATCACAGAAATAGAGACTCTGGTTGTACATAGGGCATATCAATAGCATTGTATATACTCCAGTCTCATGACCTGGGTAGACTGACATATTTCAGAGAGTAATTAAACCAAATGGCACGCGTGTATTACAGTATGATTGAAAGAAAATTGCACAGAAGTACTTATAGTTACAACTTAAGATGTAAAATGTATATTGCAGAAAATAACACTGGTAGTGAATAGCATCAGTCTAGGATAGAAGTGACACAATAAAGTGATGTGTTGTATGTGCCCACATAAAGGACGTTAACTATTTTTTTTTTTTTTTTTGCACAAAAATGATGAAGGTATGCAGGCTGTGGAAGAAAATGTGATACAAGACAGCAAAATATTTACAAACAATCTTGGAAAATGGATATCGGCATTAGATAATATGGATTAAAGTACAAACTGATGGTTTATTTAAGCTGGAGATAGATAGCAATTTGATGTACTTTTAATTCTACACCCTGTCCCCCCAACAAGCCTTCTCCAGTTTTGAAAGCAACTGACCTGCCGATATTATTCCAATGTAAAGAAAGCACATATAAAGATAAATCATCATCCTGATGGTCTTAAGATAAGGTTTACCTGTCATATCTGTTTGTCTCCAGCTATGGAAGCCACTTACTGCTCGATGTGCACATTCAGTCACTGCAGACACCCTGAACCTGTGGTCCCCCACTAGATATCCAAATGCTAATATATGACATGTTTAAATTCGTAGAATGTACTCCTTCTCATGCGGTTGTCCAGTGGCTGTAATTTCATATTTACTGTAATTATTTTATTGTAGTTTAGTGTACAGTTATACAAGGGACTGTTTATCAAAATATTATCAACATAATAAACTGAGTTTTGAATATCATCACTGTGTTTCTAATTATTGTTCCACTGCTTATCTTACTGGTTTATAATTGTTTCCTGTGAAAGGCTAAGTTAATCATTTTTCAAGTCTGTCTTAAAACAATAGTCAGTGAACATTGAAATAGATTTAATCATTCCTCTTGTTTATACTGACCATTAGAAGATCCCGTCATAATGCACTTAGAATGTCAGTGATGGAGGCCACAATCTGCAAGCCTTCTTCTGGGCAAATATATATTTAAACGTTTATCTGAAGCTAATATTAAGCTTCCAAATGAGTCAAATCAAGTAGATTACTTTCAACGTTACAGTTACGTTAAAAAGACTGTAAATGTGGCAGATATCCACTTGATATGACTAACTCAGACTGCTGAAACCTCTTAAAAATAAATAATATTAAATATATTTTTACACAAAATGACTGAGTGGACACATTATGGATTTTGGCCCCCATCACTTACATTCAAAGCACATTTGAATGGGATCTATTAATAGCCAATATGAACAGGAGGAATGATTACAGTTAGGAAAACCTCTTTCACTGTTCATATATAGTCAGGTGACTGGTGTTTTATAACAGACTTGAAAAATTGTGACCCTATCCTTCAACTTACTGAGCTGTTCAGAAATAGCAGCGACTGTTTTTGCTGAAGATTTTCAATAAAGTTTCCCAAACACCACCGGAAGTGACATCATCAACAAACCCCTCAGTCTGCTGAATCAAAACAATGGCCGACTGGCTAACTAGCGTTTTGCCTTGTGTGCTCTTTTTAAGTGTTTAACAGATTACCTTCACAGTCTCTGTTTACGGGGGTCTGACTGGAATGGATAGATGATTTAATGAGTGTATTTTGTAGGAAGTCAGCCAGCTGCCAAAATGAGCGATGTTGTGGAGAAGACACTGACAGCTCTGCCGAGCCTCCTGTCTTTAGACTCCCAACCTGGATCTGCAAAACTATCCTCCACCTCAAAACTGGGAACCCTCATCAGAGGAATCACTGAGCTCACTTCCAAACATGTGAGTTTGTCTTTTTAAACTGGAGCTTAGGAGAAATAACATCAACCTTATTCAGTTGTTGCTGGTATGCTTTAACGTTAGCTAGCTAAGCTGACTATGCTAACTGAAAACGTGTTTATATGTTTATATATAAGCTCTACTACACGCTTAGTAGTCTTTATTGTACTTTAATAAGTTTTTAGACTGATTTTTGTTTGTTACTGTTGTTATTGTCATGTATTAAAGAGCAGAACAGCAATTGTTATTGAAAAATCGTCCTTGTTGGTGCGTTCAGGTGCTTGTGGAAAGTCAGAATTTCATGCTATTTCCATTTTAATTTTTTATTTTTTTTAATGTAATCTTTATTTAATCAAGAAGTCTCACCTCATTGAGATTAAAATCTCTTTTCCCAGAGGAACCTGAGAACAAGAAACATTCATAAGACAAGAACACAATCAGCAAACAGAAACAGCACAACTACATAATCATCAAGGAATTGATAAAAAACAGTTACAAGAATTATAAAAAAAAAAAAGAAGAAGATAATACAGCTTTAAAAAGTCCAAGAAGAATGAAAGATTTAAGTTTTAGGGCAGTTTGCAGTTCATTCAATTAAAAAGGTGCATAGTACCTGAAACCAGTTCTGCCAACCTTAGTGTGAACATGAGGGATATCTGAGGTTAAGTAGTTACTGGATCGTGTGCTGTAGTTACTAGATTTAAATAGAGCTGGACGATATGGACAAAATCAAATATCACAATATTTTTGAACAAATACCTCGATATCTATATTGTGGTAATATTGTTGTGATGGCTATTGGTGCTTTCACAAAATATTAACACAATGACATTTTTGATAAATAATCGTCAGTAATGTGGCTGTAATGACTAAGTGAGTAAAGGCAAATAATAGAACAGCTACAACAGTCTGATAAGTTCAGAAAATCACATCACTTTAATGCAGCCTTTAAAACCAGGAAAGGACAGCACTTGTGCCATATCATGATATAACACTATACTCCAAAATCCAAGACAATATCTAGTCTCATATCATGATATCGATATATTGCCCAGCCCTAGATTTAAATGAGAGGAGAGATGTGAGGTAGAGCTTTATAGATGAATAACATGAGGTGTTTTTTTCTTCATGTCTGTAAGGAAGACCATCCAACCTTATGATACAGAGACCAATGATGAGTACAAAATGTATAATTCATGATAAAGCGTAATGCACTGTGATAAACCGCTGAAGTCAGCTGCCAAAATGTGGTACAGACAGAAAATATGTTGTAGACTGGTAAAGAATAATGTAACGCCAGGCTGAAAATGTGAAAAGTGTGGTTTGGTTTGGTCTGAAATTTGCTCTGTTGCACCTGTAACCAGACCCAACAGTGAGGTGGTCAACAAGGTGTCAGTTGTTGTCAAGTTGCTCTGTATTAAACCTGAAAGACATACAATACTGAGCAAAGGTTTTAGGCATTAAAAGTAAAGTGAGGATGCTTTCAAAAATAGTTCCATAAATACTTTTTATTTATTAATTAACTTCATACAAAGAGCAGTAAACAGAAGAAACCGAAATGAAATCAGTATTTGGTGTGACAATGCTTTGCCTTTAAAACAGCACCAGTTCTCCTCGGTGCACCTGCACACAGTTTTTAAAATTACTTGGCAGGTCGGTTGTTCCTGCATCTTGGAGAAGTTACCACAGTTCTTCTGTGGATTCATGCGTCTCAGTTGATTCTGTCTTGTCATGTAATCCCAGACTGACTCTGTGATGTTGAGATCAGGGCTCTGTGGGGGCCAAACCATCTGCTGCAGGACTCCTTGTTCTTCTTGTCACTGAAAATAGTTCTTTATGACTCTGGCTGTATGTTTGGGGTCGTTGTCAAGCTGCAGAATAATTGGTATGCATAATGGATAAGAAGCTAACATCCAAAGTGCCTAAAACATTTGTGCAGTACTGTACGTGGACGCTGTGAAAAGAATCATGCAAATCTGGGAGATTCTTGCTGCTGCTCAGCAGCCAAATATCAAGTCTAGAATGTGTTAGTTTCCCCCAAACGTATGAATTTATGAATCAGGAACAGCTTTATAAACTGTCACTGTTTATATCTGCATAACAACACAAAGACAATACAGCTGTGACAACATTTTCACTGTGATAGATTGCTTAGCTAAACCAATTTTGACACAAAGTGTATTGGCACAGTACGCCTTTGAAAATGTTCAGTGGTTATGTAAAGAGGATCTGATGTCATTAGTGTTTAAGTATGGTCATTAAACTAATATGGTTAATGACATCAATTAGAGCAATTCAGTGCCAATCTTCCTCACAGCACAGTGTTTGTTTTGCTCGTTATCCTTAACTGTGTTTCTCCCATTCAGGAGGAAGAGAAACTCATTCAACGTGAACTGGCATCTATCAAAGAACAGGTGTCATCCCCCAACACCTCCATGGTATGGACCTTTGGATTTTTATTCCCATTTTGGTTTTGCGCAAGAAACCAGATTAGTAAAACAGGCTGAGTGATACATGGAAGTATTGATGTGTGTATTGAAGTGTCTTTCTTGTGTCATGATCCTCAGAGGCAGATGAAGGAGCTCATGGTGAGAGCCATCTACTGTGAAATGTTGGGTTATGAGGCTTCGTTCAGCTATATTCACGCCATCAAACTGGCTCAACAAGGCACTGCTCTGGAGAAGAGAGTCGGTATGTTCTTTTCTAATTATACTCAGTCCTCGCCTGCAGGTATTACAAAGCTCATCAATCAAAAAGCTCATGTTGCAATAAGCACAAATGTTTTTAAAATTGGCGAAATTAGAGTTGCCGTTCTGCAGAACTTGTCCTCATTTGTCACCATAACAACTATACTGGCTTAACTATGATGCTGTGATACTATCCTCCCACACATCCCTGTACCGACAATACGTTTGTGTGATCTGCAGGTTACCTCGCTGTCTCCTTGTTTCTGAACGAAAGTCATGAGCTGCTCCTTCTCCTTGTGAACACTGTATTAAAGGTGGGTGTTCAGTTTGAGTTTTTACAGCATTTGTCATCTTGAGTCTGAATGAGAATAAAGGACATCAATGTGTTTTACATGTTTTCAGGATCTTCAGAGCACAAACCTTATTGAAGTGTGCATGGCTCTAACTGTTGTCAGCCAAATGTTCCCCAAAGATATGATACCTGCGATCCTTCCTCTGGTGGAAGAGAAACTCACTCACCCAAAGTAAGACAGACTCTTTGCCTCTCCATTTCGATTAATAAACCTGTCTGAATATTATGCCTTACAGAGGTTTCTTATGATGT
Source organism: Thunnus thynnus (assembly GCF_963924715.1). NCBI lineage: Eukaryota > Metazoa > Chordata > Actinopteri > Scombriformes > Scombridae > Thunnus > Thunnus thynnus. The sequence continues at coordinate 21,044,322 of NC_089521.1, read as the reverse complement.
ATTTATAGAGAAATCATACGGCGAAAAGCTGTTCTGGCACTGTACAAATTCTACCTAATAGCACCGAATCAAGTTCAACACATCCACAACAAGTTTCGCAAAGCTTTGTGCGACAAGGATCCTGGTGTTATGACAGCCTCACTACACATCTACTTACAGATGATCACGGTAATTAGTATGGTATTTTTCTGGATTCTGTAATTATTTCTAAGGTTAAGGCTGAGAAAACATTATACAGACATCTCTGTTTGATCTACTGTAGTGTAATCTAGTCCTGTCATGTACTTTTCTTACATTTTAGGAGAATCCTGAAGGTTATAAGGATCTGGCAGCATGTTTTGTGACCATACTGAAGCAGGTGGTGGGAGGAAAACTGCCCATGGATTTTAATTATCATAGCGTTCCTGCTCCCTGGCTTCAAATCCAACTCCTCAGAATATTGTCCTTACTTGGGAAAAATGACCAGAGGTAATTATCACTTATTATGTCCCCGGATAAATTGGATGACTGTAGTATCTTGTGGTTGTGCTCTGTGCCCAACTTCTTGCGAGTATATTTTCTGAGTCTGTTCTTTGTTTTTTGACAGCGCAAGTGAGATCATGTATGAAGTCCTTGACGAGTCTTTACGAAGAGCAGAGATGAACCATAACATCACCTATGGTATGTTAGATTTAAAATAGTGTTTTCTGATTAATTTAGTTGTTTGAATTCATTTCAATATCAGCCACTTATACAAATCTCTCTTTATTTCCAGCAATATTATACGAATGTGTAAAATGTATTTACACAATTCATCCCAAATCTGAACTTTTGGAAAAAGCTGCAAAGTGCATCGGCAACTTTGTGCTGTCACCTAAGATTAATCTCAAATATCTTGGTAAGAAAGAAATCCTAAGTAAGAAGTATTTTTTTTCCAATCAAGATCTCAGATATTCACTGTAGTAATTCTGTTAATTTGATGTAACTGTAGGCTTGAAGGCCCTCACCTATGTGGTCCAGCAGGATCCTAAACTGGCCCTGCAGCATCAGATGACCATCATAGAGTGTTTAGATCACCCTGACCTCATCATCAAGCGTGAGGTGAGACGGATATTGGTGTAGTTTGGATTTTAGTGTCATCAGGTTTGGGGTTTTTTTCCAGCATTGTGGGTCTCTTATTTCTGTGTAGGTGCTGGAGTTGCTGTTTCGGATTACTAACGCCCAGAACGTCACGGTCATTGTTGAGAAGATGCTGGAGTTTCTGAGCATCAGTAAAGACGACTACACTACTATTGACCTGGTGGGGAAGGTGGCAGAACTGGCAGAAAAATATCCTTTTGTGTGTATTGATAGCGGAGGCAAGAGACAGCGTATAGTGTTATATGACTGTCATTTACATCTGATGGCCCACACATTGAAATAATAATAATAATAGAAAAACTGGGAAGTTTACAATCTAGACAAACAGTTTTATTGGTTGTAGACAATAAAAATGGTCACACACTTTGCTCTCTATTATGTTATATTGACTTAATATTCTGTTATATTTTCTAATACCTTGTTTGTTCCTATTTATTGTGTTTTTTTTCCTATAAGCCATTTTACATATGCACCAGACAATGAATGGTTCATTGAGACCATGAACACAGTGTTTTCATTGGGTGGAGACACGATGCAGCCTGACATCCCAAACAATTTCCTTAAACTTCTATCTGAGGGTGAGATAACCCAAATGCTTATTCTGTAGCACTCAAGTGTTGTCATATTAGATTATTTCAGTTTGCAGTCTCAATCTAATAATGTTCAATTTCTCTTTAATGGCCCAGGATTTGACAGTGTGGAGGAGGACAGGAAGTTGAGGCTATTTGCTGTGGATTCATATGTTTCTCTGCTGCAAGGAGAGCCTGGCAAACTGCCGCAGCGCTTCCTACAAGTCATCAGCTGGGTAAGAGATGTTTGCACGATAGACTTTATGAGCAGTTGGTATATTCTTTCATGATTAAAATAAAAGCAGAGTAGGCACAACTTCATCTATTTTCAAGGTGCATGGAGAAGGGAAAAAGTCAAAGGTCAAAACTCATAATTAAAATAAAGACAAGAAGCTGAAGAAGGGAAAGAATGCAAAGTTTGGAGCAGAGCAGGCTTTACCAATCACTTTACAAACTGCAGGAAATAAGAACAGTAAAATATGTGAGGGGATGAAAATACAAAATGCTTTTAAACGCAAGTTAAATGCGGAAAATAAGAGCAAACCCCCATTAGAAACGTTTAAAAAAATCATAAAGAATTAGTTGGCATGAGTTTTCTCGGGCAGGCCCTTTAAATCAATAGTTCCCAACCTTTTGCGGCCAGTGGTCTAGGTTGGAAACCACTGCTTTAAATAATAGCCTCAGGATCCAGACGATAAAAGCTGAGTGTATTCTGATGGGGGATCAGAAGTGCTTGTTGAGGAGATCTCAGGCGGCTCACAGGGATTGAAGAGTGCAGCCAGAGGCCAGATTAAGCCTTGAGAGATAAGATAAGATAGCTTTAAACATGACCAGCAGCATTAAGTCAGTTTGTTAAGAAGCAAGACAGTACACCCCTTCCCCTGTTCCTCAAAGTGTCACTTCACTACATAGCATTTCGAACGCTAAAGTTTAACCCCGTCTCTACCATGCACAGGTCCTCGGCGAATACTCTCATTTGATGGAGGAACTGGAACCAGCCGCGGTGCTGAGACTGCTGGCCAAGCTGTTGGACATGAAGCACACCAGCAGTGAAACAAAGAGCTGGGTCCTCATAGCAATGACCAAGCTCTGTGAGGGCGGGGCAGGTGTTTCTGTGGCTCAGGAGGTTTGTGAAACATACAGCAGCTCCATGGACACTGTGCTGAGACAGAGAGCTCAGGAGCTGCAGTACCTCAGCCACAACTCTGAACTACGAGCCAAGGTGCTGCCTCGAGATGCTCACATGGAGCCCCTGGAGGTAACGCACAATCAGGGCCGCACAATTATGATAATGATGTTAAATTGTACAGGATGCTATCATGGTAATGTTGTTTACTATCCATAGTCATAGAAACCTGATATATTGACAACATGGAGTCATTTAATTAGATTTGAAATATTACTTCTGTTGAAACATCTCGGCATTTGGCATAAAATACCATAATTACTGTAAAATGATTCAGCTCTTGAAACCACAGCAGATGATGTCACTTTGTAGTTCCTCCTCTCGGGCAGAGTAAGGGCTCATTATCTAATGGTTGGGAAAAAGCCTGCATACGCTTGCTCTCCCTGGCACAGAGTCGATTAGATTGATGACAGTACTTAACAAAATATTAGAGATCATCAACTCAGCTGTAATTGTACCGTTTTAGGTGCAGTCGTTAGCAGCTGTTTGAGCATGTCTGGAACAGTCTGATAAGAGGACAGTTCGGTATCAGATGCAGTGTCGGGTTGACAACCAGAATAATGTACAGATACACAGATGCTTCCACTGGTGTAAAGTTTCATATCATAGTTAAAGTGTAAAATGAGATAGAGGTGTATTTATTTGCACCTCTATCTCATTTAAACACTCAACACTGCTTTTCCAAATGCTTTTTTCCCACCCCATTAAATAATAAATGTAAACTTGCAGTTGTAATTATGTTGTTTTCCAGGTGGACTCCTCTTTATCATTTCTGGATGGATTTGTGTCCGAGGCGTTAGCGGCTGGTGCTGCTCCATACAAGCCTCCCCATCAACGGCAAGAGGAACTAGCCCAGGCAAAAGGTAAAGCCCATTAAAACATTTAGACCGTTGCAAATTTGGCAACATGTGCACTGCCTTGTTTTGATTTGTTTTGTTTGCCTCAGCTTTGAGCCTGGAGCCCTACAGCCTGTCCCTGCCTATTAGCATGTCCTCCTGCAGCATAGCCGACAGACAGTCTCCTACGCTGCTGTCCATAAGCTCCGGTCTGTCAGGAGATAGCACCGACATCTCGCACAAAGGAGGGTATGTGGACGCAACATGCATGCCTCTGCTGGCAGAATTATGTTGCATTGTATTGTTTTGAGCTCACTCTGGTGATTTGCCATCTGTGTTTCAGCTCCACGACTCTGAATCTGGATGGAGTGAAGAGGGTGTGGGGGAGGGAGGGCTATCTGGCCCATAAGGAACCTGTGGAGGAAACTGCCCAGGTTGAGGTTCCCAGTCCAGTCCAGTCACCCAGCCAGCAGAAGGAGGCTGACAGCTCACATAGTCAGACTCAAACTCCAATACCAACCCCTGAGCCAGAGCAAGAGAAAAAGCAGCTGGCCTCTTCGCTGTTTGTCGGCCTGAGTTCCCAAAGCTCTGCGTGTTTGGTGAGCTCAGAAAGTCTTCTAAAGGCCTGAACAATATTGAGGAAGATGCTGTGATAAACATGTGGGATATCATAATGACAATATGAGATTAAATAAAATAGATAACCATAAGATTTTAGTGCCCTCTTATGGCATGTGGAAGTCACTTACAGTGAAGCAGCTGCAGCCGTCTGACAAACATGAATCTGTTGAGTAAATCCTGAAGGCTCACCCAGTGCATGATTTAAAAAAAAAAAAGAAAAAAAAAGAAAAGAAAAGAAAAAAAGATGCTAATTTAAATTGTGCAAGTCTTGAGGCTATATTGGCAAATCAGTTTCAAACAAGGGAGGAATGGAATCTGATACAGGGAGAGCAGGATCTACTGGCTCTACAGTATCAATCTTCTGCCATTTTGATGTTTATATTGTTGCCTTTTATAATTTTTATTGTGAAATTCACCCAGTGATAACAATAAATGTGCACTACCGTAAACATGACAGTAATGTCTCAAAGTTTTCCTTCTCACAGATGGGAAAGTCTGAGCCAACGCCCCAGAGGTTCCGAAGAAAAGCCAAAGGTCAGGGTTCATCCGCTGGTGTCAGCGAGCAAATACCCAACTCCCTCGTCACGTCTCCCAGCACGGTGGATAACTTGCTGTGTAACAACCTACTGGACTCCAACATCGCCTCTGAAACGGACGTTTCCTCACCCAAACAGACATCCCAACTCGCTCAGGGCCTCACCACTGCTAATGGCACCTGTGATGTAGAAGGGGAACTAACAGACAGTAACACAAAGGGAACTAAGCCCTCTCTCATCAGGGATAATGGTATGGTAGCTGCAGATCCTGCTCCACACAAAGACCCAGACGGACCTAAAGACTCATATCTCAGTTCCCATCTTCCTGCAGAGCTCTCTGGGTTGTCTTGCTCAGAAATCACTCCTCTGTGCTGCAACCAAAGTCTGGATCTTTCAGCCTGTCATGTGCAGAAAGAGGACTCTTTAGTGCTAGTTGTTTTTATGACCAACTCCTCTGACTCTGACATTCAACAGATACTACTACAGTTTGATTCAGAAGAACTTGAGGTAAATTATTGAGCAGAAAAGCATTAATGAAGTCTTATACTATCCTTATTAGATTTTCATATTAAAGGACCGTTTCTTGTTATGTTTTTCAGGTATCCTGTGTGTCTGACAGCCCAGTGGAGGAGGTGAGAAGCCACAGTGTAGCGGTGTGTCAGTATTCCCTGACTGTGAAGAGGCCTTCCGTTCATGTTGAAGTAGTCGGGTCGGTGTCTTTCCACGTTCCTGTCGGGACACCTCAAGCAGTGCAGTTCTCATACAAACTGCCTTTAACCAACTTTGTCAGGTGAAATATTTTCTGGTTTCATTACAGAGTCATGATACTGTTTGTTGCTTACGTTAGTTTCACATAATTCCTGTTTGTGTGTTGGAGCAGACCTTTGGCGGTGTCCACAGAGGAGTACGGGACGATGTGGCTGGCCTTCTCTCATGATACGAAGCAGAACCTGAGACTCATAAATGATGTCCAAGAACCTCTCAAAGCCACGCTGAATGTGCTGAGGAAGAAACTTCAGCTTCATGTTGTGGAGATCATAGGTGAATAAATTATCCATCACTGAGTGTATAGTTTGATGGTAAAGGGATGTTATAACCAGTATAACACGTTACTGTAATGTGTTAGAGTACTCTTATTAGTTTGTACATTAGGACTGAAAGTTGAGTCTCAACCTTGGAATCAGTAGTTAAAAAGTAGAAATATAACTTTAAGGCAAGGTCCACTTTTTCATGGTCTTCATCAGCTGAATGTTAATATCAACCGATGAAGACTGTGAGATGTAGCTGAAACTTAAGGAAAGGCTAGTAAGTGGACCTTGTGTTTAAAGTTATTGTTTTTAACAAGTGTATGCATTAGTTTTTCACATATGTACAACTATATTTATTGTTCGGCACCACTTTCTAACAAATCATATTTTAAAACTGTTGCTGTACATGACATTCAGCCACTAGATGACGCACTATAGCACCAACATCTCAGACCAAAACAGAAACATTTTCACAAACATATTTTAGTGCACATGCACTAACACGTGCGGCCGGTGTGGCTACCAAAACAAAAAACAGAGAAGCTCGGATAACAACACACGCAGAGGGAGTGTGACTTCATTCACTGCTCAGGTTGCCATTACTCTGCTATATCTTTACATAGCAAATAGTTGTTTGCTGACATCCAGTGAAGCTCAATGTCATTTGTTATTGTGCTGTTTTTGAGCTGCTCTATTTAAGCATTTTTGTCTTTTTTGTGTTTATGTATGTATAAAAAATGAATTTGTATATGCAGACCAGAAAATAAGTTCTAAATTTACTTAATTCATGCTAATAAATCAGTTATTAATGCTCTGCAGATCAGTAATAATCCATTGAACCTAAAAAGCAAGTTATGCTGGAGGACAAACACCACACAACAACCCAAAGTTGTTCTTATTAATGCCTTATTTCAGGTCTGTAAGCATTAATAAATAAGTAATTTATTAAATAACAATAAAGCTTTTAGAACATAAACTCTTTATAAAGTATGTTTTGTTTGCTTGTTCTGGAGCTTTCAAGCTTTTTTTCTTTGGTCAACTTGTATTTTGGGTAATCTGATAGCATGATTTATGCATATTTTAAATTTAACATACAGTATTTGACCAAAAGGTTGATATGTGTTAATTTCATCCTCACTTTGTATCTTACAGTGTTGGTGAGTAAACCTTTATAATTTTTTCCCCGCAGGGATGGAAGGTATTGTAGCTTGCCGGCTCCTCCGGGATCAGCCATGTCTGATGCACTGCCGTGTGCATGCGGACACGCTGGCCGTGTGGCTGCGCTCTCCAGTCCCCGACCTGCCCGACTGCCTGCTCTACCACTGTCAGAGAGCTTTACAGGAGCACTGAGCCCCGACTGCAACACCTGCACTGACACCACCAAGCGACACAACCACCGGACTGAAGAGGAAGGTACACAGAGCGTCTGATGGTGTGCGTTCTCATCTTTACATTACAGTGTTAACCATTTGTTGTTCACTTCCACAATACGTTATTCAGCATGATTTGGGGTTTTTTTTGTCCATAAATGATTGATTTTTAACAGTTGACAGAATACTTAATGGCTGGTAAAAACCTCAAGGCCAAAAGATGATGTATTTAAACTCTTGTGGGTGTTTGATGTTTCAGAGAAACACTAATGTCTTAAAATGATGACAGGGCTCCATAATGACTTGAAAATTTCAATTTAAAGCATTTTTTTGTGAATGGAATGGATATTACATATGATATTCTCTGTATAAGGTGAAAACCATAAATTTCTAGTTATTTTTTCACAGAGAGATTATGTCCTGCTTAATTTAGACAAAGACATAAAGGTTGGTCTCAGGTTTTCATTTATCATCTTAAAAACACTTTATTGCTGTCACCAGTTAAAACTGTTTCTATCTTCAAGTTCATTAAAACTGATTGAAATGGAAAACATAGCAACAACTCTGACATTGGATTGATTCATTATCAGATGTTTTGGGAGAAGCACAGAGAAGAAAATACTGGTATCTTTCAGGAGTACAACACTTCTGTCTGTTATGGACTTGGTTTTAGTATTAGCTCAACTTTAACTCAACATCTTACATGAGAATAGTTTGACTTGAATCTAACAGTGAAGGTAATGTCCATATTGTCCATTTCTCATGTGCTAAATTCAGTTCTCCGTGTTTTGCAGATGCTGCATTCTGTGTAATATGATTATCTATGCACTCATGTTTCTGGTTTGTCAGTCAGATGAAAGGTGGATTTTAGTGTTTTTTGATTATTATATTTTTGTATAAATGCAGTATTGAAGAAAAACATATTTATTGGATTTATATTCTTACTGAAAATATTTTATATTAGTTTCAGTTAAAGGCAAAAAAAAAAAAAAATCATTGTGCTTCATGTACTGTTTGACTGTGTTGCCAGATTTGGTCTTCAGTTTGTCCGACTTGTCTCAGCCTGTTATTTAATTGAACCTGAAGGGAAAGTTTGGCTTTTTTTTTTTTTTTTTTTTTTTTTTGCCTGTGTCCTGATTTGAAGTGCAGCGTGACGCTAACAATGTGTCTAAACTTTAACCCAACGCCTTATGTGCTAATGCCAGGGTGGCGTGTTTGATTTGTGCCTGTGGTACAGAGAAAAAAATCATTGTTTCATAGAGTGCCTGTCACTACATTCTCCTAACTTATAAATAAATTCAACACATGTAAATTAACTTGATTTTGACTCATGGATCATTCATTCAATAGAGGCGATGAAGCAGATGTGCTGGACTAGAAGTGAAGAAAACATAAAGATGATAAAGAGAATATTTTTTGATGTTTTTCTCTTCTCATATGTTTTTTTTTTTATTTAGTCAACAGAAACAGAACATATAACAATATATATCACAGAAAGATGTTGCAAAGAACGGACACTATACACAATATGTCATTGTAGATATGTAGAGTGAATAATAGAATATATAAGGGACATCGGAGGTAAAGAAAATGAAGAAATAGGAGGGCAAAAAAAGGATTAAAAAGCTGAATAGCAGCCAAATGTTTAGAGCAGCTGAGTTGTAAAGGATTGGCTAAACTATGTGCTTTTGTATCATATTACCTTTTCCTCTCATACAGGTCTACATTTAATATTTGCTACATGAAAATATATCAAATATGTATTGAATAAGCATTAAGCAGACAGCAAATATCAAAAATATTAGTAACATTTTACCGATTTGATGCCCCCTTCTGCATAATCCACATTTCCATTCACATCTATCAGAGCCTAATTAGAAATAAGAAGAAAAGATGTGCATGTAGCTAATATTTCATACCTTCCAGTGTGTGCTGAAATTACAGTGTGATGTTTACTAACACTACTCACTGTACCATAGTGTTACTTAATATTTAGTAAGAGATATAACATGATAGTAGTGTCTTCATTAGCAGGGTTAATTAAAACAACCCTGTGGAGTTTCTGACCTCTAGTAGCGCTGTGTGTGTCCCTGTTTTGTCTGTTTTCATCGTACACGCCGTCAAGAGGACACGCATGCAAATGCCTGCAGCCAATAAACAGTTTACTGCAAGCTAACAAACCATTGTAAACAAGGCAGGACTTAGAATACTTAAAAAATTGTTGCTACAAATGTTTTATGAGGAGAAAAGTGCATTCAAAGTGTTTGTTTGGCCTCAAGGATACACATAATGTTTTGGTGAGTAACACCCAATATAAACATAACTTTTGTTTGTTTACAAGGAAACTCCGCAAGGCATCTTTAACATGAACCACTAAATCATGTAAGAGTTTGTTTCGAACAGTTTGTCACTACACTGAGACATGCACATATTTCTGGTCTTTTTGTTTTGTATATTTTGTGACCTCAAGACAGCAAAACAAAATCTTTAACCATGTCCTCCCTGGCTTTCCATACTGCGCCACATGGGTCAGAAATCCACTCTTGCACTGCTCTGAAACCTCCAACTGTATTAGTTAAAGGTCAGTTATGTCAACGTAAGCATAATTTCTTTTCTGACCACAAATTTACCATTTAATTGCTCTAAATATTTCTGATATATAATAACCCTAAGTGCTAGGAGTTATATTTTTTGCACACTTTCATCTTGTCCAGGGAGTAGCAGGTCTTCAGTGAAACAGTTGTAGTTTTCATCCTCAGTGTAACGGTGCTGTTATGTCTCACATTTGAGTGTGTTGAGGTGGTGTCGTTCGAGGGATGAAGCGCATGGCCAGGCTGTGATCGTCCTTCATTGGCTGCCGTGACAGGTTGTTGGTCTGCTTGATGCTGCTGAGGGTGCTGCCTCGGCAAGGGCACACAGTGTAACGAGACAGCAGAGTGACCAAGATGGCCTTCATCATCACCATTGCGATATGTCTGCCCACGCAGGAACGAGGCCCGCAGCCAAAGGGCTGGAAGAAACGGTTGGGCACCTGCCAGACAGAGGAGATAAAGGAGATTTTTTTTTGTTTTGTCAGAGCCACATATTGTTGCACAGCCTTAAGTTAACTTACTGTTTTATCAAAGTTCTTCAGGCAAAATTCTTTAGGATTTGGGAAGAATTCAGTCTTATGCATACGACCGATGTTGAGAATGATGTTGGTGCCTTTTTTAATGTTTGTGCCTCCGATGTTGTCGTCTTCTAGAGCTTTACGCATTGTGAAATCGACCACAGGATGAAACCTCAGACACTCGTTGATGAAACTCTCCAGCACTTTCAAGCTTTGATAATTAACATTTTCTGCTCCTTTTTCACCTGGAAATTAAAAATGGAGCATTCTTAGATCAATCAAATAGTTTGATATTTAGTAGCCATGGAGAGAAACTGAAATTAACAAAGCACGGAAGCACTTACTCACGACAGAGTTCATCTCCTCCACTATTCTCAGCTCTACATCTGGCCTCTGTCTCAGCAGCATCAGCATGAAGAAGAGGCTGACGGAAAGCGTGTCAGGTCCTGCGATTACCATCTCCAGCACGCACTGCCTGACGTTATCTGCTGAGAGCTCTCCGTGGTTCTGTTAGACGGGCAAACGGAGGTAATCAGAGTGCAGCGAACATATAATATCATTAGTGCATTAATGCTGTGTCACAGGCGTTCAAAAGAGATGGACCTGGGAAAAGATCAGCTCTGTTGCAAAGTCACGTTCGTCATCCAGCTTCTCTGATTCATTAATTTTCTTTCTTTTAATTTCAAGAAGGTGTTCCATTACATCTTGTAGCTCTTGGCTGATGGCGCAAAAAACAACACAAAGATTAGATTGAAGAAATCACAAGCCAGATGTTGAGATGTTACTGTTGTGTGTGTGAGGACCTTACGCTGCTCTTTTATGCTTGTTGTACAGCCATCCCACTTTGAAAAATATATCAGGCTTAATTATAACTGTTTGCCAGGTCTCATAGTAGTTTTGGATTTTCACCAGCAAGTCCTTCTCTGAGTTATGAAAAAATAAAGTCAGGAGCTACAGGCTTCAGGACAAGAACTGGGATATTTTTTTTTTTACTGGGAGAAAATACACAGTTTAAGTACAGGATATACAGATAGTGAACATGCAGCTGACCATTGAGAGGCACCCTGAGGAATAACCTGTTGGAGATGTCCACCACTATGGCTCTCAGCAGATTGAGAACGTCCACATGTCCGGAGGGGTCGGTCATCTCCTGCAGGCTGTCCAGGTGTTTGGTTGTGGAGCTCACGCAGACTGCCGCTGTCCTCTGGAGGCCAGGGCCTGTCAGAGCTGTGAAACATCCACAGTAATTCAAATACCACCAAGCGGCGTTTCAGTTATCGCCAGACTTTAATCTGATTTTCTTTAATATGTGAACATGTGTAGAAAAGGAGGAGAATTTCTCACCTTTAGAAAAATATGTCCTCACTTTTTTCCAGAGTGGCACATCACTGTTGAAAATAATACCCCTCCCTTCCATCCCAATACACTCCAGCCCCTTTTTGCTCCCAAATCTGGCTGTGTAGTTGACGCTCCTCAGAACATGGTACACTGAAGAGGACCTGAAAGAGAAGCCGGGCTCTGACTTTGTCGGATTACAGATTTGTGGGACTGTATGAACTGTTTTATCTCACAAGGACTTGCTTGCTGAGAATGAGGGTCTCCTCGCCATTAACCCAGACGCGAACCATGCTGCCGTATTTGTTGTTGTAGTAGTTGCTCGCAGTTCCTATCCCCATCCAGATGAACCTGCCGTAGGAGAGAATCGGACCGAGTCCTGCCAAGAAGGAAGGACCTGGCAGACAGGAAAGATGATAAACTACTTAAAGCAACACATGAGTTCATCTTCAGGGACAATACTCTGAAGCTGACTATGATGCTTTAAGGAAAAACATTCAATCAGTAAAATATTGTGTCATTTAATCGGTAATGTGATGCACAAACATATAAAACATATATGTCTCTGTTATCTACTTATACCCACAGTCACCTGCACATGCGGCTCAATCTATACAAGTTATTTGAAGGAACAGCAGCTGAATTCTCTTACCTGGTATGTGTGAGCGCTTTGTTCTGCTCCAGGCGGTGAGGAGCAGAGCCAGCAGCAGTAGAAGAAGAAGAATGACAACTTCAAACATTGTATCAAGTTTCATGGGGCAGATGGTGAGTGTCTCCAGCGGCAGCATCTTTTTCACAACTCCAGCCAGGTATATGCACACACGCACACACACACGCCTGAGCAGGCTCACTGTGTCTTCTGCCTGCAGAGAGTTTGATGCATGGTCATAAAGCGTCTGTCTCTGTTAACCAACAGACAAAACAAGCTTATCTATTAGTCAAAACACAACAAGAAGAAGCTTAATCTCTGGACAGCCTTCGTTTTCATCCCTTGTAATGCTCTTGTCCTTGAGTGCTGGGATGTAACACAGTAAAACCACACCCACACAAAGCTTTATGATGAGCTAGATATTATATTTCAAATCTATAGTCAGTTATAGACAGATACCCAAACCATTTCTGTATTCTGCCCCCCTTGACTTTGTATACTTTTGAGTAACAGCATCTTTTAAAAACATCTTTTAAAAAGTGGATCACAGTGGATTGAAATGAGTGTGATCGGTTCAAAATCAGAAAAGATGAGCATATTGATGGAATCAGAGTTTTGAAACAAAAGTAAAAAGGGTAATGAAGGTAAGTATGAATTCAAGTTTAGAAATAACGATGCAAAACTGAAAAAAAACCCTCAAAGTTTTGCACTTTGCTTGAGGTTTATCTTGTGATATCATCACTTCTAACCCTAAAATCTGAGATGATAGACTTCATGAACTTATTTCATCAATCAGAAGAAATTATAATATGATACTTTCCCCTCATAAAAGCTGAACATCTTAACCAATAATATATATATAGTATAATTTGTAGAAATATTTGTCCGTGTAAATTGAGTAAAGTCAAACGGAGGTTAACGCAACTAGTGTTTATTTAGATTTGTTTAACGCGATTAAAACATGAAAGCAGCCATTTTAAATTCTTCATATAGAAATGATTAAAGAACGATACTTACTTCTCTGGTCCTTGACTCCTCTGGTTAAGCTAGAGAGCAGTTTGACGACCCGCAGTGCTTCCTCTTCTGGTTTTAAAGATGATCAGCATTCTTCTGCCAAATTAATCACAGTGATTCAAGTGTTTCTAAATCCTTGGTTGAGCCTTTACTTTACTAGTTGCTTAGGAACACTTACAAGTACCATTACATAGCAGAACACCCTGAACAGGCGGGACAACAGTGCACGTCTAAAGCACAAAGCTGCTTCAAAAAGAAGCAAAAAAAAACCAACTGTTTTTATTCATAGGAATGCAAAAACTGAAGGTCTTTCATCACTTTTTGTCTGTATCATTTTTTTCTCCAGAGTGGCTGACCTCACATTTAGCTTTGTTCAAAAAAAAAAAAGAAACCCCACTGTCCCATTCTTCAACCGAGGAGGCTTTTCAAGGGGAAATTAATTAGCTGGGTCAGACTGACCCATGTCAAAGAGAGCAGGGATTTACCCAGCAACTCAAAAGGAGGAACAAGGGAGTGAGAAAATATAATCTGTAATCGTTCATCATTTTAATTAAAAAAAAATTCTGCCCACACAATTAGACTGTGCATCACTGAAAGTAAGAAAAGCATGGAAGAAAAATTAAAAAGGGAGAATAGAGTTCGTGCAGAGGTTGTGTGCTTATAATGAAATGTCCTTCAAGCTCAATGAATAGCTGGTATGCTCTTGATCAAGATATTGGCCTTTTTAGGAGTTTGTGTGGAGGCTTTCATGCCATGTTGGCTGAAGAACCTTATTTCCTTATTGTAGAAGAAACTAAACTGGATAATTAGAACTTTTTGTAATTGAAGAAACTTGTTACTTGTCACTTGCAAAGTGGAGCAAAAGAATCTACGTTTGGAGCTGTGTATTGAGATAAAAGAAAACCCGTTTATAAAAGGGAGATTTTGACACTGACATACGTATCCCCACGCTCTCACTGCTTCTGAAAGCTCCTTTATAAATCCAAAGAATGTTCCCCTTGTTCACAACTTATTTGTTCCACTTCCATGTAATTTTGTGTGGGACGGACTGGTGACAGTATTGAGAGAAAAAAGGCACCAGAATGATGTGAAGCACCACACTGTCTGCAGAATGTGTCATTATGGAAATATGTCCACTTGCTGCTTCTAAATCAAGCAACCCTACAGAATTGAGCTGTTTCCCAGATGCATGTTGACATGTTTATTTCTCTCCGACAGCTTGAGCGTAATTTCCCACTGACGTGTCGTCTGTTGGCAGGTATTCAGATATGTGCTGTATGTGCTTGTGAATTTCAGAGCGCAGATCAACTCTGCAGCGGTGGAGCAGGCGACAGTGTTGAAACATGAAGGAGAGGAGCGGAGTTTGTCTTGCGTTGAAAGCGCTGCTGGCAGGGGTGTGTGTGCTGCTGCTGCTCCTGAGCTCGGCAGGTGTGGTGTTTCTGCTGTTTCGACACAAGGAGCTGACGGAGGAAGTGGTCAGGCTGGACGCCCAGATGCAGGCGCTGGCACAGAGCTGCAGGCTGCAGACAGGATTCCTGCGCACGGAGCCTGGAGAGGCCGGACAGCTGAAGGCGCTCGACCGCAGCAGAAGGAGCCACAGTGGAGCTCCAAAACAAAGCCTTGACAAAGACGAGAAGGATATGCTGATGCTGATGACATACTCCATGGTCCCTGTAAGATTCTTTAAATAAAAGTGTGAATGTTGCAGGCTGTTTACTGTACTGTGAGAATATAAAGCATGAGATTTATGAATGACAGATTCCTATGAGAGAGAACAGGGGAAGAATGAACAGTATTTCTGCCGTCATCTTAAATAGAAACAGTTCCTCTCTTTTCCCCTTTGGGATAAGAAGCATGTGGATGTGATCCAAAGAATCCAAAGAGTCTGTTGCAGTGATTAAGAGCAAAGCAGTCTGTCTTTCCTTTTGAGTGTTTCCTGGATAAATGCTTTTGGCAGTGGAGCGTGAATGTTTACCTGCTCCTCCCTCGACTCTACGCCCATCCTCTGGGAACTGACCTTCCTTCAGAGGGCGCTGCCACAGGGAGGACAGCATATATAGTGATACTGAAGTATCTCACCAGTAGACTTAACATAAAATATACTTTCATTGCATTCAGCTTGACAAATATTGATTTCCAGTCAAAAAAGAGATGCATGGAGGGCTGCTTGGGTGTAGAAAGATATCCCTCTGGTGCTCTTCGGTTCAGGGATCCTACTAGTTTAGAGTTATTGAAAAGATCTGAGGCACTCAAGTGGGTAAAAATTTTAAAAAGCCTTTAATGTAATGTATTGATTGCCAATGATGAAGGCCTTAATGGCTGAAACAAGTAGGAATGTTTTTAACTATGACTAAGTAGCCATGAAATATTTAAAAGCTTTTTAAATTTTTTTACCCTCTTGAGCACCTCAGATCATTTCAATAACTCTAAATATGGATCTCCCTCATTAATGTCACTTTGTAATTATTAATATTTATTACTAATAATAGAAATAATATGTAAAATGTAAGTAATATATCATCTCCTCTCTTTAGATGTGCTCTGCTGGCTAAGACGAGTGCTCCTTGTCACAATAACAGCAAACATATTTGTTCTCAAGTGATTGAAAGACCAAAACGTATTTTAGTCCTCTGACTTGTGCAGACAGTTTGTCCAGGTGTACTCACAATCAACACTGACTTCACCTACTGTTTCTCTCTGTTTTTCTTTATTTCAGGTCAAAGCCTTTGTAGAAATGTGTAATAGCTCCAGAGGAATTTGTTTAACAGGTAAGTTTTATCACTTATAACCTTTAATTACTTGTTCCAACACCGTGTGTGTGACGGTAACTGGTGCTTGTACTGTATTTGCTTTATGTGAAATTATTTATTTATTTATTTCCCAGGCCCACCTGGACCTCCAGGTAAAAAAAAAAAAAAACAGACATTTTAATTGACTACATCAATTACTTAAACAGAGCTCAGTTTGTTACTTACAGTCACAATGTTTTTGCATGTTAGGTTTGCCTGGTAGAGCTGGTTCACCAGGACCACCGGGCAGACGAGGAAAAAGAGGTGAGAGATCTGTATGCCCTGTGTAGAAATGTGCTCCAGAGGAAACTCTCAGACAGATTTCAGTGACAAGTTTCAAACAGTCTTTCATTGTTCAACAGTCGTTACGTAACATGAGCATCCCACTCGTTGTCTAAGAGACACTTTGTCTATAGCCACCACACTAGCAATATGTGGTATTGTTGGAAATTGTTTACGATTATGATTATGCTTGAATCTTGCTGTATGTTGCTGTAGTTTGAACCTTTTTGTGCTTTTTATCTTTAACTCAGTAACTGGAACATTTCAGTGTCTCTTGATGGATTGACTTGGCTGTATTTAAAGGAAATAGTTCATGTTTAAAAAAAATCTAAGATCATCTGTTGACAGTTTTACAGTTGTAAAATGATCTCATGATTATCTCATTATTTCTACTTTTAGCTCAGCGGTTTAAATTAATATGACACCTGTCAATGTGTAGGACACCCTGGTGAAAAAGGAGAACCAGGACCTAAAGGAGACCCAGGGGCTCTACGACTGAAAGGCGAGACCTGCAATGACATTTTCATTGAGGGTGAGTGATGACAGCGTACTTGACCCTGATATGGATGATTCAATATTCACTTCAAGATTCAATCTGACAAACTAATGTTACAAAATGTGTGTTCCATTTTTGTGTGTTTCATTATCATTAAAATCCACCACTGTACGTGCTGTGTTTGAAATGATGTCTGCTGGTTTTGTCACCACATCTGGTTGTTTATGGTTGGTCGATTGATCAGTCCATCCAAGATTTCAGAGCAAGAGATGTTGACAAATAATGCTCCGATTGCCACTAAATTTGGTGTAGATATTCAAGGATGCCCATGATATAGTGACCCCCCCCCCCCCGACCTTTTGTCTTGTGCCACCATCAGGTCAAGGTAGGTACTATCTCAAAAACGAATGGTGACCATGAAATCAGCTGTGAGTATTCATGTTCTCAAGAGGATAAATTTGTGGTGATCTCATGACCGTTTCACCATCATCAGGCCACAATTTCCACTTCCATGAAATGTGCTAAACACACTCATACTAAGCTGTCTTGATTTTAAAGACCTGATAGCCTCCAGCTCTCAGATGATATTGAATAGTATGATTTCATAAATGAAACAGCTCTTTTTGTTTTTTTATTAGATGAAAAAGCCAATGTGATTGATCAGCAGTATTGTTCAGTAGGTCAGTTTTGACTTGTAGTTGTTGTATATGTATATTTCAAGGTCCTCCTGGTCCAAGGGGTCCACCTGGCCCACCCGGTCCACCTGGTCCTGCTCGGTGCCCTGAGAAAACAAGAACCAACACCAGCAGAGAACACCATCACCATCAAACCAACATGTTGACAGGTACGAACATTCACCAGAATGAAAAAACTGGTGAAGGACAGAAAAAAGACTAAAATAACATGAAATTCCCATGAAATTAGTATCAAAGATTCTAGATGTTGTAATATGGTTAAAAAAGTTCATAGTTTAATTAATCCCTCTCAGAGAACGGCAGTTGTGGTCAGCTAAAAATGTCTGTTAATATTATCCAATAGTGTCCTATAGTATCAAAAAGTGTTAAAACATCCACATAACCTTTTTAAACTACTCTTTTACCGATGTCCATCAGTATGCTCAGTTTGGGCCAAACATTCATTGTTTTGCCAAAAAATGGCAAAATAAACTGTTTCCTTCTCTCATACACTGGTCACTGTGGTCAATTCACTGCAGCCAACACTGATCAACTTTGACCACAGACACTATATCTGATTGTTAGCATCATTTTAATAGTTAACTATTGTCTCTTTTTCAATATAAAAGGATCTTAGTTTGTTCATCAAATCTAAATCAAATCTCTAATTATTATGATTAATATGAACATGATGACAAGTTAACTTTATGTTTCTACTCTGATTTTACATATTTAGATTCATTCCTGACCAGGGAGGCCGTCAATGAAACCAGAAATATCAGCAGCAGCTGGTCAAGTAACGAGACTGGTAGGAAATCATTCAGAATTAAGATATTCATTACAGTAATGACATGAGTTCATGATTTTTATTACTGTATATGTTGTTTATGTTATGGCCTCAAGTTTATCTTCAGTATTATATATCTGGTTGTTGAATTAATCTTCTTCTCTGCAGAATCTTCAACACCTCGTCCAGCTGATGATGCCAGAAGCGTCTTGAATGTTACGTACTCCAAGAAACTTTTAGACACAAATATAGAATCAGGTAAGCCGCCATTTAGAGTGACAGGAAGACTTTACTCACAGATCTAACGTTGATAATACGAAAAAAAAACATGATTCAGTTTTGACATATTCACATGAATCTTTAGTTTAGCTTTTGAGTTCACTAGATCCCCATTTTCTACAGATCCGACTCAAAAGAGTGACGCCTTTAATAGCAGTGGAAATATTAATGATACATCCATGAAAAGTGGTAAGAAACATATTTATATATATGTGTACCATATTTAGTTTTTGTTAAATATAAATATGAACATAAACATAACTATGAGAAATTGTGAATCGGCTTTATATCTACTACTTTAGACTCTTCATATCCACCTCAGACCAACAATCTGATGAATGTGACGACCAATGAGCGCTGGACAACAACTGGTGAGAAAATAATCTATCCATATCTATATCTATATATCGATCTCTTTCTATATATACAGTATATATTCTATCTATCGAAAAATTCATTCAAATACTGATTTGATCTAGAGTGTATTATTAAAACCACAAAATGTACTTTTTATTTAGTGGAGTCAGTATCCTTTCATCCAGACTACAGCCACAACATCTTGAATGATACCAACATGGACAATGTTACAGACACACCAATAAAATCATTAACAGGTAGGACATTTTGTGTTTTGAATTATGAGTAAAAGTAAGCTGTAAGTGTTACATAAATGTCTTGTTTTATTCTACAGCTCTACTTTCTCCAGATCTGACTCAAAACAGTGATGTCTTCAATGGCAGCAGAAACATTACTGATACACCCATGAAAAGAGGTAAGAAACTGTTATATTGTATATACTGTCATGAATTCATGTATCATTACTTTAGCTTTTAGACACAAATATGAAATCTGGTTAGCAATTATTTTGAGTGGCAGAATTCACTGACAGACCTCATTAATGATTTTATTTCATTTAATCTCATAAACTTGTGTAATACGTGTGAATGTGACTGTTTGGCTACAACCTGACTAAGTATATATTTATGGTATTTCCCATTCTGTGTTATTTCCGACAGAGTCGGTATCACCTCCTCCAGACTACAGTAATGACACTTTGACTGAAACCAACACAGAGAATGTTACAGAGGCATCAATTAACATATTAACAGGTAGGAGACACTGGAACTCATTTATGAAACGTTTGGACACACAGATTTGAACTTTATACTGTACTTATCTACTTGAATCTCACCTTTGTTTCCATAGTTTTACCAACAACACATCCAGCTCATGACACCAGAGATGTTTTAAATGTTACTGACACTGAGAAACTTCCAGACACAAATTTGGAAACTGGTAAGTAAACATTTGAGTGGCAGAAAAACCTAATTGACAGACATCTTTACTGATGTTACTTATGAATATTATATTCCATTCCTGCCGAGTCTGTTCCACTAGATGCCACTAAATTCTTCACACTCCACCGTTAATATTAGCAAAACATGACTGGGATTAACTCTTGACCTGCAAAATGTTTTGATATGAAATTAAAAATGCATAAAAGAGATTATATTATTAGATTTTATTATTAGAATTTAGTCGTGATAGGTTTTCACAAACACATAAATCCAAAAAGTTTTCTCTTCTTGTACTGAGGCTATTTTACATATGTGTCATGTAACATTTGACCCATATAAACTGTAACTAATATAAAAATACATAAATTTACTGGTGAAAAGAAGTACAATCTTCTTGTGCTGTGATCCAAGCTCAGCATTCGTACAAAATCCTAAGTCTGATCTTTAAGTGGTCAGTGGTTGTCAATAATGTGCAATGTGGTATCAAGGATTTTGCAGGTTTTCACTCCGTCAGTCATTACAGTCGGTGGCTTCACTGATTCGTTTCTCTGGTTGAAACTTGATGAAATCAGCTGCTGTAATGTTCAGCTGAATGCAGGATGTAGAGAACATAAACTGTACTTTGATTATATGAAAGAAAATGTTAAACCCAGCAGCTCTGTTTTATTTTCCAGAGTCATTTCATGAAGACGACACCTCAAATGATACCAACACAGAGAATGTTACAGATCCGGCGATTAACATATTAACAGGTAGGAGACACTGGGACTCATTTATGAAATGTTTGGACACACAGATTTCAATTTAACCTCATACTGTACTTATCTACTTGAATCTCACCTTTGTTTCCATAGTTTTACCAACACCACATCCAGCTCATGACACCAGAGATGTTTTAAATGTCACTGACACTGAGAAACTTCCAGACACAAATTTGGAAACAGGTAAGTAAACATTTGAGCAGCAGAAAAACCTAATTGACAGACATCTTTACTGATTTTACTTATGAATATTATATTCCATTCCTGCCGAGTCTGTTCCACTAGATGCCACTAAATTCTTCACACTCCACCGTTAATATTAGCAACGAATGTTAAAACATGACTGGGATTAACTCTTGACCTGCAAAATGTTTTTGATATGAAATTAAAAATGCATAAAAGAGATTATATTATTAGATTTTATTATTAGAATTTAGTCATGATAGGTTTTCACAAACACATAAATCCAAAAAGTTTTCTCTTCTTGTACTGAGGCCATTTTACATATGTGTCATGTAAAATTTGACCCATATAAACTGTAACTAATATAAAAATGCATAAATTTTTCATTACTGGTGAAAAGAAGTACAATCTTCTTGTGCTATGATCCAAGCTCAACATTCGTACAAAATCCTAAGTCTGATCTTTAAGTGGTCAGTGGTTGTTAATAATGTGCAATGTGGTTGTCAAGGATTTTGCAGGTTTTCACTCCATCAGTCATTACAGTCGGCGGCTTCACTGATTCGTTTCTCTGGTTGAAACTTGATGAAATCAGCTGCTGTAATGTTCAGCTGAATGCAGGATGTAGAGAACATAAACTGTACTTTAATGATATGAAAGAAAATGTTAAACCCAGCTCTGTTTTATTTTCCAGAGTCATTTCATGAAGACGACACCTCAAATGATACCAACACAGAGAACGTTACAGATCCGGCATTTAACATATTAACAGGTAGGAGACACTGGGACTCATTTATGAAATGTTTGGACATAATTATTGAATTATTGAATTATTGTTATTGTCATATTGTTTTATTAGGATCCCCATTAGCTGCCAATTTAATGACTGCTAGTCTTCCTGAAAAACACAAATACAGAGTGTTATTGATAATACATTAAAATAAGAAAAGTAATTGTCAACAATAATGATAAAGTAAAAGAAAAGCATGGGAAAAGGTTTAAATTCATGCTGACTTTGAGGACTTAAATTTACAGTTTACCCATTCATGAAGATAATGAAATAAAAAATAAAAACAAGAATCTAGAAAAAGAAGATAAATATGGAAGAAAAATGAAAACATAAAAACAACAGTTAATCATTTGGTCATCTGCAACGATTCACTTTTCAATATCTAGAATAACTTGAATCTCACCTTTGTCTCCATAGTTTTACCAACAACACATCCAGCTCATGACACCAGAGATGTTTTAAATGTTACTGACACTGAGAAACTTCCAGACACAAATTTGGAAACAGGTAAGTAAACATTTGAGCGGCAGAAAAACTTAATGGACATTTTTACTGATGTTACTTATTTTTTGGTACTCCGCAGGAATTTTAGTACCTTCTTTAAAACAATAACATCTCTTAAAGGTGCAGTGTGTAGGATTTAGTGGCATTTAGCCAGGTGATTATATATATATATTTTATTTTCCAGAGTCAGCATCAATTCATGAAGACTACAGCCACAACTCCTTGAATGAAACCAACACAGAGAATGTTACAGAGGCGGCAATAAAATTATTATCAGGTAAGAAATACAGCGTTTTGAATTATTTGTGAAGCGACTCACCACAAGTTTAAAACATACATAATGTTTCATTTCACTCTACAGGCCCAATTTCTGCTGATGAAATCAGTGATGCTTTCATTAGCAGCGAAACCATTATTGGTACACTCATGAAAAGTGGTAAAAAAAAAACTGTCATGTGTAGAGTATTTGGTGTCAGTATCGTCTGAACCACACATTTAGTTTCAGCAGTTTTTCTTTTCCCTCAAAACCCAGCCATCATGATCATGAATCATCACCCTCAATGTGCTGAGTTAAAGATTTCTTTTCTTGCAAGATTCAGTGAAATACATTACTAGTGGTGTTATTTTGCCAGTTATCTCGGCCACAAACACAATAAACATCTTCTATTATCTTCTGGCTTCTTCGTGTCCAGATCAGGTGACAGGCTAATGTTAATATTAAAGGAATAGTTTGACCTTTTGGGAATAATGTTTATTGGTTTTCTTGCTGAGAGTTAGATGAGATAATTGACTCCACATTTCCAGTCTTTGTGTTAAGCTAAGCTAACTGGCTGTAGGCTGCAGCTTCATATTTACTGTACAGACATGAGAGTTGTATCAATCCTCTCATCTAACTCTCGGCCAGAGATGTTTAACTATTCCTTTAAAGGTTTTATAGTGGTAGGATACTCTCCGAAAAATTAGATTCTTTAACATATGAAAAATGTGAATTATTCTTATTCTTGTTATTATTTCAGACTCTTCACATTCACCCCATCTAAATGTGACTAACAACAAGAGATGGACCAAAACTGGTGAGAAATTTCAGTTTAAAATTAGAGAAGTGTACAACAATATATTAAAGAAGTTGATTATTTTGATTGAATGCTGTTTGTAACTTAAGGCTTCAAGTTCCTCTTCAATGTGATTTCACAATATTTAATGTGTGTCAATTTTTTCTTGTCGCTGAATTCATTTTCTTTTCTGCAGAGTCTCCAAAACCTCGTCCAGCGGATGATGACAGAGATGCTTTGAATGTTGCTGACACTGAAAAAACAAATATAGAGTCTGGTAAACAACCATTCTGTGAGTCAGAAACACTTTTTATTGACAGACTTTATATAAAAAACATATCAAACCCTCATACTTTTTATTTTTTAGAGTCAGCATCATTTCATCCAGACTACAGCCACACCTTGAATAATAACATCATAGAGACTGTTACAGGGGCACCAATACCATTAGTTACAGGTGGGAACTACTGTTTTCAATTATATGTCACCATATAAATGTATCTGTTTGTCTCTTGTACCTGATGCTCCACTAAACACCATCAGAATCTGTAAAAATTATATGTTTTATGTGATTGTACAGACTCATTTTCTACAGAATCGACTCAAAAGAGTGACGTCTTTAATAGCACTAGAAACGTTATTGGCGCACCCATGAAAAGTGGTAAGAAACTTTCAAATCTACCATATTTGGTTTGAGTATCATCATCTTTAATATACTGATTTTAAGATTTCTTTTATTCCAAGGTTCGATAAAATATATTAACAGCGAATTTATAACAACCTAAGCGTACTGCTCAGCACTTATCAGTAAACTATAAATAAACATCCACCCTCATTCACTGGCTACTGTATGTCCAAATCAAGTAATAGGCTAATGTTGACTGTTATTAAATTAAAGGTTTTATAAAAGTGGTAGACTACTATCATATTTTTTTGATATTAGAAAATGTGAATTAGCTTTAATCTTATTATTTTAGACTCTTCATATCCACCTTGGACCAACAATCAGATGAATGTGACAACTAATGACAGCTGGACAAAAACTGGTGAGAAAACTTTGAATTAAACTTAAAATTATATGTGTATGTACTATCTATCAGCTTATCTATTGAATATTTAATTAAAACATGTATTCAATCTAGAGTGTTTTATTAAGAGCATAAAATGTTCGGAGGAAGTCACCAAAATGCAAAGCACTTATGGATCCTGGATGTCAGACACATCCCAGCTGAATGAAGGTCGATACTGGCAGGCCGAGCATTTTTCAGGTGACATACACACCGACCGCAAGTCTACCATCCATCACAGAGGTTTGTGAGTTATTGTGGATTTAACATAGGAACATTTCTTTCCCAGGTCGACTTTTGATGGAGCACAAGAACATTTCGGCATTTCAAAACACAAGCATTAAAACTATAGATGTCAAGAAGTTCTACCAAGGGTGCGGCCATGTCGTTTACAAGGGGTCCTTTTACTTCCATAACGCAGGAACACACAGACTTGTAAAGTAAGTGACTATAACATAAGACTTATCAAAACTTCTGTACTCAGCTTCTTAACTTACCTGATATTTTGATTTATTTTACAGATTTAACCTGAACACCAGGAGAACAAACACTCTGATCATGGCACGCAGCAGATACAATAACCTGACTTATCTTTTCCGCAACTCAAAGACTTATTTCAAGTTTGCTGTGGATGAAAATGGACTGTGGGTCATCTTTGCATCAAACACAGGTGACAATACGATGGTTGCGAAGCTAAACCCCGAGACATTCTCCGTGGAGTCTGTCATTAACACTGCCTACCCCACAAGTAAAGCGGGAAATGCTTTCATTGCATGTGGGGTGCTTTATATCACCGATGGCAAAGACAGAAGAGTGACATATGCCTTCGATTTAAAGAAAGAGAGTCCTCTTGATATAAGTTTTGATCTAAGGCCAGCTAATGGCATCTTGGCTATGTTGTCATATTATCCCAACAAAAAGCTTTTGTACATGTGGGACAACAGCAGCGTGAAAACCTGCAAAGTTAAACTCAAGCAGACCCAAACATAATCACAAACTTTGTAACAAATTAGTAATAAAAGAGTGTTTTATGTGTCAGTTGGTTTACTTGAATTTCGTCACTATATTTCTACACAGGAGGAAGTTTCTTGCAGATGTTTGGTAATAAATGTGTCACTCATCAGACAAATCACGATGACTAAGTACTTTATGTGTGCTGATTTCAAGAGACGATAATGCAGGAAGTGTGATATGACAAAATATTTGCTTTGATAATATTTATTAGCCTAAATTTGCCACATTAATCGGTTGAATTGATTTGTCATGTTGACAAAAATAATTATTATGTATATAGTTCATATTTATCCCATTTGTGTGATATTGTAGATATTTAATGCAGGGAAACACACAGAAGAAAGAGCAAAGGGCTCAGCTGAAGGCTACAAACTGAGAGCTCATGGAGTTTCTGTTGCCTGCATAAAACCTAAGGCTGGATTACTGACTGGGCTAAGCAGGTGACTGTGTCAGGGCCACAAAAGCCCCAAGTTTCACTATCTGCCAGTAAATTATTGGTTATTTGTTAGAGAATGTGAAGTGTGATAACAACTAAAGAAGGTTCTGCATTCTTATCTTGGCTTGAGGGGCCTGTTGTAATGGAAACTTGAAGGTGACACGTTACATAAATACACAAGCAGTTGCTGGTGGTGGTCAGCAGGGGCCCTCTTCTAGGTTAAACCAGAGATTACAAAAGTGGTGCAATAGACCTCTTTTTCACACATCTGAGAACTGTATTCTCATGAAGTAAGAGGCCATGCATTAGGGCTGAAGTCTGGTCTTTGGGGACAGATAATGCATTTAATTTGTTCGGAGGCCTCTGTTGTTCTTAACACTTAAAAGCAGACATGAAAAGGGGTTCCAGCCTCAGTCATCCTTCATTGAAAGTTTGGTTTCTCTGCTGCAAATAATATATAATTAAGATTTGACAAGATTAGTTTATTGTTCATTATTGCAATGGATTAAGCAGCAGACAAGTTATCACTAGACACAGGAAAAAACCACTTGAGTTGGTTCAATATCCAGAGGACAAGGATTACCTGCACAGCGTTATTCTGATCACACAGCCAGAAGGATGTCACATCCTCCCTTTGTAAATAAATTAAACAGTTTCTTTCTTTTTGCTTACACACTTGTCAACTTGCTTATCTTCAGTGGATCCAGTTCTGCCCACAAGAAATGAGCTTCAGTGATCAGAAAAATGAAGCATGCTGAATTTTAACCAGAGGTGTCAGATGTCTGTCGTTCAAAGGTGAAAGGTGGTCGGTTTAAAGAGAAAACCAGACAGCTTACAGAAGAAACAAGAGCACATAGTGTACAGTATGTGTGTTAGGCTCTAAAGAAAATTATGCTTCTGTTTCTTTTTATTACTTTTTGAATTATTATTTTGAATTATGAATGCTACTAATAAACTCAAAGGTCGTGTTCTAGATAGTTTAGATTTATACCAAGTAGTAGTCGTACTGTTTTTTCCACTCTTATTTGTAGTTATCTGGAAAAACAAAACTGGCTGCTCACTCTTCACTGCTTTTGTTTTTTCACCTTAAACTGCATTACATAGAAGACAAGAGTTCATTAACATTAAAGCATTATGTGTATGTTATTATTGTTAATTACAAAGGGGTTCTGGGACCTCTCAGTCTTTCATCATAATATCTCAGTGATTGGTTTATGATGAATACAGCCTAGTATTCTTAGCAGACGTATCTACTGTATGTTGGTTTGATATTCGATAGCTTACTGGTGTCTACTGTGAATCTGGGTATTTTATTTTAAAGCCCCCCTCCATTCAAAAAGATGTTTTGCTTCTTGTTCCTATGGTTGGTTGTTTGAGCTTCACTTTTCAGGATGATACATGAGAAGAGTTTGACACTATAAGGCTGTTTTCACATTCTTCCACTGAAAGTGGAAAATTTCTTTGTTATTGAAAAGTTTAATGGGTGGGCCTACGAGCATGATTTGTGAGATTGCAACTAGTTTGGAAGGCAATTGTGGTCCAGTATGCAACTTTAAAAAATGTGATGTGGAAACTTTTGGGGAAAAACATGTCAGACACAATTTAGTATTCCAAGCAGAGGATATTTATATGTCCTAAAATATGTGCTGAGTAGGGGATCGGCTGCAACCTGCCATCCCTCCAGGACCTGCACACCTCCAGGACACTGAGGCGAGCAGGTAAGATCATGCCCAACCCCTCCCACGCTGCACATTAACTTTTTGAAACGTTCCCCTTCAACAAGAGACTGAGGCGTGTCAAGACCAAAACCTCACCCCATAAGAACAGTGTCTTCCCGAGAACAAAGGGAACTGGAGCACACCGATTAACTCACAGCCTTTACTTTAACGGTTGTGAATTAATCAGTGTGCTCCAGTCCCTTTTGATCTCCAGAAGTCTGCTGTCCTCAAAATTAGGAGCACCTGATTCAGTTGCATTTTGCTGGAAGATGTGTGGAGAACCCGGTTTCCACAGTTTCTCTCCATTTGCAGTTGTCCTCATCAACAAGGCCCAGAACCCCCTCTGACAAGGACTGTAACCCCCCCCATGGACATTACACATTATATTAATGTAGAATCCCATAATCTTATATTTGCACATCTGTGATCTTTGATCTAACATGGCATGTTACATTAGCACAACTTGTCTTATTATTATTATTATTATTATTGTTGTTGTTGTTATTATTATTATTATTATTATTATTATTATTATTATTATTATTATTATTATTATTATTATTAATTGCACACTGAATATACTGTTTACTCATGGTCATTTCATCTCATTCTCTTCAATTTAAAATTAAACCCGTAGCAGCTCTTCTCACTTAGAATATATTTTACATATATTTTTATTGTAAATTTCTTTACTTAATTTTGTGTATATTTTTGACTATTATGCAACACAACACTGAGGCAAACTCCTACTTGTCAATAAACCTGATTCTGGTGTCTACAACGGATCTTTAAGTAAATTACAGATGTGAATCCAGGAGAAACTCGAGCAATGAATATGGTTCATGAATCGCGAGTTGTGACACTGTATAGTTAGTTCTGCGAACTCAAAATTCAAGTCCTGCGTTTTTCTGATTCAAGGTGGCATAACACGTTTACGAGGAGTACCCAAACGCAACATAAAATGCACATTACGAGGAACACTTGAACGCATCAGAAACATCCCCGCTAGCTCCTCCTCTGAACTAGTAGATCTCAAAATATCTGGATAGATGTAAACTGCATATGGACAAGCGCAGCCCCCATATTGCTTAACAGTGTTTACATGGTTAAATCACTTCTACTAGCTACTGTACCCAGGGGGAAGGCCAAAGCTAGCCGGGTACTAGCCGACCTACTTCACAACAGCAGGCGTTACATCACTTTGGGTCGTGTCCCACCTGGGAAATATCGGCCTAAAGGAGTCAGCGCTGCCAAATTCCTGCGATAGGCACTGTAATGTTAATATGACACACTGACCTGTCAAACTTTAACAGAAGAACGATAGCTACAGTGACTTCAAGTGATTTTTGTTTGTCAAGACGCGACTGGTTTCATCGTTCCCCCCCTCCGTGAGTAAAACCAGCAGGGTACATGTTGTCCAACCGTTTGCTGCAGCTTTGTTAATTAGATTTAATGTAGGCAGGTACGATGTGAGCTTGCTACTTGTTGTTATGATAATCAATACTTTTTTAGCATTAGCCTCCTGTCCTGTCAGGGCTGTTGTTTGTGTCTTTTCCACTGGCAGAAACGCTCGGTGGCTGTGGCTCGGGCCTAGCTTACGTAGCTAACACTTTACCTAACCTAGCTAGCTACGTTGTTTATTTTGCGTTATTGTGTTATTAACACGCTCAGATAGCTGGAGGTATTTAGCTCAGAATCAATACACTTCAGGTGGTTTAAAGATGGTACTTGTTTTTTTAAAAAAAAAGTTGTAAACATCACTGATAACCACCTTCACCAGTTAATGACCTGCTCTGCTAATGCTAACAGTGACGTTGGAAGTTATGAAATGTTTAACCGGCCTCTCCTGTTTGTGAGCCCCTAGCTAATTTAGCCGCCTCCGCCCCTCTCTGATTAACTTTCTGTTTTGTTTTGTTCACAGGATTTTGAGCCAAAAAAGAAGAGTTATGTCCTGTCCATGCACTTCGGCTGCCAGGTTGTTCCTAAACACTGCCCACAGAGGTAAGAAAAGGAAAAGTTGACATCTTGCCAGCTGGCTAAAGCTGCATGACATTGTGCTATTTGCTACAGCCTTAAAGTAGGTCTCCAGCTAACCCAGATCGCTGTCTGTTGTGACATGTCATGTAATGTCAACAGCAGGTGGAAAAGTCAACAGTGTTATAACTAAGCTAACGTTTTTACATCGGCTTGCATGTCAGAGTTTCACACCTGTTACATAGTTTTTAAAGTACATGACACATGGTGACATAACACATATAAAACACAATGTTAAGTTTCTACTGCTCAGCTAATGTTGTTGCATCTAACAGCCTTCCAGAGCTGCTCAAAGTTATAAAGGACAGAAAGCTAATAATAAAAAGACAAACACAGTATGATAAATATAAACTGTGCCTAATATTTACATACAGTGTTACAATAGTGGCTTTATCTATGAGCTTGTTCCTGTTGATAATATGCGGTGTGGTCAGCTGTAAATACCGTAGTCCTTTATGGTGCTATTTTGAGACTTCTGATCTGTTGTAAACTAATTAAGGACAATTCCCTGAAGACTACGTGCAGGGCTACAACTAATGATTAATTTCTCTACCAGTTAAACAGTGGATTATCTTCTTGATCAATCATTTTTTTTATGAAATGTGACAAGACAGTGCTATTTAACAAAACATGCATCTTCTGGTTATATATACAAATACATACACAAAGGATATACAGAAATCATACACAGAACCATGTGGGGAAAGAAAAACAAAACAAAAACTCTGATGAACTGTTCACAGAAAAGAACTATTACATTGCAACTGTTTACCTCGACAAAGGGCTTTTTGTTTGTCCTCTTCCAGCCTTTCGCCAAGTAACTGGTTTTATTAATTTATATGTTTCTCATGTGAACAGCCAATTCAGACTTTGTGCACCATAAATATTTTATTATATATAATAAAGTAAAACAGTAAATCCTCACACAGCAAAAGCTGGATCCAGATAATGTTTGTTATTTTTGGTTGAACCATTAATCGATTATTAGAATACTTGTAGATTAATTTTCATAGGAACAATCATAGATCGTATGTAGTATTTTCTATAATGCTATTTGGTTATTGGTGTAATTATTATTCAGCACAATATTTGTTGTATAGGTAAACAAAAACATTACTTAACTAACTAACATAACATTCACTTGAAACATCTGGTCACAAGCTACAGTGTTTGTAGGAGTCAAAAGTGATGTTGCTGTTGTTACAGGATTGTCCTGCTCCCGGATTCAGCTGTTTTCTCTGAGTCGTCAGGGGTCTCGGGAAACTCATTTGCCTCCCCGGGTACGGGTGAGGTCGTTTTCAGAGACTGCTATCTGCTATGCCTCTAAAGATGGGACAACAAAGGACAGCGGAAGTGATGGTGGAAAGGTAATCTCCTGGGAGGATAAATCTCATTTGTAGTTCTCTTTTATTGTAATACCCCACACCTTTGTGTCCACAGAAGAGATGATAATAATATAATTTGATATGTGCTGACGCAATCATGTTTACACAGAAAAGCATCAGTGAGGGGAAGAGACTGTCCGGCTCTGGCGGATCAGGCAAGGGAGGAAGTCAACTCCGATGCCCTAAATGTGGAGACCCCTGCACACATGTAGAGACATTTGTATGTGAGTAAACTTAAAAATATTGGACAAACAGTCACCAAGACAACTGACTTGATATGGATTTTGGGTGAAGAGTGATGTAGAAATTTTAAAATCAGGAGGTGGAAGTGTATAGGAAGATAAACACACCTGTCACAGATGTTTTAGTTGAATTGGTGCACAACACCTTATGGGGCTGATGCAGGCAGAAGTATGTGAGCTCAGATAGAGGTGGAAATTTATTTGCCAAACACTAATAAAATATAAAAGAAAGTGGGAGAAGGAGAAGGTTACGAGGGAGGTTCTGTCTCCAGAATATGAAAACTTAATGTCAGACAGCGAATAACCAGCAGAAGAAATGTGGTTGTGTCATAGCTGGATGCCACGCAACAGGATTGAGGAGGAGGAGAAGAAAGTGAAAGAGATGGTTTGTGCATTGGCTGAATAAAAAAGGAAAGAGAGGGAAAGTACAGCATACTGATCCAGGGGAAGGATGAATGTTTAGTTCAATCTGTGATTCTGTGGTAAAAACGTGGCAGTCATAGTTGTACATCACAAACAACCTCAATCTAATAGTCATACATAATTTCATGGCAAAAAATAAAAAAATGTCAAAATAAAGATATGTAAGGAAACACATTGCATTTTCTCTTGTGTTTAGCAACAATCAGCTGTGAGTTACTAGGCTGTGTGCTTCAAACTGAGCACTGTTTTGGATGATAGATGGTGTCAGAAACCTCCTCTCAAACAATCAGATTAGGGATATCTGTTGTGTTTTTGTAGTGTGCGTCTGTCACCGTCCATGTGACCGCTCAACCACTCACCATTCAAGGAAAAGTCACAAATATACATCCTAAGTGGCATGACATCGCTATCCACCTTTTTAATTAAACTCTTTTCATCATGACAATGTGCTGAGATATTGTTACAACAGGTGCCCTTGTGGCTTAATGGTTGAGGCACAAACCATATAACCGCAACATCCATGGTTTGATTCCTGGCCATTGCATGTCACACCCCTCTCTCCTCCATTGTTTCCAGTCTTGCTACACTGACTCTCAAATAAAGGCAAAATGCCAAAAAAATAATCTTAAAAAAAAAAGAAATGACTACAACAGAAACTTGCATCAGTTGTTTTTTTGCCAGTTCTCTATGTGGTTTTAGCTTTATGAGCAACCCCTTTCATTTTTGATTTCTTAGTCAACGTAATCTGCAAATTCAATCAGTTATATCAGAGCTATAAAATATGTCATGAATCTCTTCAAACAAGGTTGTGAAATGTTTCAGTACTGAATGTGGTGTGTGTTGTTCTTTTGTAGCATCAACACGATTTGTCAAATGTGAGAAATGCCATCACTTTTTCGTGGTTTTGTCTGAAACGGATTCTAAGAAGGGGCTAAACAAAGAGCCAGAATCTGCTGCGGAGGCTGTGAAACTGGCATTTGCACAGAAACCTCCCCCTCCCCCCAAGAAGGTGAGAAATTAAAGCAGGAACTGAAATAACTTTCATTACACATTCAACAGTAATTATTGTATTACACTTTTATACTGTTACACTTCTATAAAGTATATTTATTTTTTTGTATTTCAGATATATGCTTACCTCGACAAGTACGTTGTTGGCCAGTCCTATGCAAAAAAGGTGTTAGCGGTTGCAGTGTACAATCACTACAAGCGCATCTACAACAACATCCCTGCTGGGAGTCGACAGCAGGTGGAGGTGGAGAAACAGCCCTCTCTGACACCTCGTGGTCAGTATTACTGCAGTACCGGTGTCTATAAATATTCGACTTTGCATTAGATAACTTAAGAGGTTGCAGAGTCAAGAGCCATATATTCTTAAAAAACCCACACAAATAAGTGATAACAGAGGCTGCAGCTGTGGTCTTAAATCCTAACTTGTCTTGAATCCTAATCTGTATTATTTGGCATTTGTTCAATAATTGTCTCACGCAGTTTTGTGTAAACTTCCCTTCAAGGCTGTATTGTTAATGTGATAACGGTAATGATAATGATAATATTGATTTGAGTACTTTCGTCCTCTCCCTGTAGAGCTAGAGATGAGAAGACGAGAGGATGAATACAGATTCACAAGTAAGTGATCAGTCCTACATACATATGATCTTTATCAGCGGCGACTTTAAAAGTCATAACAAATCAGCGTTTTTTTGTTTTTACTTTTCATCAGTTGCACAAATGCCAAAATGTACAGACTCTGTGGCTCTTCAGTTAGAGCTTTGTTAAGCCTTTTTTACAAATTTCCAGCAATGGAGTTATGTTTCTCAACCTAAATAATTAATTTATTAAATGACAATTACTTATTAATCACTTACTCTCTGGGAATTTGACACCAGGTGATACGGTATGTGTTTTTTGAGGAGTTACAGCTCAGCTACAGCAGTGACTGGTTATCGTGTGTTTAGTTTCCCATTGAACATGTCTGCAGATGAGCTACATAGACTGAGGTCAAAAAATTACATGTGTTAATCTTTGACTGACAACACAATAAGATAAGGTTGCCTAGTGGCCTACATTCACATGTGTACTTTTGCTATTTTCAGTCCAGCTGTCCCCACTTAGTAACTCCAGACTGGCACAGACTAGGGCACATATTTTTAGCCTGTATATGTAAACTGTTACCATCAATGAATGGCCTGTTTTTAAATTGTCAACAACATCACAGCACACCAAGTAGTGCAATAGGAAGGGTTCAGTCGCTTTCAGATAAGTTCTTATTTTTCATTCATACAAGTAGTCAGTCCCAAAGCTAACCCTTAGGTTTGTTTGTTGTTGCAGAGCTGCTGCAGATCGCAGGGATCAGCCCTCATGGAAATGCTCTGGGAGCGTCCATGCAGCAGCAGACGAGCCAGCAGGCACCTCAAGAGAGGAGGGGCGGGGAGGTCCTGGACTCCACACACACTGACATCAAACTGGAGAAGAGCAACATCATACTTCTAGGTCCAACTGGCTCAGGTAAGTGATGTATCAGCATTGTTCTAACTTGTAATATTGCACAGAGACCCTCATTAAAACAGGCGCTATTTATTTGTAAATATGGGTCTGTATTGCCAAAAGAAATTTGATGATGGTTTCTCTAATATTTCACAGGAAAAACATTGTTGGCGCAGACACTGGCGCGATGTCTGGATGTTCCCTTTGCAATTTGCGATTGCACCACACTAACTCAAGCTGGATACGTGGGGGAAGACATTGAGTCAGTCATTGCCAAACTGCTGCAAGATGCCAACTACTCAGTGGAGAAAGCACAACAAGGTGGGCAGAGGGACTACATTTAAAAGCAGTGTAGATGCCCATGTTAAAATCATATCATATGTTCTTTTTGAACCATTTTTCTTAACAAGCATAAGAAGCAAAACACCCACTCTGTTCTCTCCTTCACCATACCATTAATATTCAATCAAAGATGGACAAATTACAACTGAGCACTTGCAGGTTTTTAGATATATTTTTTCTATTTTATATGGAAATTCTGAAATCAGCAAACACACATTAATAATGATTAAAATTAAGACTGATGTAAAGTTGGTTTTGTAATAAGTATTAAAAAGATAACGCTGAAAGAGACGACACACAGGAGAGCTGTAAATGCAAAGCATTAATCTAATTTATGAAGTCAGTACGAACATTATGGCACAGTGACAAACGTGGCCTCTGTCCTCTGTATGGAAGCAGCTGACTGGAGATGTTTATAATTTAAATACTGAAGAGAAATGAAGGTTACAGTCAAATATAATTCAACTCTTTATCACCAACCCTGTTATGTGTAGCTGAGGTTACTAAAGGGTTGTCTACAGCTATGCTAACAGCTCTGTGAGGCTGCACTTAGTGGCCACAGTGGTGCTAAGAGCTAAATGTTAACGTCACTATGCCGCTGTAACATGCTCACGACGACAATGTTTACACACTGATGTTTACCATAGCCTAACATTTACTAAGTAGCTCCAAACACAAATTACAGCTGAGGCTGATGGGAATGTCATTGGTTTGACTGGCATTTGGTCATAAACTAGAAGTATTATGATTGAAAGTTTGACTTGATGGCGCCAGATGAAAAGTTAAGAGATCACCAAAGGCATGAGGATACATCTGGAAACCATGAATGTCAGAACAAAGTCCGTCCAATCTGATATTTCAGTCTGGACCAAAGAGGTCAAGATTGCCTCTGTCATCCATAGAGCCATGCAATACCGATTTACTGAAATCAATACTGATTTATAACAAACATAATAAAACAGTTGCCATAACAATCTTGTTGAAAAAAAGTGTGGAAAACCACTCAGTAAGACTTAACCCTTGTAAAGGTTAAATAATGTTTACTTATATATAAATTACTGTATTACCCTGTTACACCCTGTTTTAATTTTGCACATTAAATCACATTTCCACTTTCCGTTACTTACGTGGGTGGAATGTGTTCCTGTCTCGATCTTATTGGACAAGCTAGATTGGGATCAAACTCGGATTAACAAAAGTAAACATCAGCGTAATTCAGGGTCAACTCAAAGTAAACACTGTGTACATGTACTGTATATGTTTATGAGAGAAAGGGACTGTCTCAGGTGATGTTGAGAAGTCAAACTTAAGACCTCAGTGGCCCTGTCCTTGTATTCCATGTGCAGGTATTGTGTTTCTGGACGAGGTCGATAAGATTGGCAGTGTGCCTGGCATCCATCAGCTGAGAGATGTGGGAGGAGAAGGAGTCCAGCAGGTCAGTATTCAACCCTTATTACATTAAATAAAAAAATCTTTTATGCAATCAAAAGACTCATTGTGAAACCCAAACCACAAAATGAGTCAGAATTATACTGGAACTTGAATTAAAAACATGTCAGCAGATTTCATTTATGACTGTAAACTAGTTTCCTGTTTATTTCACTTTTGTCTTGTATTGGTTGACTGACACTTGCCTTGTTGTTGACCTCTTCCCTTTTTCTCTGTCAGGGGTTGCTGAAACTCTTGGAGGGCACAATTGTCAATGTTCCTGAGAAAAACTCCAGGAAGCTGAGAGGAGAGACGGTGCAGGTAGACACAACAAACATCCTGTTTGTTGCATCCGGTGCCTTCAACGGACTTGACAGAATCATTAGCAGAAGAAAGAACGAGAAGGTAATTTTAACACAGCTCACACATACTCATCAGCCAAGATTTCTGTTTATCATTCCTAGCTCTAACTTGATCATCACGGTTCATTCCTCTTCAGTATTTGGGTTTTGGAACTCCCTCCAACCTGGGGAAAGGGCGGCGCGCAGCGGCCGCAGCAGACCTGGCCAACACCAGCGGTGAGACAGACACCGTGGCAGAGATCGAGGAGAAGGACAGGCTGCTGAAGCACGTCGAGGCCAGGGACCTGATCGAGTTCGGAATGATCCCGGAGTTTGTCGGCCGTCTTCCTGTGGTCGTTCCTCTGCACAGCCTGGATGAAGAAACGCTAGTCCGAATCTTGACTGAACCACGCAACGCTGTTGTGCCCCAGTACCAGGCTCTGTTCAGCATGGACAAAGTAAGGGTTCTTATGCTGTACAGTGGGGGCTTCTTTACAATGTTGGAAATGAATAAAAGTGCTTTTTATTGATTTTTAAGTAGGTTTTTGAATCAGATCTGCAGGCACTGGATGTCTCTGCTAGAATGATATCTACAGATCTCTTCAGGTCTGAATGACTTGATTCTAAAAATTGAACTGAACTTAAAATGTTTTTTGTTTCAGTGTGAACTCAATGTGACTCAAGATGCCTTGAGGGCCATAGCCAGGATGGCTCTGGAGAGGAAAACTGGAGCTCGTGGGCTCAGATCCATCATGGTATGTGAATTTGCCAGTGGTATAAAACTTTTTATTTGTGATAAAAACTTTCCATTTTGTTGATCTAACACCGGTCTTTTTTTCTTCGCTCCACAGGAAAAGCTCCTGTTAGAGCCAATGTTTGAGGTGCCGCACTCCGACATCATGGCTGTCGAGTTGAACAAAGAGGTTGTCCAAGGAAAATCACAACCCAGATACATCAGGTCAGTCTCTCTCCTCTCACTAAACATTTCAGAGATCAGATTCCTGTTTTGCCCAGCACACTGAGTCTCCAAAGTTGTTTGGTTTGAAACCTGAACAGCAGTTTCCATTTGAATTTCAGAGCTCCGGCCAAGGAGTCGGCAGAGGAGGAATACGACTCCGGCATTGAAGAGGAGAACTGGCCTCGACAGGCGGATGCTGCAAACAACTGAACCACATGACACTCATTTCACCTGAAGACAGTGCTGTCTGAAATCATTTGATTACTATGAACCTTTTGATACCAATTCTGGGTTTTCTTATAGCCCCTGACAAACAAGCTGTGGACATGTAACAGATATAATGAAGGCTGCTGGTTCTCACCGAGGAGTGTTTTCATAATGAACAAGTTAAGAGAGTGTAACAATGTTGGGTCCCGTGCATCAGATGTTAATTCTCTAGCGGTGCACTCGCAGGGTGGACCTTTATGAAATATTTCAATCTCTGGGGATTGTTAACATTTTATCTATATAAAGATAATGCAATTTTATTCATGAACAGATTTGTAGCTAGTTTATTTGTTTTCTCTTTTTGTGGTGATGGGATGTAACGGCAAGGGAAGCAAATGGAAATTATGGGATCATACTGTACACTTGAAAACATGGGGCGCTGAGAAAGTGTAGATGTGATGTTACCATGTCAAGTATTGCCTTATATCATAAGGGCATGATATTCCATAAGCACTGTAAATGTTAAGCTACACTGCTTAGGTAGCACTTGTAAGCAGTTTGTATGACATGACCTTTAATTAGGAGAACACATTGTGAAGTGTAACGCACCAGCACACTAAAACAGAGAAAAATAATGGTCTTTTTTAACAGCCAGAATGGTTATTTTTCAGTGTTTTGCTTCCTCCTCTAGCCCACTCTATAGGGAATGTATATGTGTTTACCTGCAGACCTCTCTGTCACAGGACTGGATCAGGGGTCTGTCTCACAAAGGAGGATAAGCAGGTTACCCAGGGAACTTCAAAGTGTTTAATGAGGTTTTATGTTTTATTAGCTAGCCCTTGAAATGCTGAATCGTATTCCTAAAACCTGATATTAAAGCTCCAGTGTCCAGACTCAAATAATTATCAGACAGATAATCTTCTTCACAGTTAGCTGGCTGCCACTCAAAGCCTGCTTCGTTAAACATCCCTCAGAATAGCACATTTTTATTTTCTGTGTGTGTGTGTGTGTGTGTGCTCTCCAGCATCGGAAACACACCTTTAGTGATGTAATATCCTTTTACTAAATGGTACCTCAATACACACATCTGTAATCAAGCCTCTACCTAAATGCTCTCTGACTGAACCACGCTGCTGTACTCTTAAGAAAAAAAAAAAAAGCTGTTTGTGCTATAAAATGAGATTAAAACTAGATCTGTTCTCCCTTTGCTTTAAGTTTCCTTTTCTTTCAGTACACTTTCAAAACTGCTTTTCTCTATTTTCAGAGGTCTGTTACAGAACCTGTAAACCCCCCTATGTTTGTGAATCTTTAAATTTACTGTGATTGTTAAAAATATATAAATAAAATGTATATCTCTGTACAGAACTTTAAGGTTTTTTTCTTACTTGTCTGCAGACCTTTTTAAGATGTTGACTAAAACAAACAACACGTGAATGCAACAGACATCACAGTGTTGTAGTACACTGTACCTTTATGTAATCAGCTAATCTCTGGAAAGTATCATGCCGTTCTTTGTTTCCCAATACCTCAGCATTTCTCTAATCCTCCTTCTGAACCACGTTGAAATTACTAAGTCACACAGCCTGAAATGTGGCTTTGAACATGGACGATACAGCTCCAGTCAACTAAAAAATTGTAAGATACTGAGGAAAAATAATTATACATTTTACATTGTTAATGTATTCATAGTAAAACATAAAATAATTAGACATTTATGTTATTATACATACATGTATAAAGGTTGTTTTTTTTTTTAAAACTTCTTATGTATGATTCTAGTAGGTATTTATATACATATTTAAATACTCCATTGTCTGTACTGTAGCTTTGGGATTATAGCAGGTGTCTGAGGTGTTATTGTAAACAACTCCTCAGATGATGTCAGAGGCTTAGTGATGAAGAGGTTTATCACACATGATGATGTCTATGTGTTCGTCATTTACTCCTCATACCTGCTTCAGAGCGCCGAGGACCTGAGAGAAAAACAACCTGACAGAGGTGAGTGCTGATAAAATAGTGATGATGTTCTGGTTCTGTATCTATAACCTCAGGAACTCTTTGTGGTTCTTCTGATGCAGGTGCGTTTTCAGTGCATATTTGGTGCGATGAACGCTCTGGAAGATGTCCCATTTCAGACCCCACTGGGTCCACTGAGGGAGGAAGTCCAGCTGGTGACCGGTCCAGACCTCACTATACCAGACTGCCATCGGATACTGCAAGAAACTGAGGTCATATTTCCGAGTTAACAGACACATATTCCTGTTTTGAAATGTCTTTCAGTAGCAGTGATTTGAGAGAGCTCACATGCTCTCTCTTATGCAATTCCTGTTCAGTAACACCTAATTATTTTTCCTCTCATATTCATGCTCCAGTTAAATTGTTAGAAAAATCAATTGTTTATAGTACTGGGGTCCAATAGGCCCAATTTTTTTCTTCCCAATACAATTCCTGGAAGGCAGCTACATCAGATTTGATTGATTATCAAGATGCATTTCAATGTTTCTGTAAAACTGTATTGTCTTCCTGCTGTAAAGTGTTTTGGAGCTGCATCTGAGCAGGTTATATGAATCTGACTACAGGTCACTGCTATTGTCTTTATATTTGTGATAAACATTTATTTATTGACATTATCTTCATATGCCTTTTTTATGGGAAACACAAGCGAAATGATAAAATGACTGATGGCTGACTTAAATTGAGCTGTTTTAGTGTCCTGTGCTTTTTCAACTATGACAAATCAAACTGTTATGGAAAAGGCTTAAAGTCTTTCTTTCTCCTGCAGTACGGATTCAACCTGGAGAAGTGGATTGTAACTAGGCAGCAGCCTGTCTGCCAGGCCCCATCCTGTCCCCCCTACTGGATGATGTTCAGCAGCCCTCAGGTGACCCACAGGGTCAGTCGCAGGGGCAGTGACCCGTGGGTCAGCCCTCGGCCCCGCAGTCACAGTCTGAACTCTGCAGACACCCGCTGGCTGCACCATCGCACCGTCAAGTTCCTCATATCTGACTCAGAGGATGAAGATGGGTACAATGAGGATAATGAAGGCTCCTCCACTGAAGATACACGTCACCTCATCAAGATAAGAGAGCGGCCCCGGAGCGCTGCACCCAGAGACAGAGTCTCCAGAGTCAAAGACATGCACTGGGGCCCTTCCATTCACCACTGTAAGCCGGACTCACCTCAGACCCTCAGAGGCCACAGAGGCAGCTTAACATCTCTCCAAGACTTCAGACAGCCGCTGCGTGCACTGGAGCAGCACAGGTCACAGCAGGGCAGCCCGCTCCCTCCTGGGCAGAAGAACTGCAAGAAGAGGCAGCGTCCACTGGGCTCTGTGGGCAGAAAGTTCTCCCTAAACGCACCTCCTGCTGGTCCGTCTCCATCCAGGCTGCAGCAGCAACGACCCTCCTCTGCAGGGCCTGTTGTCAAAAACCGCAGGCAGAAGGTTTGTTTTTCTCTCAGTGTATCTGAGAAGAATATTTATCATACCTTTATTTCTTCTCTACTTCCTTCCTTCTCATAACTCACCACGCTTGTCTGCTCCTGTGTTGTCATCAGGCCCTGAGGACAGGTGGCTCTCGTGGGGTTTTCTTTGACTCAGCAGCAGAGCTGTTGTCAGCGCTCAGTCAAGAAGAGAGGGAGCTACTTGAAACCATCACTGAGAAGGGTTACTCTTTACGCACAGCTATTCTGGCACTGCAGAAGACAGGCTATCACAGCCCAGAGAAGGTATGTCCTATTTTGCTTCATAAGCTGTGTGTTAATCACCTTTTAATGGTTAACAAACCCTGATAATGTGTAAATCAAATGCTTATGATTTGCCTTATTAAGAGCAGGCTTGACAGCTAACTGTAAAATGAAAGCCTACACTTCATCAAACCTGCCTTCAAAAATGTTTAGACTCACATTTTGTTATATTTGCTTCCCACAAGGTAAGTAGTTGCTCAAATTGCAGAGCAAAAACCACAAATCCTTCACTTGTATGTTTGTGAGCTCACAACCTGTAAACTCAGTCTTACATATCCTTTGCAACAGCTTAATAGTGATCTGAAAAGCACCAACATTTAACCCCAAATAAACTAATTTAAACTCTGTATCAGTTTACTTGAAAGGTGTCAAGACTACATGGTGTACATAGAAATGCATTGAACTCATGTTAATCTGCTTCATCAAGGCCGAATATATCATTACCAAAACTACTTGTTCTTTTATCAACAGATCCTAAAATACCTAGTTGCCAGCGACCGTCTGTGTGAGCTGGGTTATGATGAAGCACAAGTAGAGGAGGCCTTGGAGATGTTTCAGAACTGTGAGAGCAAGGTGATCCCAGCTCCTTTTACTTGTCAGTGGATACAGAAAGCCGTGCCTTAACTTAACTGGATGTTTAACATTGAAATTTTGTTTCAGGCTGCCGAGTTCCTGCGTCTCCTCGCTCAGTTTAATGAGATGGGCTTCCAACAAAATGCCATCAAAGAAGTGCTGCTCGTTCATGAAAATCATCGTGAGAGGGCTCTTGAAGAACTCATGACACGCATGGCTTAAAGCCGAACATGTTCTCATTTCAAGTCCACATGGAGAAAGGATTATTTTCTATGGTATGTGTGGAAAATGTACTAAAGATACTAAACAGATAATGCCTTCCAACTGTGCTGTTAACATCTGTGCAACTCAACCACAGAGGCTGTAATGAAAACATTTCAGTATAATTAAAATGACACAGAGTAAGAATTACACTTAGTGAGGATGAATGTTCTTTTAAAAAGTTTATTTACAGGTTGACTTTTAAAAAAGCAGGAGCAGCAGAAGTTTTTGAAGAGCAAATTTAGCTGTCATTCCAGCTGGATCAATCGATTCATGGGCTAACTGCTACAGTACTAACTCTCAAGTAGTGAATTATAGATAAGTTTCACTTAAAAAGGCTGTATCCCCATAAGAAAAATGTCAAATAAAAAGCCACAACCGCCTAAAGCCACAAACATCATTAACTTACCACAAAAATATATACAGAAGAGAAAATTGCCCCAGCAGTTGACATTGAAATAAACTCTAATGAAAACAGGATCACTTGAGTCTCAAAATGTTCACATGGTGTAAAATATTTACATTTTTTATAAAGAAGTTCAAGTTCCCTCTTGTCCACTTTAACTAACACCAAACTACCACCGAGCTGGGCGACTCCTGGCACTGAAGCTGCTCCTTTTGATCCATCAGTGTTGAGTGACGGTGGAGTTCAGCAGTCCCGACTTCCCATTGGATTTAGACGCCTTCGAGAGCTCTCTCTGTGAGAAAACAGCAAACTTAACTGTCAATATGTATTCATAATTACAGTATTAAAATGTCAAATATACAAACATGTTAACATGTGTCATAGCAATATGAAATGCTATATATTCATTTTGGAAAGATATTTCTTTAATTAATTTGGTGGAAACTGGCTCAGAGTTATTATCTAAATTGTTACTGTATGACCATCAAAACATCAAACATGAGATTTTTAATAAATTTTGTCATCATGCTGGCACTCCTTTTTGTCTTTCAATTGGTTTATCCTTGTATCAAAACTCTTAAGTTGTTTAACCATGCAATTGTGTCTGTGTCTCTGTGTTGATGTAAACATTTTCAAAAAAAGGAAAATCATTCTTTGGATTTAAAAAAAAAAAAAAAAAGGTCAAACAGGTATTCACCAAAACAGTGATGCCAAATGGTGAGCTTCAAATTTAGTGTGAACTATATAATACTACATACTGAAGGGGAGGATTGTTGCTCTTGATGGTACCTTCTACTGGTGTAATCCAGGAAAACTGATTACTTTCCTTCATTAGTTTGGACTTTTTGCAGTTAAGGACTAAACAGATGTAAAACAGCATTTACCGCAAATTCCGAATAGGAACCAGCAATAGAGTTAAAGGTGAAGGTGTGATCTTGAGTATCCTGAGACCTTAGTGTGCCACTTGGAGTATTTCTAAGATGGGAGATGTTTTCCTTGTTCCGATCAAGTGCACGGGGAGTTTTTCCATGTCCAGGGGTTCGCAGGCCAAGACTCTAAAAACAAGACCAACTACAGTGTTAATGTGTTTTTTTGTTTGTCTTTCATTTTTTACATTATTTCAGACTATAGGACTATATATAGAATACTTATATCTCAAGTAAAAACATCTGTAAAAATGGTGATCATGATATTTGACATAACTGCTAATTTAAGCGCATCTAAAAGTAGAATACAGGAAATAGTTGTTTATTATATTACAGTCAAAGTGTTCAACTGCAGCTGTTGACCAGTATTAGGGTGGGGAAGGAAATATAACCAAATGATCTACTGAAAAAAAAAAAAGAATTCATGAGTGTATCCATATATAACTAAAATGTTGCACCCTACCTACCTAAAATAGAGTGCTAATCCACAATATGGATTCTGTTGATGACATGAGTCACAAGGATCACAGTGATCATACCTTGCTGGCAGACAGAGGAGGTTTCGCCATCGAGGTCTGGCACATGGTTCCACCGATGCCTGAGCTAAGGAAGCTGGTAGGAGTGGAGAAGGTCGAGGTGCCATTGAGCTGCGTGTTGAGAGGAAAAAAAATGGTGAGTCAACTTTTCATTACACTTGCCCACAGACCACTACACACGCAAATGTGATAAATCTGACACAGCTGCTACAGGACCTCACCCTTCTGACTTTGCCAGTTGTGGGAGTCCCGGCTATCCGTCTTTTGGACGGAGTCCTCACTGCGGTTCCATACAACATGTCCTCCTGAGTCTGTTTGCTTTTCTTCATTTGCTATTTCAAACAACAAAAGAATATAATCATTTTGAAACTGTTGAGAAAAGGGAAATTTGAGGAATTAGTTTTTAAAGAAAGTATTTGCATACCCTCTCCAGTTTCTCCTTCTCCTTTTCAGTGTGGTGGTGATCCCACTGCTCCTTCACATACTCC
Source organism: Thunnus thynnus (assembly GCF_963924715.1). NCBI lineage: Eukaryota > Metazoa > Chordata > Actinopteri > Scombriformes > Scombridae > Thunnus > Thunnus thynnus. The sequence goes on along the minus strand of NC_089521.1, from coordinate 21,000,042 downwards.
AGAAATTTCTGCCCATTCACCAGGAACTCCTTGCCGTGCTCCTGCTCCCATTCATCAATTTCAGCCTTCAGACTCTTTTCCAGCTGAAAACAAAACAGGAAAAATAATTTGACCTTGTTTTGTGTGGAAAGATTTAGCACTGAGATAAACTGTCAGTCATTACATAGAAGTCCCATTTTTAAATTTCCTTTGTCAAAATTTGGTGCACAACAATCAAATAAACATGGCTCATTAACTGAATGTTTGAATATCCCCATCTGTTGGCCCAAATTGGTAATGCGCCAACAACCTCAACTGTTTCAACTCTCGTCACATATGGTTAGCTTGACCTCATTTGCTTTCTTGCCAACTGATTTAATTTGACAGGTTTTTTTTAATCCCCACTAACAACTTCTCTTAGAAGCTAATGACTGTCAACGATACCAATCCTGTTTATACGTTTACTGAGCAGACAGAACATGTCAATAAAATTTACTTTAAAACATTTCCTTACCTTAGGCAAACTTTTCTGTAGGTCACATCTCTGCTTCTCTTCTTTCAGAAGGTTCCCACCTCTGTTGTTGAACCTCATAGGGTCATTAGCTTTTCTCTGAGATGCAAAGTACATACAGTTACCACACCAAAAAAAAGGTTTGTTTTCAATGCTTTCCCACTAAATTCAGAAGTTTAGTACTCACGTCAAGCTCCAAGTACAAGGTCCAGTTCTCCTGCCATTTCGTGACTCCCTGAAACAGCTCTTTGTGGTCCTCGAAATACTTCTTCAGAGTCTTGACCTCGGCCTCGTGCCGGTCGAGAAGCTCTTCGGTGAAATCGTCTGTGGAAAGAAACATGCGTTGAGGCAAACACTCCCTCTGTGATAATCTACCGCATATATTCAGCGCAAACAAGGTTTTGTAAGAAAAAAAAAGCTTTTCACCATCATTGTATGGCACAAAAGCTTGCTTTTGTTCCTGGCTGTAGAAGCATCTCTCCCATAAAAGGGCAATCTCAGCTCTGATGGCCTCAATGAAACTCTTCATGCTCTGCATTTTCAGCACCTCTAAACGCTCGACTTCAGCCTGGAGCTGGAAGGACAGAAAACACAATATTATTACAATTTTTTATGACTGAAATGACTATTTGCAACGTCAAAGATTAACTTATAGATTTCGTACTGCTGCAATGTTTTTCTTCTTTGACTTTTCCATATGCTCAGAGAGTGCTTCCCTCTCCTCTTGGGGAATTTGAAGTCTTTCCCACAGCTCCTGGATCTTAGTGCGGAGTGCTGAACAAAGGAGCTCATTCTCAGCCTTGCGTTCTTGCAACTGGAATAAGGCATAAAAGACATACATGTATAACAATAGGATATCATACGCAATGTTATGGGCTGTTACATCATAGCCTTGGTTAAACAAAAAACTAGATGCAACTATCACACAAAAATCACCTGACTGAGGAGTAGTTTAAGTGCAGCAATGTTGTCATTTGACAGACAAAACTCCTCCTCATCCTCACACATCACATCTGTTTCAAAACTGGTCTCTGCGTGCCGCTCCAGTTCATCCATGCATGAGATGATTTCCTTCTTCATGCTCACAAATTCATCATGACGGCGCTCCTGAAAAGACAGTTACAACCATACACGTTACAATCCAGGTTAAGAAAACTCAGTAGGTTGTTAAAAAATAGAAAGAAAGTCAGTAACACCTTCTCTTTGGTCAGATCATCCAGGTAGGCACGATATGTCTCTAGTTCCTTCAGTGATGGGATGGACTCATGGTCAATGCAAAAAGGGGTGGTGCACAAAATATCACACAGCTCATTGTCTTTGGCAGTGAGGCCCTTAAGCTCTTCCATTCTTTGCTTCTTGTGCTCCCTCATCACCTGAAGACGGGTGCGGCTGTTCTTCTCCAACTGCAACATGGTACAGCCTTCTTCCTCCTTTAGAAAAATCCAGAAAATTAGGCAGATTGTCTAGATGGGGATGAGAAAGCAAGTATATATTTCCTGAATGTGACTGTACCTCAAAGGGGGGCAGCTGAAGTTCACTGCACAATTTATTAAGTTCCTCCCGACAGGATTCAATGTTTTTCATTAATCTCTTTTTGAGCTCCTCCTCCTCAGCAATCATTAGATCCAGCAAACCCTGCAGTGGCAAGGGAAATCAAAAATGTATAAGTTAGTTAGCTCTGTAAAGTCAACAATCAGCATGAGACTTTCTTCAGCGGTTGATGTGGGACTCACTTTGATGTGTTTGTGAACGTCATTGGTTCTCTGCACACGCTGCTCCTCTGGTATCCCTATTTCCTCCCAAATATCCTGCAACCTGACCAGTGCTCTGTTGAGGTAGGCAACAGACTCTGCTGCATGGACTTCACTGAAAGACAAAAAGCATTTGAGTCTGTCAGTGGTCTGGAGACTCAAAGGATGGATTCACAATTTTTCAAGCCTGTCTTAAAACAACAGTTAGGTGCCCAAATTAACATTGAAATAGGTTTCTCTTGCCAAAGTCATTCCTCTTGTTCATATTGGCCATTAGACGATCCCTTCATAATGAATTTTCAGTGTAAGTGATGGGGGCCAAAATCCACAAGCCTCCTTCTGTACAAAAATGTATTTAAAAGTTTATTGGAAACTCAGCCGTCCAAATGAGTCAAATCAATTAGATATCTTTCAACATTACAGTCGAAAGTCCCTCTTTTTGTTACTGTACTCCCTCTGCAGCTCAACAGGGAGGCACAAAGAGGGAATTTGGCAGATATCCACTTGATATGACTAATTCAGACTGCTGACGCCTCATTTAAGCTTCAGATCAATGGAGCGGATTTTTAATGACCAGTTTGAACAGGAGTAATGAATACAGCGAGGAAAACCTCTTTCGGTGTTCATATGACTGTTGTTTTAAAACAGACTTGAAAAATTGTGAACCTATATATTAACACCCGATACCAGTCAAACAAGTTTCACCATTCGTGAGGATTTTAAATTCAGTAACCAGTGCTGCTGGTAGCTCAGAGCTATCGTCAAATGCCTCAACCCATTGATATGGTAAGCAAGCTAACATTAGCTAGCTTTCGACGCTGTAATTTACTGTGGGATTAGTTGTAATGTTAGCTTAAACAATAACAACACACGAGTAGCATGATATTAAAAGAAAGCAACAATACCATTCAGAATCACTCATCGCAACATAAGTAAGCGGTCACTCCGTCCCAAAGCGTGGCACAAGCTGTGTGTGTCACGGTAGAGCTAACTTACGTTAGCTTTATAACCAGTTTGCCAACAGAAGTGTTACGGTTTAATAATTAACAATGCAATTAATTCAAAATTAAAAGATACTAACCTCGCTCTCATGTTGCCACCGTAGATCACTAAAATGTGTATTTAAAAACAATATTTCTTAACGTGAAAGCTGACTTTAGACATAAAAAAGCACTATTAATACTGGAGAGTCTACAGTTATCAGCTGCCCGTTCGTTGTCGACTTCACCAGGTTTGAAATTTGCACCTAAACAATATCTGGGCTGTGATTGGCTGAATGCAGTGACGTCAAAGGAAACGGTTATGGGAGGGCGGTGCTCTGTCTAGGCAACTAAAAGCCCCGCAACACCCATCCTGTAAGAAACGTCCAGGCCGCAAACCCTAATGGAAAATAACGTGAAAATTAATATCGCAGAATTATTCTTCACAATTTAGATAAACGACCACAGGCGTCAGTATGATGTGTAGCGGCCTTCTGCCTTTCTGTGAGGTAATTTAATTGAATACATTGCTCACTTCGTTTAACTTTATCATAAGGGTGTAACGCATGCGCATGTCAATACCAAAACCATTTACAGGATCAACTATGATATGAGGGTATACTATATTGTTATACAAATACTATAGACATTTATCACATAATGATATATGTATGTAGGCTGGAAAGTAACTAAGTACATTTATTCAAGTACTGTATTTAAGTACAATTTTGATGTACATGTACTTCTTTGTACTTTGTACTTTTACTCAACTACATTTATTTAACAGCTTTAGTTATTTTTCAGATGAAGATTTGAAACAATGGATAATATAACAAGCTTTTAAAATACAAAACATTCTTAAAGATGAAACCAGTGGTTTCCAAACTTTTTGGCTTTTGATGTCTTACATAAAGCAGTGTGTAGTCGGGGTCACATTTCAGATGTCTATGAGTTGTTAACAGCTCCATCAAATAGTGATTTTTCCCTCTAAACTTCTCACATGCTTTCATTTCAATAAATGTTCAAATGATGCAATATTTCACCAAAAATGAAAAAGGCTACAGAAAAACTGAAAACAGATTTGTTTTTTCTTCTTTTCTGTCCCATTAATCATCTCACAACCCCTCAGATTTATCTGAAGACCCTTTGGAGTGGCTCGACTTTTAGGTTGGGAACCACTGGACTTAACTGGCCAACTGTATCTAAAGTAGTTTAAACTAGCTCCACCTCCAGCAGCTACAACAATAACATGCCGTTACACACTGATGCTTCAGTATTAATAATCTAATGATGTCATATATAATAATATATCAGTCAGAGGGATGAAACACTACTTTTACTGCAATACTTTGACTACAGTTTGCTGCCAATACTTGTACTTTTACTTGAGGATTTTTACTTGTAATTGAGTATTTTTACATTGCTGTATTGGTACTTTTACTTATGTAAAGGATTTGAATACTTCTTCCACCACTTTGTGCAGGTATGTATGAACTGTAAGTAGTCTATCTATCTATCTTTTGCCTACTATGACCTGATTTTTCAGCTTCCTACTAAACTGTTGTTCACATGATGTTTTTTGCATATACGACAAATCGCATCACCCACTCTCTGCACCTGTTTTTCTCCCATTTGTGTGAACAGTATGCTTGAATTTGGCCTGTGTGTAGGCTTTGTGTGGTGGATCCTGCAGGCCTCCCGGGCATTTTGTTGTACGGACTGACAAAGAATATCCTTTTGTAAAGCTATTTAAACAAGGTTTAAAACTTATTTTTTTGTACTGTGCAGAGCTAGAAAGAAGTCATGTTCTTAAATATGCTCTATGTGCTGTAGGCCTGGGTGATATGGACAAAATCAAATATCACAATATTTTTGACCTAATACCTTGATACTGATATTGCGACAATGTTGTAGGGATGACTGCTGGTGCTTTCACAAAATATTTACACAATGAGATTTTTGATAAATGATGATCAGAAATGTAGATATAATGACTAAGTGGGTAAATGAAAATAATAGAAAAGCTAAAACAGTCTGGTCAGTTCACATCACTTTAATATAATGCAGCCTTCAAAACCAGGAAAAGAAAACACTTACGCCATATCACGATATTATGAATCCAAAATCTAAGACGATATTTAGTCTCATATCACAGTATCAATATATTATCGATATATTGTCCAGCCATAATGTGCTGGTTTCAAAATAGATTCAGTTCATTGAAGTAATTTGACAAAATGACTAAAACATAATATTTATTTAATTTACACATATTCAATGCAAAAATGTTACATAATAACATTTGAATTTTTGTGTCACTGATCTTAAATCATCCTTGTATAGAGACACAAACTTAAGTCTGAAATGAAGCCGTTTATATGGAAGTTAATAAATGCCACAGAGGAGGCACACTGGCAGAGCAAATAAATAAGTAAGAAAACTTGGTGGAAAAAAACTAAATGAAATTGCAAATCTACAAGCAAAACACAATCTTGACGAGTTTAGTGATTTTCAGTGTAAAAAGAGACAGCCTTTGTTTACTCATCAGTGATACTGACGTGAATAGAGGTTCCTCAGAACTTCCTCACTGAACTGGTAGGTTAGCTTCTTCTTTACTTTTTTAATCTCTCCGGTTTTACCATAGTTCCTCAAAGCCCGAGCCATTTTTTGGTAGGTCATTTTTTTCCGGTTTCCTTTCTGAAGACCCCAGCGGTTTGCCAGAGCTTCTTTGTGTTTTGTTGAAAACTGGAAGATGCCCTTTTCCTGGTCGACCCACCAGATGCTGTCGCTCATGTCACCATTTCGTAGCAAGTCCAAGAGGAACTGGTACAAGCGGATTTTCTTCTTGTTGTCTAGATTGGAAAATATGAGACTGAGTCATGCAATTTTGTCTTTGACTTTCAGTACATTAGAATTTAATGTCAGCAGAAACTTGGAGTTGGAAATACATACTAGTGTCTTTCCTTAAGGAGGGGTGGCTTTGGTCTTCAAATTCATCCTCCCCTTCTGATACCTCGAGCGGGGGACTGATTCCTCTTTGTTCCCCTTCTGAGTAGTAATGGGGCGGCGAGGCAGAGGGTGGGTACTGGTAGCACAGGGATGAGGTGTAATATGGAATCTTTAAGAGAAAAGCTTGTTGTAGGTCAAGTTAAGACAAAGAAGCGATAAAGATACAACTTTCCTGTTTGTTATTATTCATCGCTTGACATTTTTGTTTAAACACTCTCATTGTCTTAAAAGAGGAAGTTAACTCTGCTAAAATAGAATTCAATGCTCAGCAAGACCACGTGGTGTAGATGACATTTCAGTGAAAATATCCCCAACTCTCCACATCACGGAGTGTATTTGTGTAGCTGAAATTGCATTTTGTTTTTAGACTTTTTTAGCCATGACTTTATCATATCATTTAACATTCCTCCTTCTATTTTATACAGTATTCAGCTCTGGAGTTTGTATATATATTAACATTAGCTGATTCACTGATTAGTCAATAAATATAATATAGTTTGTAAAAAAAAAAAAAAAATTAATAATTTGTAATTTTTTAAAGCAAAAATGCCCAAAATTCTCTAGTTCAAGCTTAGTTTGCTGATTTTCTTTGTCATCTCAATCTTCTGTTAGTAAACTGAATATCTATGAGTGTTAATTTCAGTGTTGTTAAAATTGTAATGTGCATTGAAATCAAGAAAATAATCAACAAATTAATTGATAATGCATATTTGCCAGTGTCAAATCAGTACCAATTTTACCTAAAAATAAATTTAAAAAATAACAAAACCTTAGTTTTTCTTGTATTAGTCCTTTCATGCTTATAAACACTTGACTGCAGTGTGTAAATGTCTTTTGACTCAGGGGAAATACAATGAGCAAATATGTGAATCACAGTAATGTAGTAATACACAATGGTCTTTCATCAGTGCAAAACAACACTGTTGCATGCTCAATAAGATCACATTCAAAACTGACCTTGTTTCTTGCTGTAGGATGATGGTTTTGGGTTTATAATGTACATAATCATACTCAACATTTCTGTCAATAGGGGTACATATCAGTTTTTCAGATCACATAAGTAAAGATTTTGTCTTTTTGTTGTAGCACCATCATACATTTTCAAACATGAACTCACTTGTGGCGACACTGAGAGAGGTGCGAGTGGTGGATCCAGGTGGAGGGGCAGGGACTCACTGCTGAAGCGGTAGGGTTGTATCAGTTGTTGAGGAGACACAGACTGCAGCTCTGTGAGGTGATTTACTGGAGAATTCTCAAAGTCAGCCGGCTGGACGCGCTCCGAGTGGAAGGCCCATCTATGGTCTGAGAAGCGACGGAGGTTAAGGCACCCAGCCATGTACTGTAGCCATGAGTTTATTAACGGTTAAATCAAGTCATCTCACCTTCATAAATCTCCCCCACATTAGTGAGGTAGGGGTACAGCTCTGCCGGTGGCCGATAATTCTCTGACTCATTTGGAATCATTTCCTCTGAAGCCTTTGGAGGGGAAATATTAGATTTTTGTCATTGAGAAAATACATTTTGTGTCACTTTATGTGTCCAAAATGAAGTCACTTTTATTTATATAGAGCTAAATCACAACAGAAGTTATCTCAGGGTACTTTTCACGTAGAGTGACACATAGGTGAATTCAACTGTTACGCTAGAAATACTTTTTAAACTTTATTTGTATTGCTTTTAATAGAACATAATAGCAAAGTAAATTAATAAAGTTACCAAACAGACTAGGTCAATACATAAAGATGGATGTACTTTATGTTAAGGTTCACTTTTCCAGTTTCCACAGAGAAGTCAAATACACACGTCCTTATTAAACACACAGAACTCTGAAAGTAAGTCTTCAGTAAATAGAAAAGGCTCACCTTGGTCTCTACAATGACATTTAAACATAAGTGTAATATATCAAATTCAAAAATAGAAACAGCTATAGAATCACACATCATAAACAGTAATAATCAATTTAATGTCATAAAACTATGACGACTAAAGACTGAAACTCAAATATGATACAATAAAGCAGTTGCACTTACAGATGATATGACATATCCGTCCATCATGTAAACAAGGCAGCATGAGAATCTCTGGTTCTTGAAGCTGGTGATGAATGATAAACCCCTTCTTGTTTCTTCACTGAGACACACACGCAATGTCGCTGAGCTCTGACTTCACCAAAAATTAGGAACTGAAAGTGAGAAATAAGCCGGACCCTACAGTCTACATTAATCTTGTCAAATTCATACCATCAGCTAGTTCCTGAAGGCCGAGTGTCATATTTGAACCAATCATATTGACATATGCATTTCCTGTATGTCAAAAGAGGTATGATTGTTAAGAAATTCACGATATGAGGCTTCTGTTTTGACAGTAGGTTATATGTAATTACATAACATTCATAATTATTCATAATATTCTTATTATGGCCCAGAAAAAAAAGTAATAACAGCAGGTGTATCTGTGCCAAACCATACGAAAAAATCTGTTTTATTAGTATCCATATTTGCATATTTGTGGAAAAGTCACACATTTAACATAGACATCACTTATTATCACACATATTCAATGCTGTGCCCTTCTATTCTCCCCCCTCCTCCTGTTTTAGTGCTGCTGTGATGTGACCTCACAGTAACACTAACCGTAATCCTGCACATGTTCCTAACACAAGATGAAACCAAACTCAAATGATACTGTTCTTTAATTTAACTCTCAGTGATTAAATCGAAAAATCAAACTGCCCTGGCAGTGCAGCAAAAAAATGTGATTCACTCATTTCTTCCTATCACGTTTCAGTCAAAATAAATCCCCAGTTAGTTTTGTTCATAGGAATTTTCAAGAGTGATTGAACAAAGATGCCGAAACCAAAAGTGAAGTTTGGAATCTGGCTTGTTCCTCTTTTAGTGTGGCATTATGGTTTAAATTGAGGAAGCACTGACCATGAGAATGAAACCAGTGAAAACATGACTGAAATGGACAGTCTATGTCTCTGTAACTTGTTTGGTTTTGTTATATTTTCCCCCCAAAAAGACCCAGATCTACCTATATCCACTGACATACTTTCATCCTGAATCCTTGCTTGACACTTGACACACTTTTTTTTGTCATTTTTACCGACTGCTCACGTATTTCTTGATCTGTGTGGCCTCACTGGGATGGAAAGTTACCACCGACAATCTGTTGGATGTGATGAAACTGTTTCCTGTATGCCAGACAGAGAAAATGAGGCCTTTTGTTCAGTTTGATATGATCTGTCTAACGGTGTTTCATAACTGAACACTTTAGTCAACAGCAGCTCATGTGATACAGTGGATGGTTAAAAACAACACACCTGAGAGTGGATACTTCCTCTATAGTATGAGTTTGTCAAACTTTGGTAACAATCTATCCCTGCAGATCATGATCTGCTATGAGTGCAGGCATGGGGGCTTTCAAATATTTGCTCTGTCTCCATCTACTGGAAAGAAATATTGGATTGACCAGTATCTAGGCTAGAGTGAGTTCAGAGGCGAGAGAAGACAACCAAAATATAGCTCATCCAGGGCCCAAATTTATTTATCCTCTGCCCCGGAATTTGTCTCTTTTCGGCGATGCTTGACAAATCAAAGAAATGAGGGCTTTGGGGATACCTCTGCATCTCAGATTTCCATGTATTGCTGAATTTCCTCCCCGCCTCAGACACTGACAGCAGCAGCAGCAGCAGCCAGGAGCGGATTCCTGCTGTCCCGTGGAATTATCACGGCAGCGAGGCGAGAAACGCATGGAACATGGCTGCTATGAGGACTTTAACCGTGGCGGGTCTCTTTTTGGCATTTTGCGCTTTGGGACTGATTGCAGTGGCCATCAGCACTGACAACTGGTACGAGACTGATGCGAGGAGGCACCGGGAACGCTGCAAGAATTATTCAAACAAAAGAAACGACCCTGGCTACATTTACATCTCCAACAACAACCTTCCACTTCGCATGTTGCCAAAGGAGAAAAATGTGGAGAGAAGAGGCTCCAGTGTCAGCGGCGAGATGCTGCTGCGGGCTAAGCGGCACTTCTTGCCTCCTGCCCCGGCCATGGAGTCCCTCTGCAGTCGGCATTTCAACTCCACCATCACGGGACTGTGGAGAAAGTGCCACCGAGGGGGGTTTGACTTGGAGACAGAGGATTTGATCTTTAAAGGTTGGTTTTTGGGAAACATATTTACATATCTACTATTTCTCAATGTGTTTGTTTTGGACATTTGTGATGTGTGTGTGTGTGTTTTGTTGTGTGTGTGTGTTTTGTTGTGTGTGTGTGTGTGTGTGTGTGTGTGTGTATGTGTGTGTGTGAGGCGCCATCCGTAAACACTTTGTGCACGAATGCGCTAAGGTGCTGATGCTGCGCACAGACCTTCAAGGCCTACGCAGTATAACAAGGAGTACTGTTACGATGCAATCGACGTGATGTATTTTCCAGCACAAAAGGGCAAGCTGTAGTAACAGAAGCCTCCATATGCGTACAATACTCTACAATGGTGTGGGTGGATGGATGGGTGGGTGGTGTTGGAGGGGGGTTGGGTGCTTCTTTTTTTGGGGAGGGGTGGCAGCAGAGAGCCTTGTGATATCCACTTCATCTGATTGCAATGCTTTATGTGACATCCTCCTTTTGTGTTGTTTACATCCACAGGATTGGTTCCGCGCTGCACACCAATAAAATACTACTACTCATCAGCGGTGCTCCCAAGAAATCTGCCAATCAATCTGACGAAGACAATAAGGCAGGATGAGTGGCACGCGCTCCGTGAGTTCCCCAAAACGCATTTTCATAATCTTATGAATTCATGTGGTGAAACTTGGCATGACCCCAACAAAAACACTGCCACCTCTCCTTATGCGCTTTGCAGACCTCCAGAGGATGACGGTCAGCTTCATAGGCATGGCCATATCCATCATCCTCTTCGGCTGGATCATTGGGGTGCTGGGATGCTGTAAGGAGCATGATCTGATGCAGTATGTCGCTGGACTGCTCTTCCTCATGGGAGGTGAGAGCTACTTTACGTAAAGACCACTACCCTAAGTCACCACACAGGGGCAGTAAGGTCTTTGTTAATGAGAGAGTGGTGTAATGATGCATCAGAGGAGATGAAATTGGGTTGCTGTCGTGTCTGACTTGGTTTTTTTTTTTATCTTCCTCTCTGACAGGGACATGCTGCATAATCTCCCTTTGCACATGCGTGGCCGGGATCAACTTTGAACTGTCCCGCTATCCTCGCTACATGTTTGGAATACCAGATGACATCAGTCACGGTTATGGCTGGTCCATGTTTTGTGCTTGGGGTGGACTGGGCCTTACGTTGCTGGCTGGCTTCCTGTGCACACTTGCTCCTTCCCTCTACCCTCCACACACCCCTGTGGTGCACAAGCCCAGGCAGGAGAACGGCTGTGTGTGACAGGCCGCCGCACATCTAACAGACACCTGTCTCATCCTGAAACAGTGACGAGCCCTGTTCAGAGGACAGTTTTTACCCAGGGACTCAGCAGAGAGAGCCTTCACACGGACAGCTTGGCACGGAGAGAGCACAGGACACTGGCTCTCGCTCACATGAAAAAGAAAAAGAGGGAGACGTTTGACTGAAGATGATTTCAGTTCCTCTGGTGCTTTTTTCTGTCCCTCTTTATGAATGAACTGTTCAGTGTTATTGCTTGCTCTTCAAGAGGAGAATAGTTAAATTTTCTTCCTGTAAAATATGCTAGTTTGAAAAAAAAAAACGAGAAAAAGAAACACTGGCAGAAGATCAATAGCACAACTATGAAATCTGTGTTGAAGATGAAACTCTGGATGTGTACCGTCACATTTCAAAGGGCAACTGTGTATCATTATGTACCCATTCAAAACAAGATATGTACATGTACTTTTTGAATTGTATGTATGCAGATGCATTTGTGTTTATTCAAGGGAAAAATATGAGCATTAAGACCAAACTGTGTTTGAGGGAAATGTTTTGTTGTTCTTGAGGTCGTACCCCCATCGAAATATTTTTGAAAATAAAACAGCCATGCAAAACTATTTTATTTCCCCTGTGTAACACGCCTAACAGACATAATCTAAACCTTTTTGCTGTCTTCTTTCCTCTTATATGATGACATGAGTTCACTGGTATTTCAGCAGAGAGAGAGGTCTGCTAACGGAGGCAAAACTTTTACAGCATGTTTCTAAACAGCAGCTGTTTGCAGGCATCTGTTTCATACAACCACTTCTGAACATTTAAATGTCCAAAAGTCAGAGACCAAAACTTGAGTCAGTGACCAAAATTGGCAAAAATAAAACAATCCAGATAAAATACAACAGGGAAAAAGTGAAGCAGTGGTATAAAACCTCTTTCTTTAAACTACAACAATTGATTAAAAAAAAGAAATGAAATATATATATATATCAAAAACTGATCACATACTTCAGACATTCTGACAACAGCACAGACTTGCACTTGTAGTATGATCGATTATTTTAAAAGGATGATATTTTTTCCTTTGACAACATGCATACCAGCCACTGTGGGCTGTAATTACTTTCCCACAACTTCTGTGAGAAATTAAATCTGTCTGACATCTAATCCAAATGCTGGCTTCACTCATTTCCTGAAGTTTCTCTACTTCTAAGCAGTTCCTCTTTACTATTGTGTGGCTCAAAGTATATTTATTGTCTTCATAGACTTATTATTTGCAGCTGCAGCAAAGAAAGAAATCCTGATTGTTGGTTAAGACAATATTGGCCACTGGAGACTGTGGTTTTGCAAATATTAATAGTTCAGAATATAAATTCTATAGTAAAATTATCTGCACTTTCTGACAAGCTGTAAGATGATGAAACAATGATACTCTGAGCAGTAAATCGCTATTAAATACTGCCCATGAATGACTTGTACATACTGCAGTGGTGGGAGCAAAGCTGAATCACACACTGGGCAAAATGGGCGACTGACTCAGGGCTGTATTATTATCTTATGTAGAGGCTCTTTGTTAAAATCCTGTCTTGGCCTCTTTATTATTTTAATCTTTGTTGTGTTCACATGGGACACATTTCTCAACAAAGTTAGTAATTTTCCCTCAATAGCAATTTTTCCTTTGGGCCCCCTGGCAGCGTAATCCGACTCTTGAAAAGTATCAATACCACCATGCAATAGTCCATAATTTTTTCCCCTTAAAGTCCTCCTTCACTCAAAATATGTTTTTCTTCTTGTTCCTGCCGTTGGATGTTTGAGCTTCACTGATGATGTGTGCAGAGTTTCTCTGTGCACACTGAAAATCTGATTTTAAGGGGTGGGCCTACGAATATGATTTGTGACATCACAACTTTGGATGAAAAACTTTGGAGTCAATTCTGGTCCAACATTCAACTTTCACAAATGTGATATGGGAACTTGAAACCTCCAGTGCATAAACACTGAGAATGGACTTTTCAGTGAAGTAGGAGACATCTTGTGTCCATCAGTTAAACATCTGAGATGAAATACAGTACCAGTCAAAAGTTTGGACACACTCTCCCATTCCCTTGAATGAGAAAGTGTCCAAACTTTTGACTGGTACTGTATTTCATCTCAGATGTTTAACTGCTGGACACAAGATGTCTCCTTCTTCACTGAAAAGTCCATGTGTCCAAGTCTGTGTGTTTATTATATTGTTACATCAATTACTCCTGGCTAGTTGGAACTATAGGCTGTATATAAAATACTTTATAAACAGCAAATCAAATTTTATGAGCTCACTGCATGTGTTACATCACATAAAACTTCACGTAAAAGCCCACTCTTTAAAGTGACAACAGCTTACAGCTGTCAGATAAATGTAGTGGAGTATAAAGTATATATTTCCCTCTGAAATGTAGGGACGTAGCGATGGCCAGTGCCTCAAAACTGAACATGAGTAGTGTCAGATTAAAAGTACTTACTTTACACCTCTGACAAAATGATCTATTATGTTGTTTTGCAACATCAGCAGGTTTTAAACATGTAAAGTTACTACACTCTGTACTTGAGCATTTAAAGGACGGGTTCACTCTTTTTCTGTCCTAAAACAACAGTCAGTTGTCCAAATGAACACTGACACATATTTTACTTGCTGTAATCTTTCCTCCTGTTCATACTGAGCATTAGAAGATCCCTTCATAATGCACTTTAAATGTAAGTGATGGGGGCCAAAATCCACAAGCCTCCTTCTGTGCAAAAATGTATTTAAAAGTTTATTTGAAGATACTAAGTGGCTTCAGCCTTCTAAATTAGTCAATCAAGTCATTATCTTTCAAAGTTACTGCCTTGTTTGTCTCAAATTCCCTCCTTTTGTTATAATCCTTCCACTGCAGCTGAATAGGAAAACTGTCTGTCGAGACACAAATATGGACATTTTTACTAAAAAGACTGAAACTGTGGAAGATATCCACTTTACTCAGACTGCTGAAGCTTCATATTATCCTCAAATATGCATGTGAACTGATGCATCTTCATCAGTAGATGGAGTTTTCTCAATGATTAAAGTCATTCTATTATTATTAAAGTGTGAACAATCACCAGTTTCTGTCTTAACTTAAAGCAACTCTTAACTAAAAAAGTTGCAGTGGCAGATGTACAGTAGTTACTGGAAGTAGTAGTATTATTATTAACTGCAGTGATAATAATAGGACTAGTAGCAGTTGTAGTATTTAAATAGCACTCATCTGTCTAATAATAACACCAGGCAGGCATGTGCACAGAGAGGGATCAGTGTGTTCTCAGGTCAACTCTGGTCCGCATTCCTGACCTTTCTTTGTTTGTCCTTAAAATATGTCTGTGAGGAGAATACATTCTTCTAACAGCAGGACTTCCTGCTTTCAAAGCAACAGACCTTGAATCCCATTCACAGAAAAAATATTTGTCTATAGGAGGAATTAATGATTTGAGCCAAAAAAGACAAATTAGGTAAGATGGGTGGGTCTTACTGGGAGGTTTCGTGAGCCTCGCTACCTTACAGTGGAAATTCTAACCAAATCTTTTAATCAAATCTTTGGAACCCTGTGCGGTGCCCCTGAAAATTAAGAGCCTTATAGACCTATAGGGTTTCTGTGTTCATGGAGCTCCTACAGCTCCGGGTTTTTTGACAGGGCTGGCCTAGACTGTGCTGCGCTACACAGAGCTGTTTTCAAAAAGGGGTCCCTCAGGGGAAGCTGGACTGTGAGGAAAACCAGACAGAGGAAATCACACCCAGTTGCGCCCATGGCAGCCCATCTGGCTCCTTCACATCTGCAGAGACATTATCTCTGTAAAAAAGTGGGCACGCTTATGGCAGTTACTTTGTGGTTGTTTCAGACGTTGGCTGGAACAAAAGCTTTTTAAATGGTAGTTAAATACACTGATAACTAGCAAAAGGCATTCAAAATATTAAATTCAAGGCACCGCAAATTAAAACAGCCTGACAGTGGATTGGTTTGTATGTATGACCCTTCAGGGCAGAGTTAATGTCTTTCAGGAATTCCAAGCAACTTTCCTCACAAACAGTGCGTCTGAAATAAGATTCTGTATGTCGACACAGCAGAAGAGTCAAACTGGAGCATTTTGACAGCGATTTAAACAAGCTGTACATCTAACTTCAGTACAATGACATCATCCAAAGCAACGGAGAATTTCAACACAACAACATTTCCTATCAACCGCATTTTTTTATAGATTGTGACAGAGAAAAGGGTAGATAATGCCAACAGCGGCTGCCTTCGGACAAACATATTTCATACTCCAGTCGATGACTTCCAGATGGAAGCGGGAGGCAGTGACATACTTCAGACGCCAATTAACCGGGGCCACTTGAAGGGACAGTCGAGTCACTGCCACTTGTAGCGCCAACAACAAAACATGGTGATGTAAAGACATGACAGGAGAGGAGGGGTCACTTTCCACCGCTGAAAATTTAAAAGTTCAGATTTCAAAGGTTTCATTGCAAAACCTCAAGCTTCAAAGGATGGAGTTTTACAAAACACTGCTGCATGACACTGTATGTTTCAGGACAAATAAGTAAGATATTTAACAGAAAACTCATGAATTTGACAACCAAAATGAAGATTAAGATGAATATTAAGCTTTTATTTGATCAGTTATAATAACCCATGACTGTAAACAGCATAATTTAAATCATACAGACAGAAATGTGGCTGTATTATTAATTCAGAGGCCAATAAATCCACTTGGAAGGAATTTTATTATCATTCTCTCTTCTGAATAAATGTCTTTCTCAGAGGTGGCACAGAGGGCTCCTTGCAGACATATTTTTTGTTCACATTTCCTTTTCCCCTCATGACTCAGAGGAATGTGTTGGTGTTTTTGTTTGAGCTCCCTATAATGACACATTTCCAAGAAACGCGGATAACCAGAAGTCAGAGATATTCAAGATACTTATGGAGTAATATTCCTAAGCCACAATGAACTTTCCAGTTGTTTGTTGAACTGGAGGGTCTCATCTCTTTCTCTCTCTCACGCACACGCACACGCACACTAAAGCTGCCATAACCCCATTATAATCCTACATTAAGAAACTCTGTTTTCAGGCGGCTCAGTCTAGTACCATGACTGCGAATGATGAGAGCCAGCAGCTCATGTTTGTCTTTCAGTCCCACAGAGATGTCCGTAGTTTCCCTCAAACTGTCCCTGATGTCACCCACTTGTTTCACCACATGACCGTTCAGCTGTTGCTCCTCTCTCAGCTCAGTTTCTTGGCTTTGTTTAAACTTCACCTCCAGTTCCAGCAGGGATTTGTCCACGTTTGAAAACGCCTCGCCGATCTGTGAGATCTCCCGCCGGAGGAACTTGCCGTAGCTGTCCTCTCCGTCCAGGTCGTGCGCCACAGTCCGGCCGATGCTCTCCAGCAGCCGCGCCGCGTCCTCCGCCTGCAGCTTGGTGAGGATGAAGTCGTCCCGCACCACGGAGTCGCTCTCCTCGGAGAACCCGCACGGATACACATCCGAGAATTTAAACAGCATCTGGCACTTCTCCGGGTCCTCAGTATCGTCGTAATCTCCGTCCGGGACATAGAAGTGATGGAAGGTGCCATTGGAGATCTCCGGTTGGAGGGGCCCGGTGTAGACTGCCGAGTAACATGGTAAAGATGCGACTATGATGAGCAGCAGTGGGACGGGATCCATCATGCACCTCCTCTCTCTCCTTGGCGAAGAGCATCTGCGCTGGTAGTCGGATCCAGCGCACAGTTTTCATCCCGACTCATGTTACACAGCCCCCCGTCACCTAAAAGGCACAGACTGCCTGTTAAAGTCAGGAGGGCCCCTGGAGTCCCCCGGCCAGTCCAACCACACAGTGGAAGTGCAGAGTCATGAGCCTGCTGCTGCTCTTCCTTTAATTCATACAAGAGCAATTAGATCATATGTTAAACAATGTGTAGAGTTTGGATTTAAAGTGGGAATTTTTTTATTTTGTCTCTGTCATTCAGTTACATTCTATTAATAACCAGCAGCTATATTTGCATTTAATCTGTCTCTTCAGTTTCTGAAACCTTTTCAGAGCTTAAAAAAACCCTAATGTCAGTCAAAATACAAAAACATACAGTATATTAATTTACATTTCACACTACAATGCAATATCCCGAGCTGTTTTTGAGTGTTTTGAGAGAACTCGCAGTTGTCATGTTTCTAGTCTAACAGAAGTCTTCATATGCAAATTTCAAGTCAAGATTGTTGTCTTTCAAGGTCTCCCAATACTGACCTATAAAATAGCATTTTGAACATTTTCTTTATAATGTGTTATGTTTCCTTTGAAAGTTATATTTTCCATAGCACAACTAAGTCCTTTTAGTGCACAGGGCAAACATAATAAATGTTTAAGGCCTGCTTATAATCATTTCTACACACAGGAGGCCCAATACCAGTTCTGTGGCTTAATTCTGACTCGAGTTCAAGTCTCAAGCCTACAGATCTGTTCAGTTCAGTTCACTTTATTCACAAATCACCTAAATTACAATCATATAAGACATAATGGTGATATGTGAAATGGGACATCCTGATAAGCTATCTGAAGCTTGAGAATAGGGGCCCAGACACTAAGCAGATAGTATTTAAAATATGTGTTTACTAACATGTTGTCTAGATTTAAAATGTGCATGTATTATACAGTATAATTTACAACCTACAAAACACCTAAGACTAAGCTAAGAAACTAAAAAGTATTACAAAATGCTCCCAGGACATTTATTCCATCTGTCTAAACATTGATTTAATAGGTAAGATACAATAAATAGAGACATATGGCAAGTGGAAATAACAGTACAGCTTAAATGGATTTCAGAGTGGAATAACTAGTTTAGACCTCCCCAGCCATTCAGGGTATTCTAGCTTCATCATATTTTAGTAGCAACTGCTGCCTTAAGCTCTTTTTGAAAACAGACACAGATGATGACATTTTTATAGCGTTACCAAGCTCATACCACACCTGCGGACATCTGCAAACCACACTGAAGCTTGTATGTTTCTTACCCTTTATAAGATGCTTTTTTCTAGTCTTATAGGCCTATGTATGTATGCGAGGGAAGGTAAGTCGGAATAAGGTCACAAAGTCTGTCATTGAGCACAGATACACTATTATACATTATACAAGCATTGGAAAGATATTACATCTAGTGAGCTTCAGAAGACCGTGGCCGTGGAAAAGAGAGTCAGTGGGAGCATTTACCTATGACCGTGACATGGCACGTACAACTTTCCTGAGTAAAATCTGTAGTTTCTCAAGATAACTAGGAAAAGTATTGCACCATATAACATTACAGTAATTTTCATGGTTAGAAGTGCTTCAAGTGGAAGAAAAAGCCTCAATTTGAGGCCTCAAAGCCTCAAATTTTTTCGTCAGTTCATTGATATGGCCCTTAAAGTTTAAAAAATCATCAGTATGAAGGAACATCTGGAATTTGATGGACTTTACTCTCTCAATAACCCAACTGTTTATTTTGATACAAACATGTTCAACATTATTTAGATTTCTATTGGAGTGAAAGGTTTGTCTTGCTTATATTTAAGGATAATTTATTACATTTAAACCATTCACCTTAACCAGTTGCTCATTTAGAATATTTTGCAGATCATTGAGATTTTTGTGTGATAAGAATAAATGTGTATATGTAAAATGCTAGAGGAATTCACAAAATCATTAATATACAGAATGAAGAGGAGCAGCCCTAAAATGGATCCCTGAGGGACACCATACCATATATGACCATTTACATATACATATTACTTCCTCCCATACATACAGCTTTTAAACCAACTGAGTGCTGTGCCTCTGACACCATAATATTGTAGTTTGCTAAGAAAAATTTCAAAGTCAATAGTGTCAAACGCTTTTGATAAATCAAGTAAAATTCCGATGACACAGAATCACCAAACAAGTGGTGACTGGAGCACTGATCTCAAAATAGAACAAAAAAATAAACAAAACTTCCCTACTCGTTAAAGAAAATCAATCAAGAATATGGCCAAATAAACTACAGTACAAAAATATATATTGTCAAAGGAAAAATAAATTGATTATTTCAGTTTCTAATCAATCTTATAGTTATCTCTAAAGAAGAGTTTACAGTTGAAGCATTTCTATTGGATTCCCAGACTGTGAGAGTGTATTTAGTGTTCACTCTGATGACTTCAGTCAGGTGATTATATTACTGCACCGAGAGAGGGTCCCCTGGGCTACGATCCCCTCTGCTGCGTATCCTGTCTTGGATAATTACATCATCACAGGGTGGTCTCAGATACGGCTTTCAGCATGTCAGGAATACGCGCACAAACTGGAAACATATGGTGAGCTGTAAACACAGGGCTGGAAATGGAAATATTTTTTTCTTCTGTTTGATGATCCATCTACCCATATCCCATACGGTATGTGGAGCTGCAGGGGGTTAATGTTTTTGTTGCTGCACAGCATCCTGCAAATGGGAAGAAAGTTTTAGGAATAATGATATATGACAGACCTGTATTTCAGTGTCTGTATGCAGAAGTTGCTGTGTATCTTTCTTTCCTCTAACAATTTTGGATTGAGACGCACATGTAGACTCAGCAGACAGGAGCAGTAGGATAAAAGCAGTCTTTACTTTGTTGATAGGAAGGGTATGAGCTGGCAACAGGTAGGCCGTCAGCAGTGGCAAACAAAACCAAAAGGGATCAAGGAGACACACAAAAGTCCAAAAACTTGCTGGGATTGAAGATTCAAAAAACAGGAAGGCAGATACAAGAAAACAAGGTGGGAACACTGATGCATTTTAGTCAATCCGGCAGAAAACTAGGGCATTTTGGCAAATATAGTTACATACTGGGAGCTTTATACAGCACACACTCTTTACTTGTCACAGCAGGAAAAGCACAGGTGTAATTGATAGTGAGTCAGTGTGCCAAGTGAAGTGCAGCCTTTATTGATGTTGTTAATTTCACTTACAGGATTCCTGGTTTGTCATGTCACAATGTCTGAAAAAGTCCCATCAGGAACTGAAATGACAGGGGACGTGAGTGAACGGACAAACAGACTGCTTAATCAAATGCAGATGATTGTGGAGATGAAGCAGCAGGCGTGACACCCTCACGCAAGGTTCAACTCCTTTTTTTCATCCTTGCTGCTGTCACTAGGTGCTTGGGTTTCTGTAATTTAAAGAGTACGGTCTAGACCTGCTCTGTGTAAAAAGTGCCCCGAGATAACTTTTTTCAGGATTTGGCCTTACATAAATAAAATTGAATTGAATTGAAATCACTTCACACAGCAATTTTAATCAGTTTTGTTTTGTTTTGTTGTGGATTTTCAATGACCATTTAGAGTAATCAAATATTGAGAGATTGGAATTTGGCTTTTAGCTGGCTTTTCAAAACTATCTTAGAAATGTTAAATAAACACTGCTGAGTGAGGACTTATGAACATCATTCAAGTCATTTGTTCACTCTGAGCTGTATTTCAAACACTTATCATTTATTTTCGTTTGCCACTTGGCAGCAAAACAAGTAAAGGTGTAAATGCATTAACATCTTAGAAAGTCGACATGCCAAATGTGTTAGAAATCAGTTACCTATTTACACATCTAGCAGATACAGATACTTTAGCTTTAGTCATGTTTCGGGCCATGTGGTGAATGTAAGTCCAAAATTTACCCTCATTTTGTTTTCTGTTTTGGCCTCCTGATGGAAACATCTGGCTCTTCAGCTGCTAAATGCTGCACTTTGTTCACTGAGTGGTTGCTCATTTTTGTCTGTCTACCATTTGGGGCAGATAGCGAACACTGGGTTTTTATCAGTTTGTTTTGCTGAAATAGCTGCCTGCTGCTTCTGGAAATGATGTCAATGAGAGCAGTGAGAATCGGTGAAATCAAAACAACGAGCTAAAAGATGCTCAAACACTCTGTAGAGCTGAGGGGAACTGCAGAGTCTGGTGATAATTCTCTGTGGGTTCATCACTATAAATGACCTAATTCACATTATATTGCCATTGTTAGTATAAAAAAATATTGACTAGAATATTACTCAGTGCCACTCTGTAAATATTTAATTAGATTTTTATTACTGCAGACCTATTCATTCTCCCTATAGACTTACCAAAATTCTTGGCCACTATTTTTGCCACAATCTGGGTCATGACTCACTCTCAATCTGAATCACTAAGGGGTGACAAAAGGGTGAAAAAAATATCAGTCATGGCATCTGTAAGTCATGTCATCACTGCACCACAGCACTGCGGTCAATATAAAGTTGTGACAATGATTTTGAAGTTTAAACAAATGCAAAACCCCATAAATGTGTGTGTTTTGTTTTGAGCTTTTAGAAAAAAAAAGAGCTGTTTGAAAATCACTGTTGTACCGCTGAACACGCTGTAGGGTGAAGGATACAAGCAAAGACATGCCTCTTGGCGTGCAGCCTTTCTGTTTCTTCTTAAGTGAAACACCTGAATAAATACAGTGTCTCTTAACATAAACACTGATAGAGTAAACTGACCAGCTCGCCAAGGCAGAGCAGGGCACTGCAGGGAAAAGCTGCCTGAAAGCAGATGTAGCAACAGATGTACCAACAAATATAATTTAGTGGAGTAGAAGGGATGTTCTTGTTGATCCTCTCTACTGTATAATGTTGTGTCTGTGTGTTTGTGTGTATGTGTGTGAGAGACAGAGATAGGGCATGCATGTGTGTACTGAGGTCTGAGGACTGTAGTTTGGACAGATGCATTTCAGATGGTGGTGATGGGTTTCCTCACAGTGATGATCTGTGGGAGCAGGAGGGTCGAGGGCCTGCAGGCTGCGTGGGAGGCTGCAGAGGCAGGCGGCTGACTCATATAGTCTCTGTGATGTTAATAACCTCATGCTCATCAGATGTCAACCAGAAGAATTGTTACTTTATAATTCACATGAGAGAAGTTTTTAGTCAGTTATTAGCAGTGGAGCTAGTTATTCATGTAGCCTTTCATTGAAACCAGGTCTTGAAGAAATTTTAATGTCTACTGCTAAATTAACAATCAATTAAAAAAGCATCCAGAGAGCACATATGCCTGTGAACAATCACCAGGTTTGTTATTGCGATCATGTAAAATGTTAAAGTGAATTTTTAGCTATGCTAGTGGTATGGCTGTATGCTTGGTCCAGACTGAAATATCTCAACAAATGTTTGATAGATTGCTATGGAACTTTGTACAGGCGTTTGTGCCACCCAAAGGATGAATCCTAATGACTTTGGTGATCCTTTGACTTTTTCTGTAGCGTCACCAGTAGGTCAAAGTTTTCACTCGAGCCCATATGGTTCCTAGATGATGAATCGTACTGACTTTGGTGATTCCCTGGCGTTTCCTTTAGCACCACTATGATGTTGACATTGTCCTTTTGAGCAAAATCTCTGCCCGCAACTATTGGATGGATTTCCATTTAATTTGGTACAAACGGTTATACCCCCCTCAAGTTGATTTATAACTTTGGGTATGCCTTAATTTTTTCCTGTAGCACCATCAGGTCAAAATTGCAGTTTGTCCAGTACTGGCTTAAAACCAAATCCCTACAAAATGAATGACATTCCTCAGCCTCAACTGTACTTTGTGTTTAGTGCTGCATGTTAGCATGCTAACACGCTAACTAAGATTGTGAACATAGTTAATATACTTATTCAACATCAGCATGTTAGCATTGTTATTGTGATCATATTAGCATGCTGACATGAGCATGTACCTAAAACCACTGCTTTGACTAGGCGCAGCCTCATCTATGTAGATCTAGAGCTGTAGCAAAACAATAGTAATGCTGGCTAATGGCTAATGGTGACCATGTTTGAGTTTATTATGAGGATGAATTTAACAAAAATTGTGTCAAATCCATGATGGCGATTTAAAATTTTCATGTTGTAGTGCCACCTGTACGTTATGTGCAATCAAATTTTGCAGGGTTGCACAGAGCTAGGTGATATATGTGCCTCTATGTGCATATAATACTCAAATGAGCCATTCATCAGCTGTATCTAAGTAAACAAATTCACTTTTTTGCACTGACATTCAACAATCACACAGGGAGGAATCCATTGAAGCAGAGGGCGTAATCATTCCACTGTTAGAAGCCTCAACAGACCATTATGCAATGCAGCCACAAGATCATAGTGTGCTATCTTTCACCTACTATGGTTATTATAACCACAGCACAGCAGTCTTTTTTGCTCTCTCTTCCTACACATGTAGCTAAACCACAGCTGAATGATGACACTTTTCATTACCCCACACACTCACCATTGTTTAAAAGGAATGAGGTCACGAATCCTTTGGGAAAAAAATGAACCCACTATAGGTTATAAATTTATATGTAAAAACGCAAGTGGGTTTATGAGGGTTGGATTTACCATCACTACCATCCTAGTGGTATTAAATGAAATAATGTTGATGATGAATAACCTCTTCCCTCGGATGTGACCCCACCTCTGAGAGATAATATGTGTGTTGGACCCTCTCCAGTGGAGGTACATCTACAGTTTGTTTTCAATCAACCGATAATCCAGAGATACAGCTCCTATTAGACTGAGAGACATACCAGATTCTGCTCCCCCACTGACACTAAATACAAACAGAGGACTTGTTTGTCTACATTAAGGACCCTTAGATAAACTCAGAGAGATATGATGTTTGTTTAGATTTAATAGCCTCCTCACTCTGTTCATCATACTGTTTTGTGCAGCAGTATGTTGTCTCCTCTAACAGTGTATTCCTCTTGTGCAAAATGTGCAAACCTTTTTTTTTAAGATAGTCTTGAAAAATTGTGAACACATTTCTACATGAGAGGACAAGATGGTGGATGTTGGACTTGTCTCTTTAGTGTCAGTGGCTGCATCTTACATGGGAGGAAAAATTGTAGAGTTTTTGTAAAGTAAATGAAAAACAATATTTATGGTTTACAAAGGCACACATGTACAATATTATGCTTTCTTTTATATAAATTCTATGGCATGCCAACATACAAATACTCTTCTAAAGCCAATAATAATGACACTAATAATATGAATAGAATTGATGGTGATGATCATTTATTAGTAGATAATATATAGTTTGTGCAGAATGAATCAAACTGACTCTGATCACTTGTGTCCTGGTGCTGCAGGAGGTTTGATAGCAGGTTTTACCTTGACCCTCTACGCAGGTGTCAGCACTGTCATCCATCCAGCTCCGCAAAGTAATTTGGGGGCTGCTGCTTCTGTGTGCAGCGGACTTAACTCAGGTTAACTCATCTGTCACTCCTGGTACTCACGCTTCATATATGAATCTCACCCCTCTGTCACCCAGCTATACCATAATCCTGATGCACTGCTATCTTCTCCAGCTGTGGTGCAAAATGCATTATAGAAAAAATATGAGATTTTAATACATTTTTATTGCTTGAAATACACAGCGCTGTGGTTAGAAATTCTGCATAAAATGTCATTATTTCATAGAAAATGGCCTTAGACTAATAACTTTTGGCTTAAATGTTTTTAGTAACTCACACTATGATTAAAATAACAGGTGTTAAATGTGTACAACAGTGCATACTGTGAGCTTGGAGGCTCATTTGTGTTTTTATTTCAAGCTCATATTTTAGTTTACGATTAAAGCTCCAAGCTGTTTTTTTTCTTTTTCCTGCTCTGCATGAAAAATTAAGTTGCTGAATGAATTTAAATGTGAAAACTTCAAAGACAGATCTTTCGCTTTATGCATGCTGATTGCCTGACAAAATTCATTTTCCAGGTGTGCTTTCAGTTCAAATGCTTAAAACTCATCTTATTGGATAGATACGAGCGCATGATGAGCACTAAGACTACATTCAAATTCAATATGCTGATAAGAATTTCTCTGACAAACTGTAAACAAGGATCCATTTTGAATGTTTAATAACTCTTCAACCACTCAAATGAATTAGTGTTTAGTTAACATGTTTGGTTGGTTTGATCTTGAAAACAGATCTCCTAAAATAAATACACGCTAACTTTATGGGGCAGTAAACACTCCTTCTGTAATGCTGGAAACAGTTTCCTGAACCCAGCTAGCAGAGAGCACTTATGATTTGTGGACATCAGTGTCGTGACTCCTTTGTCCCCTGCTGGTCATCCTTGGCTCCCTTTCCTGTTTACACCTCAGTGCAGCTGGATTTATGGCCGCAGCCTCCACTGGCCCAGTGATTACCTTCCTAACCTGTGCTGTAAATCTGTGCCGTATGAATAACATCAGTCACCTGGAGGTGCTCAAAGAGACCAAGAACTAATGGCTGCAGGCTGTCGGAGAGGGAAAGTGGTTAAAGCACTGATATATGATGCTGTGGTTATGTAGTTATGTCTGCTCTGGAAAAATGCTTGACTCACAATATGAATAATGCTGCTTCTGTTTTATTGGTAGACAGACCCACAAGTTCCTTGATCTTAAAGTAAGCAACTTTGGTGGCCTGAAGAAAACTCCACAAACTGATGGAACAATGTGAAACTGCGCTGGAGAATAAAGTTTGTGTTGAACCAGAGCATCTTTCTTTTTGTAACAAGCAGATATTTCAAAAGGCTGCGTCCATCCCCTTTCACTAGGCCCTATTTTCAACATGTGTTAATTCATTCATTTCAGTCCCACGTCTCAGTTAATCCATGAATTTATCTCAGGTCAGGATAAACAAATAGAACGCACAATTAGGTTGTGTAGTTTTATTTATGTTGTTTGTTTTTTGTGTGTATGAAGATCATCTGCTTCATCGGTGATAATGAAAACAGGAATGTGTCATTAGGTGCTTTAAGCAGTGAATGATCAGACATTGTCAAGTTGTGGAATGAAGTATAAAATTCTTCTGTAGTAAATTACATCCTATTAATGTTGGTGCACTTATAGCTGTGTGTGTGTGTGTGCGTGTGTGTGCCCATAAAGTGTGAAGTTTAGCAGTAACAGTGGAATCGTATTTTAATGCTTTGTCTGTTATTGTGTGTTTTTTGAAAGCTTTGTATCGGTCATGTTCACCCTGTTGTAACCTGAGTAGATGGCAGGTTCCAGTAAGGTGAAGCTGAGACGGTAAAGGCCAGTCACATGGCAGTGGTAGAAAGTACATTTACTCAAGTATTGTACTGAAGTACAATTTTAAGGTACTTATACTTTTCTTGAGTATTTCCATTAACTGAATTCCACAGGGAAATATTGTACTTTTTACTCCACTTCATTTATTTAACAGCTATACAGTTATACTGGTTACCTCTAAGATTAAGATCCGCCATAAAAACACATGACAAGCTTATAAAATACAATGCAATATTAAAGATGAAACCTTTTTGGCTTGTGACCCCTTAAAAAAGCAGTATCTTCAGTAGTTGGTAAGGGCCTACAAATAGATACAATTATCCAAAATGTTGCAATAAAGGGAAGTTTAGAGAAAAGAAAAAAAAATTACAAATCTTTGTATAGAGCTTGTTTTCTTTCCCACCCCATTAGTCATCTCAAGACTCCTCATTCTCTTGTGACACATCAGAGGGAACTAAACTACTGAGCTATATATGAAGTGGCCAAAACTAGCTCACCCTCAACCAAGTACAACATTAAAATGCTACTTTCCCGTTGATGCATCGGGATTAATCTAATAACATGTTATATAATAATATATCAGTCACGGATCCATTTTTTCCATAAAGCAAGAACTTTTACCTTTCATACAATGATACATTTTGCTGACTTTTACCTCGTAGGATTTTGGGTTACGTAAGAGGTAAATTATCTCTAAGCCCTCTACAGGAAGTCTTCCTCGGCAACACAGAGGGAATTCATAAAGCAGATCTTTTACTTTGTAATGGCGTATTTCTACAGTGCTCTATTTCTACTTTAGAAAAGGCTCTGAGCACTTCTGCCAGTGTAGGAGAGTAGGTGGCAGCTTGCTTCAATTTTAAGTGTTATGTTTTTCCCCCTGTTTTATTATTTGTTTTAATACACACTATCATTTTTGCATGGACTCCTGCCCACAGATCTGCATCCTCAGCATCCCTCAAAGTTTTCCAGTGGCACACAACATTTACATTTATATGGTAGATGGAGGCAATACAAGACAGACATGCATAAAAAAGCCATTTCCGAACTGCTGTTTTTCTCGTGAAACCGCTGCTTTTCAGGCCAGTGTTTAACCTCTGTTACTTCTGGTCAACGAGGTAAAGGAAAAATGTTTGTGTGGTGTCCAATGGTTAGATAGATCATAGGAAATGATAAAATAATGAAACATCTGTCATCACAGCTCAAAGTAAAACAAAATCTTCTGGAGTGTTTAGATTTCACTGTAAAAAAAAAAAAAATTGAAGGCCAGCGTTAATCGACATGACACAAACGGAAAAGCAGTTAGAAGTGAAGGCTGAGCAGCAGTGGCAGCTAACATTCATAACGTAGTGGGAAAATCCTACAATACTCAAATAGCGGGTTTGGTCATAGAGACACAATCTTCTTAACAATGTGTTATATGAACGGTCTTTGGCAAGTAGATTTGTGGTTTGTGATAATAGCAGGGGAAAAAAGAAAACAATCTCTGCATTCTGCTGCGCTCGAGTTTGTTCCATAAGCAAATTCAGCTAAACTTGGATAGTCTTGAATTTGATATCTGGGCCCAGAGGCTGTTTTTATACAAAACAGAAACAAAATGAAGAGAGCAGATTAGATTTAAAAGATACAATCCATGATTTATTACAGAAAAGAGTGATATCCAAATTATTTTATGTTACATTATTTTTATACATTTCAATATGTTTTTACATGTAAACAGGAACGAAGTAAACAATGTTATTGATACACTTCATGTCACAACTGATACCATCCTATTGTACAGTTAAATCTATGGTCTAACGTTGCTGTGCTTCCACGTCAAGTACATCACTTGCTCAAGCACAATCCTATTAGGATGCAAAGCATAGAACAGAAAGCTTAATCCCCCACTAGACTGCTAATATTTTCAAAGATGTGCAAGGTCATGCCATTATTACTTATTATACAATACCCATATTGTGCTATTGCCAACAGTAGAAGGCATGAGGAACATCTTTCCACCACTGTGCAGCATTTGTATTTGTGAGAAGGTGAACTGATGTTCTCAGAGAAGAGAAAATAACAGGAGAAAGATCTGTCTGAAAACTGTTAGTAGCTGGGCAAGTCAAACATCAAAGGTCACCTGATTCATTCATAAAACTACCCCTATTATCTCTATCCTATTAGATTAAACACGTCAGATGTTAGGGGGTAAACATAATTCTAATTCCCGGTTGAGTGTTCAAACAAGCAAGTCTGAGGATTTGCACGTTTTGTTTTATCAGGCTCTCCTTGAAATTCTGTTGAGGACGGATTATATTTATCAGTCTAGAATTCGAGCTATTATTTAGAAAATGCTCTTACAGTATAAAACTCTGCCACATCGGGAAACATATGCCAACACTGAAAAAAGGAGGGGTGATATGTTTCAGACGCTGTTAACAACTTTACAGAAGTTAGCTCTGCTCAAAGCAGGTGTTAAGTCATGCATACTCTACAGTACGAATGTACCAGTACATTTACATCTGCATCTGTTCAAAATAAATGTAGCACTCAAGGATAACAACATGCATAGATTTTCAATGTTCACATAGCAGGGAAGATATCTGAAGACCTGGACTAGTTTCTTACGTATTGGAATAATATTTAAAAACAAGTATCTCTCACTCTCTTGTCAATCAAAGGAGACAAATGGCTTGATTATGAATTATTAGATTGAACATTATGACCTGATAGCATCATTATTTTTTAACTAACAGCCGGCATCATACGTCTCCATAATGAATTGTATAATTGTATCTGCTATAACATACTGTGTGAATATGCAGAAAAAAAAAACATGCTTTAAACTGTGAGTGTGCATTATACTCATGCAAATGCACTGCAGTGCAAAAATATATATGTCTAAAAATGCAGGATAACTTTGATTGCATTTTAGAAAATATGATAAAAAGTTGATCATCTGCAAACATTCAGAAGACACCTGAGAAATGTGGATGCGACATTGTCTATCTGAGGGTGAAAACAGGTGAACTCCGGTAGCACAAAATAAAAAGTATCAAAAACATCACTTTTAATGTATATACAAGAACAGCAAAAGAAATCAATAAATCAGTCAACACATTTTAAATTATGTAAAATGTAGAATAAGTTATTCAGTGTTGTGCAATGCATTCAGGATAGTGATATTCTTCACCTTCATTTGTTAGATTCGTCTAACTTTCACACATAATGTGCATAATATGGTTAACTTGGAATCTTATTTACCATCATATGATCAACATGACCTGTACCAACATTAACGTTCTCATCATCACCCACCAAAACCGCCTCATCAACACTTTTCACTCTACACACTCCATAACTCTCCATCTCAACATGAATGGAACAGGAAATGGTTCTGACTCGGCCTCACAGATGGATGTGTCGCTCATGCTGCCTGTTTTCCTGAGTTCTCATTGGGCAAAAAAACATGCTGCTCTAATCCACGACATCAGAACTGGCCACAATGAAAGGCAATGTCTCGGCTCTGCAACCAAAATTCTCAATTTTACATCGACAAAGGTCAGAATGCAGCCGAAACCGCAGCTGACTGCTGTGTGCTAAAGGACTAGAAGTGAAGTGTGACTATGTTAATATGCTCTGTGACTGAGGAACAGTGGATGGATGTTCTTTGCAAACTGAACATCCAAGCCACAGGTATGTCTAAGTGATCCAAGTTTCAACCACGCTTCAGAGCTTCCAACAGCAAATGAAAAACAGGCTGCGAGCGCAGAACGGAAGAGCAGATTTGCGGCTCCTGCGTGCGAGTGTATACATTGTTCATGATGGGAGTCACGTTACAACATATACCGTCGACGTGTTTCAGGGCCATTAGCTGAGACCGGAGTAGGTACTGCGGTGTGACTCACATCCAAAACAAATCCGTACAGGAGAGTTCAGAGAGTTTACAGCAGATCAGACAACAGGACAAGGAGAGAGAATATTTCTTGCACTTGAAAAAGCACGTGCAGCACAAACAGGCACACGTGATGTTGGTGACACAATTGTGGTGGGCACAACTGTAGGCACAATCAAATCGCAACTAAGTTCACATTTCCTCAACTCAGGACAGTCAAGCTCAGCAGTATCACAGACAGATTAACACACAGCTCACACTGAGTACAGACACACGTGAACCAGGCATCAAGACGGGGTCTTTTTCTATCAAAAGGTACAAAACAATATTACCATGCACTTTATATGGTTTCACAGAGAATTCTTTGTCAAATGTACTGAATGGATGCTAACATCCTCCATAATGAGTGCTGTTGTTTTCATTTGTTTTTTTTTTTCTTTGCAGTCTACAAAATGGCTGCAAATATTAATCAGCATGCTTCGAGGGCAATATACAGTCGCTTTGCGTGAACACTGTCTGTTGTATTTGGTAGCCACATCACCAGAATCACTTTTGCAACGAGAAACGCTATTAAAAGCCACAGTACAGTAGCTCTGTCACATAACCGTTAAAACAGTGTCTCTGCTGATGCTCATAGGAGAATAAACATGGCCATGCTGCGA
This sequence comes from Thunnus thynnus, assembly GCF_963924715.1. NCBI lineage: Eukaryota > Metazoa > Chordata > Actinopteri > Scombriformes > Scombridae > Thunnus > Thunnus thynnus. The sequence goes on along the minus strand of NC_089521.1, from coordinate 20,968,788 downwards.
GCTGCATCAGACTGGAGAGTCAAAGCAGAGTGCTAGCTGCCACACAGAGTGCAGGATGGGTGACGAAGGTGAGTGGTAATCTGCAGCCCTTGATCTGCATAGTAAACATTACAATTGCACACGTTTCCCCAGTGAAGCCATGACACAAGCATAGACCAAAGGGCAACCTGCTGGGTGAAGCCAGGTGAGGGATCGGGGCAGGATGGGACGGAAAGGGTCAGAGTCAGAATCCAAGAGTAGCAGAAACACTGGACGTGGAGCAGATGGCCAGGGAGCGGTCAGGATTAGAGCTTGGGCTGAAGCCAGACAGGTTTGGGGGGGAGGATCTCATTACTGAAGAGGGTGTCTTTGGTGTACAGAATCAGCTGAGTGAAGCTAGACTCTCAAAGCTAAAATACATAAATAAGCAGGCAGGGGAGGCAGTGCCTGTGTGTTGAGGGCTGTGCGGCGTGTAGTGGAGATGTGTTGGTTAAGCTAAGGCCACTCGTGGTGATAACGCCGTCCGTTCTTCTTCCTCTCCTTCTGCAGGTGCTCCAGCTCTGCTTCGTACATCATCTCTTGCATCAGGTACTTTTCCCTCCTCATACGATCGCAGAGATCCTTTGGCATGTCCGGGATGAGGTACGCAATGAAGGACTTAATCCCAAACACCAGGTGCTGTGGAAAGCATGAATCATTTATTAGTTACTTTCTAGAGAGCTCACGCACTTCACTTTAGTTTCCAGTATTTGCTGCATAATTCACTGAGCATGCAAAGGTAATCGCTGTGTGAATTCCACTAAAGTACTTTATAAGTCCTACACTGTTTTATAGATATACTGTATGTCACTTTTTCTCACTATTGTCAGGTGAAAATCTTGCTTCTCCTTTTCACGAGGAGAGAGGAAACATATTTTTTCAGCTGGACCTCCATGTAAATTAAGTTTATTTTGTGGGCTGTGGTAGAAGTGGTTGAGATTTCTCAGCCTACTGCAGGAGGACATAATCCTTCTATTGAAGTATGGAAATAACTAAAACTGGCTTGTGAGGTTGTCATTTAACAATAATAGTACATAAATGATTAAAATTCAAAAGAAAAACAACAAATAAATCTACAGAAAATTCTGCAAATACACAGACCTGAGGAGACATACAGGGATTAGCTGCTTGCCTTTCTGGTACACACACAAAAGAAAATGAATGCGAAGAGCTGACAGACCTCAAATACAATAATGAAGGCCAGCCTGGCAGCCAAGACGTGCCAGAACTGAAGGGTGAACTCGTAGGGCACCGTGCTCCAGGGCGGTGCTCTGTAGTCTCTGTACCTGCAGTATCTAGACTGGTTGCTGTTCAACTCGCCCATGTCAAACACAGACAGGCTGCTGTTCATGTAGCCTCGCAAACACCTGCGAGCAAAAAGAGAAGCTTTCAGTCCACAACACAAGCACACTCTACCGGATATATTTAGTGCTTCCATGTTGATTTTATAGCTTACTTATCCTGATGGTGGTGTCCCTTGTCTACACATGGACCATATTTGAAGGCGTAAACAAAGCGGGGGATGTAGTCTGAGGTGATGGCAATGACGAAGGCGTTGGTGATGACTGCCAACACGCCGATACCTTCGAGAATCCCGTGCCAGATACCTGAAAGCCAAGACAGAGAAAAAAATACACATTTTCAGTACTTTAAAGCTGTGTAAAAAAGACAGAAGAATGAGTGATCTATAAACCTGCATGTCTTTACAAAGTACAAAGTACAAGTGTAACTTTTGTTCTATGTGGCTCACTAAAGATTTTATTGGTGACACATTCAAGTGCATCAGGATAAAGATCATAACTTAAAAGGAAAATTCTGCCCTTTCAAACCCCACTAACGTCATGAGACACTTATTTGTGAGATTTAGCACATTCCAGGGAGTATTCTGTGATGTCACTGCATTACATTACGGTCGATTAAGGCTTCAGACAGGAAAAGAAATGTCTCTCTGCCTGTCTTCATTATTCTCTGTATGATCTGTAAATGCCATCTTTAAATGCTAAACCTACAAAGACACTTTGCTCTTTGATTCTTTGCGACTGACACATAATATGATCATTACAGCTGAGGAATTTCTAAATATTTCAGGGTGGATTTTTCCTTTAATTAAAGGGCAACATGCCACAAGACACATTTAGTCATATATTACATGGCAGTTGGAGGGTGGTGTTTGTAATCATATGGGCTGGTGGGATCTGAGGTGCAACATATGGCACTACAGAAGCATAGCATATGGAAACACATCTATCTCCATAGGATGGAAAATTTGTGGTTTCCGCAACATTTTACTGTTGGAACAATGTGGCTTGGATCCAAAAATAGAAAAAAACACTGTGTGAGAGGCACTGAGGATGTGTGAGGGGTGTTCAGAGGTCAAGCTGACCTATGTCAGTGGCTCGGGCAGGCATGGGTCTCCTCCACTGAGTGACAAACTTGTAGGCGTCAAGACGAATCTCAATGATGTTGTTGAGCAGAGCCAGAAGGGGAGCCAACGGGAATGCCGCTACAAAGATGGTGGTGAAGCCAAACTGCAGAACTGCAGAGGAAAGAATGGTTTGGATGAACTTCAGAGGATGTACGTCTGAAACACTGGCACAAACAATGTCAGCGAGTCAGCCACGATTTACATGGATTCCTTTCTGCTTCAGGTAAAGTCAAAATGTCAAAAACAACTTCAAAGGAGCATAATGTTTTACCCATTTCGAGGTATTCGTCCACCAGCCCGTGAGCGTTCATCGGCTGCAAATTCCAGTCTTTGTCCCACTGTGGAAGCTGGCTTTTATTCTCTACATTCAGACCTCCACCACCTCCTTTCTTCATCTTCCTACGAGACCACCAGTTCTGCAGCAAACTGAAAGTATAGTAAGTAGCTAACTGTCAGATCAAAGTAATTATTTCTGACAATGCACTGTGCGCTGCAGGAACCCTTTTACTAAGCCCCGCACAAGAGGATTTGATGTGTTTCTCCAGGAGAAAAGCCTTTTCATATGGTAATGAGTGACGAGGACAAAAAAAACTATACAGAAATTACATAAGGTTTGTAAAATGCCAGTCACTTGAATTTGCAGCATTAATGATTGAATATGGAATTTATAATGTTTTTCAGAGAAAGAACCACAATATTATAATTTCATATTACTTACGGATAACCGAGCTCCATGAAGTTGTTCCAGATTTGTTTGAAGAACATGATGACTCCCATTTGCAAGCACAGATCAATCAAACAGCCGCTCGGGTGACACTGAGGAAAAAACATTTAAATAAAAAATACTGTAACATCCATATTTCATGCCCAATAATTCAAAGCCCTGAGCAAATCTTAGGACACACTTTATCCCATTCTGTTTTTTGATCATTAAAATTGAAAATCCTAGTAATTATGTGGGAGATTAATGGTTCGCATAGTCAAATACAGGCGGATCATTAGAAAGATGAATTACTTGAAGATTCTAAATATATCTTAAAACAGAAGTCATTGCTGAAATAATTACCCACTTATAGTAATGCCTAATTGCACTCACCTCCTCCAGTCTCCATCGATTAAAGAGTTTATTGTATTTTCCAGGCCTGCCAGCAAACCTGAACAGATTGAGATTGGCAACATTAGCGGCAAATTCAATCATAGAAAAGCTTATAAAGCAGGAAAAAAACACACTTAAAGATGCTAATTATGTCCAATAAACCTACAGCTTGGTCACATTTCTAAGCAAGGCAGTATTTTACAAATGCTGACACATGAGGTATACACTGAGGAGGGAAAGGGAAGGAGTCTTGGCAGATGTCATGACATGGGAGGTTGAAATAAGACATCTTTGCATGATCCCTCATTAAATTCACTGTAAACAAGAACTGTAGTGTTCATGGCAGCTGGCCTACCTCCCGAGAAAGAAAGCGATGTAGAACGTGGAACTGTTCAGATTTACAAACTGGAACAGGAACATCTTCAGAGCAAAGCTGTTCTCCCACTCAGACTCCGTCCGTGGGTGCTCTGAAGGGGGAGAAAAGGATGGACGAGGGAGAAAATAAATGTTTGCCAACCATCTGAGAAGCAAGAGATAATGATGGAATGAAATGCATGCAGCATGTTGGCAGTGCTTACCTAAATTTGTCAGCAGATAAGCCACCTTTTCATACACCTGATGAGAAGATAGTACTCATAAGCATCAAAAGGGAAGGTAAGTGGGAGTGAGTGTAATGAGAGGCAAAGTGCAAACAGGAATCTCAACAGATGAAAACCGTATATCTTTTTGGCTGTGGATGTGATAGTTCCTGGAACAAAGTTCTAAATAAATGTTTCATGAAACATTCATTGGACAGAATATGTAAACGAGCCAGATGATGCTTGTTCAGACACCCACCACATTGAGAGACATGATGATCACAAAGTTGATGCAGACACCAGTGCCAGAGGTGGCAAACTGCCAGTTCTTCCTCACAAAATACCAGTTGAAGGAAGCAAACTTCTCCATCGCGATGAGACGGAAAACCACCACAGCAAACACGGCTGTCAGAACAAGGGAAATCTATGCGAAGATGAGGGAGAAGGCAGCACAGAGGAGGGGATGATATACGAGTTTAAAAACTGTGGTGAGCACTGTGCTTAAGAACACTTGAGTTTAGGCTGCAGAGGTTTTATCTTATCTTATAGTAAACACTTGTACGGTATAAAAATAACAACCTATTGACTAAGAAGCAATTCACAATACAGATAATCAAAAAAATTAATCAAAAACAGGATAAATTAGGGCACCAGAGAGGCCAAATCCACTATTTCATCTAAGTACAACATTTGTCCAGAAGGGGGAGATGATACGCCACAACTGGCACATCACACCACTCTAGAGGTGGCACAAAAAATAACTAGATCTCTCTCTGAGCCTGAATCCCAAAAGGGCAGATTATTCAAAGATCAAAGGGTTTACCATGAAGAATATTCCGGACACAGACACCATGAGCCGGCTGAGTTTGTCTGAGAAGGGCTGAAAAGGCTCAGGCTTGCCAGAGATGGGGTTGACTCTCTCCATCCTGGAGTACTTGGCTTCAAATTGAGGCCTCAGCTCCTCCTGATTAACAACACATAATCCTGTATGAACTATTGAACTACAGCCGCTTCTACATGATCAGGCAATATCATGTAAGCGGTGTCAAATTTAGAAGACGTAGTGCATGAACAAAGGCAGATATTATATGAGGCAATGAAATGAAATCAAACCTGATCTGTCTGAGGATATTGCTGACTTACCTCTTCCTCCTCCCAATCAATGAGATCCCAGTCGTAAGTCAGTTCTGCCCTCCTCCGTTTCCAGAACTCAAGGAATACTGTGGCTGCAGCGGGGATCGGGAATCAATCACATTATTGATCAACTTTAATATGTAATATAAAGTCTGATTGATAATTATGTGACTGCAGGGGGCTGTATACTGGAGAGCCAAACAACACATCACAGTCAGACATCCTGAGTGAAATACAGGCTGCAGTGACGTGTGTGACCTGTTATTGAAGCTGATCACAGCCATCAGTTCACACACTACTTCATTTTGGGGTGAAGTTAAGGAAACGTGGCAACAGCAAACAGGCTTTACTTGCGCCCAAAATTGTATCTTCAAAAGTAAAGCTTTCTGTTGGCAGAATTCAGTCTGGGGGCACTGTTTCCTTTGTTCTGGACTGTATCTTTTTTTCCATCAAGACTTTTTGTGTATTCTTTCAGATGCATAACACCAGAAAAAAAAGGATTTTATAAATGCTGCATGGCATGTACCTCTCAGAGGCATCATAAATGTACTTCAATATATGTGAAAAGAATTTGTCCCAGTAGCATTAGCGCAGAGACAGTGATGGATGGACCTCAAAGTCAGAGGAAAAGAACAGTATTATGATACAGTATATGATGTAAAATGGACAGCACACAGTAACATTACACTACTGATTCAGTCCTTTGGTCATCATGTGTGATATTGTAGCAAAACAACGGACATTATTATTATATACATTATCACAGAGCTCTTATTTGTATGTGTTTCTGTTATGCATTATGTGTTTTTTTTTGTGTGTAATACATTTAAGTGAAAACAAAATGATTCAAGTGATAAAGATACATTTGGGAAAGGAATAATAGCCTGAAAAAGCACTAGAATGTGAAACCTCAGTCAGAACAACTTTCACTGCTGTTAAAGATGTTGAAGTTTAATATAGCATGACCCACTTTTGTTTAAAGAGAGAGAAAAGCCGCCTTTTCAGATGCCTACATTCGGTCCCTTGGGCTAACCAATTTTTCATCTCTGTCTCTCTCACACACACACACACACACACACACACACTCAGCAGACCCAGAATGCACTCAGTGGCACAACACTGCTACTTTGGTCCAAATTGCCAAAAGCCTTCATGCAGGATTGAGAGCTGCAGACCACTGTCAGCGAGACCGGACTTCCCCTGGCTCTCTGGATCTCTTTGGCCTTCATTTACCCCAAACACAGAACACAATGTGTCAAGTGTTCCCTTCTGGCACAGGTGATTATTTACCACGCTGGCAGAAAGATGGATCTGGGCCAAGACCTTGCAGAGTAACGCTCAAAGTATACATTACAAGTTGTAGAAACATAGCTGTAATAACCCACTATCATGGTGTAATTCTACAACCCTGAAAGCTGAATGATACTATCTCCCTCTGGAGAAATGTTTAATTATCTGACTAATTACACCAAGACAGAACTGGCAGTGTAAGTGCATACAGTGAATCTGAGAAACCTGACCATGATTTATTCGCTGACGAATGTATTACAGTGTGAAGATCTCATGTGTTTGCACTGCAGTGAGTGTGTACCATGTTGAATTCTCAGGTGGAAAGCTTAATGTGTTTGGAGGAGTTGAGTAGAGAGTGGAAGCAAGAGCACTACTGTATAAATAGATTTGAATTCCAGGAGGGTTTGTATCAAGAGGAGAACATATTTCATGTAATATAAGCATTCTCAAACTCATAAAAATGAACAAACATAAACAGCCTCCACTTACCCCAAATAGCCATAAAGATAGCAAAGAACACAGTGCCGCCGTTGTCAAACAGACGGGTCACCTAGAAACACATGAAAGGCTGCTCTGAAAGTGTAGTGCTTCCAGAAATAGTGGCTTCACTGATGAAACAGATTTATTATTTTGACATATTTTCTTTTCACTTTTTTTCAAATAACACTTCATGACTTTGTGATAATCTGCTACATACTTTAGAGCTTCTCATCCACGACTTTGGGATATTTCTTAAAGGAATAGTTTGACATTTTTGGGAATTCTTGCAGAGAGATAGATGACTGATACTTTGATACCACTTTCATGTCTGTATAGTAAATATGAAGCTACAACCAGCAGGTGGTTAGCTTAGCTTAGCACAAAGACAGGAAAAAGAGGGGAACAGCTTCAAAAGTGACACAATCCTATCAGCACACAAATGAACACAATATATCTTGTGTATTTAATCCATATGAAAACCAAAGTATAAGAAGAACAAACTGTGGATTTCAAGGGAATTTGTGTGAGACCTCTTGGCCAGGCGCAGTGACTTCCTAACCCCCCGTGAAACCACAATGGGTCATTTTCACATTTTGGTTTTGTATGGATAATGTGTTAGTGAGGTGCTGGTTGGTGTATTTTGTTACTTTTGGACAGAGCCAGGCTAGCTGTTTCCCCCTATTTCCAATCTTTATGCTAATACAAGCATCTCCTGGCTGTATCTTCATACTTAACAGACAAATATAAGAGATTTAACTTCTTATCTTGTCTTCTCTTCTTAGCTTATCAATCTTATCAAGAAAGAAAATAAGCACTTTTGATTTTGGTTTAAATATTTTCAATAAAAAGCTGAATTAAACAGGTTTCAGAAACATTATTCAATTTAATATACCCAAAAAAACACCCAAAGTCAAATGACAACTTGACCAGTCTCTAATGAGAAAGTCTAACATACTGTAAATATGAGACTACAGGTGAATATCAGAGCTGCACTGACCTTTGCATAGACACAACTGTCACTCAGTGTCCACGGCTCGCAGTTTTCCTCACACATTGGACACATGATGGTAGTATTGGCTTCACAAATCTCTTTGCTGATGAGGCAATGAATCAAGAGTGTTTTAAATGATGACTTACATTCATTTCAATGCAACAGAGTATGTGCACTATCTTCGTACGGTATGCAGGTTGTGTGAACTGACCTGACTTGGCTTGAGTCCATGGTGAAGAGGCCATAGAGGAAGACAAAAACACCAACCAGGGCAGCAGGGATCAACATGCCGGTGTACCAGCCCAACCACGCAAAGTAAAGACCGATTTTCTCACCAAAGTACCGCCTGAGAGAGAGACAGAGAGGTCAAAGGTGTCAACTGTTAATTTAAAATCGTCATTTATGTTCATTGATTCATTAAAAGTGACGTTGCGGGTGTGATAATGTACTGTGAGGTGGTCGTGGTGGCCTAATGGATAGGGAGGCTGCTGGACTTAAAGGTCATTCAGCATAATGCTGTGGTAGGAAATGAATCAATAACTCCCTGTGCTTCCTAAACCACAGCTGTCAAGGTGCCCTTGAGCAAGACACTTATTTTACAACTGCTCCGGTGAAGCCGTTCAGTAGCAATTACCGGTATCCAGTAACTCCCAGGAGTGTACGCAACATGGTATCAGCAACATGGCCGAGAAGAAGAGTATCAACAAGTCTTAATTATGTACATTTACATGGTTTCTCAAACCAGAATAAGTGCTTATACGCAGATGGGATCTCTATCATTGACTACATTTACATGCACACTAATATTCCACTATTATTCCGACTGTCACAATATGTAAACAGTCTATTCTGTTTGAATATTCAGAATTAGGCCTAATTCCAAATGTAGCATTTTCCGATTAAGACATGCAGGATATGCCGATATGATTCTGGTTTTAGGAGCATTCTTTGGACATGTATACAGCGCATTCGGGAATATGTGTCTCAAATGGGGTTTTTACCACAGTTTGTGACACAAGGTCTCTTGCCTGTTTACCCCTGTGCAGGCAAAATGACATATGGAGAAGGCAGACAGAGGAGAGTGGAGAGCTATTCAATGCCGGCTGGAAAAACAGAGTGTGCCTTCCTCTCGACAGGGATGGAGGGGTTTGGTTATTATGTTGACATGAAGCCACGGACTGACGGTGACGACTCGGTGTGATGCAGCAAAACACTCAGCAGCATAGCAAACATCGGGGACAACTTAGGTACTAGATGTGCCTGTAACTATAAATTTATAATATCAGTCATATCAATATCACTTATAAATGTCAGGCAGCAGCTCACTAATGTAATTCAACTCGCTGGTTTACTTATCTGCCTGCGGAGATCTTGTGATTCTCGTTCCCACTGGAGCAGACGGAAACCCTGAAAACCCTCTGCATGTAAGCAGGAATATAGGTGGAATATTCATTTTCATTAGCCATGTAAACAGCTTGGTTGGAATATTGTCTTTTTCAGAATAAGGGCTAAAACCGGAATATTTTGTGTAGGTAAACGTAGTCAATTATATGAATAAAATCTACCATTACAGAATATGTACAGTAACACATACATTGGGATATAATGTCTAGAAAATTCAATTGAGAAACTATTATAACATGTAGATAAATTAGCCAGATTAGAAAATCTGATAAATCAGTGAATTAAACACATGAAAAATCAATGTACTTTGTTAGATTAATGCTAAAATCAGTTTTGCTTATTGATTTGCAACATAACTCACAATACAACCAGAGATATTGGTAACATTTCAGAATCTGGTTATATTTCAGCCGCTATGCATGGATGGGAGTTAAAGTTGTTGACAAATACATTAATTAACACTTAAAGCACCAGTCAAAAGTTTGGACACACTTTGACATTCAAGGGAATGGGAAAGTGTGTCCAAACTTTTGACTCGTACTCTTTATCTGCTAAAAACTGCATTAAATTGTATTAAAAACCACTTATTAACTGTTTATATACTGTTTATAAATGCTAAATAGGGGGCCTTAAAGTAAAGTATTACCCCTGAGATGACACAAATTTCTCTTTGAACGTCACTGGTTATATATTGTCATATTTCATAACCCTACTGGGTTTTGATGATTACAAATGCAAACAGTAAATAATCTGAATATCCTCAGTTTCCTGAATGTGGTCACTGCAGTGTTCCAAAATAAACCAGAAACTTGAGTTTGACAGTTTGATATTTTGGAAAATACACTTTCTTGGCAAGTGTTAGAGCAGGAGATTGATAACACTCTCGTGTCTGTGTGTTATGGAGCAGCTAAGGGACAATTAGATTGGCTTATCATAAAAAACTGTAACAGCTAGCCCGGCTGTCTCCAAGGTTCAAAAATCTGCCTACTAGCACCTCTAAAACTCACTAATTTACATGTTGTATCTTGTTTGTTTAATCTGTACAAACACATTAAAATGTTAAAATGACAATTTGTGATTTTAGAGGGAGTTCCTCTCGCTTCCTGTCTATGAATCTATCGTCCTGTCATGCTAAACTAAGCTAGTTGCCTCCTGGCTCTAGCTCCATACTCACTCAGACTTGAGAGTGATATGCTCCTTATCTAAATTTCTGCAAAAAAAGTTAATAAGCACAATTTCCAGTATGTCAAACCATTACGCAAGTAAAAAAAATGATGATAATGTTGTTGGTAGAAATGAGTTCGATGTGGTCAAAGTTGAGGGTACATAGAGAATCAGTTGTCACTCTCGTCTTCCTTTACTTGTGACATGAGAACAGAAAAGACAGCAGACAGTGCTAAAATGCAACAGTGCAAAACAGTTGTAAACCAAAGTGGGTTCATACTCAACTGTTAAAAATAATCAGTTCAGAAATAACAGACATAGAGGTTGTCGAGGAATGATAAACGAGCCTGTTCACACAGAAGACTGATAAGAACCTGGCCAACTTTATAATGAGGCAGTGCACACAAGGAGACTAACAACTGGGTTACTCTATGTTCTATTTAAACTTTAAAACATCTTGAATATGATTAAAGACAGAATGAGGTTCACAACCAGGACACTAGTGCTCATGCAAACATCCCAAAACAGCTCATGACGCTGTGTCACCTGCTCTGACGCTGATTACCTGATGAGGTCCAGAGGCTGGTATTTGTACCAGATTCCCCAGCGAGCCCAGCGCTCATACAGAAGGTGCCTGTGGTTCTCGGCACCGTGCGTCTTGATAGGATGTCTGCTCTTGTACCCGCCCTGACAAGACAAAAGAGCAGAGCCATCCACATTACAGGAGAAGCTGTGAAGTTTGACAGTTTGCAGCTTTTCAGCACAAATGATGATGGAAAGGTTTGGAAAATAACAAGCAAGTTCAATCTTGATAAGACACTGGGCATTCAGGAATTTATGAGGCCTGTGTGCTATTCTCCCTTCTTGGTGCAAATTGTGGACGTGGGGCCAGCACACAGTTGTAAGTCTTCCTGAGGGTGATCAATACACACGTACCACATAGTTAAAGGGGGCTTTCATTTTCAGGCTTTGTGTGTCTTTTTCCTATCTCCAACACATCTGTTTTTTGTTTTTTTTTACCAGTTTTGACCAGGTGTTCAACCAAATATAGACAAGAGACAGTATCTAAAATGTTATTGGTGGAGGGAAAAAGGTGCAAGCATGCTATATAACTTTTGTACGCCCCTGTATTTCTCAGAACTTCGTCTAAATTTTCTCCAGGCCTGTTCAATAAAGGATTGTCCACTTAAAGTCTTCTCTCTAGCTTCTAATTTTTGCATGCTGCATAAGGAAAGGGTCCAAATTCAATTTTTATCTGTCAAATAAAAATCCTCTTACCTCATGTGGAGGAAATGCAGCTTCATATGTGTTGTTGCCCAATAATCGGTTGATACCTAGAGTAGAATAAAGCATACCATGTCAAAAGATGCACATATAACAGCTAGACTAGCATAAGGACAACACATTAAAAATTCAGTTGCAGTCATAATTGAGAGATGAGTCCAGTGTCAGACTCATTTAAACCCATTCTTCTACAGTCAAAACAATTTACTGCATTATGTAACTGACAAGCTGCATTAGACAAGTGCATTAGAGGCTTTAAAACACTCAGGTAAGAATTTTAAATAGCTGCCGGGACTTGAAAAAAACCCTGCTGGATTACTTTGTGCCCATCATTTATGCAGGTTGTAAATTATTTTCTAAATCACAATTAAATGACTGAATTGCTTCTAACATTATTGGCTGCAGGTACTGAGCGAAGTGGTAATGATTGAAATGTTATTTTTCACATTCATTTGCATTGTCATCCCTTCGACTGAAACGGTAGATAGGGAGAGCAGGAGCAGGGAGGGGCGGATTTGAGAAGGATTTTCCACTCTTGTGGTGGAGCTCATCTAATTTGTTGGAAAGTAGAGTGGTCAACAGTATTAAAATATTAATGTGAAATCCGTCCAAGCCCTTCAAGGTGAAACTTTAATCAGCAAAACATGTCAGCAGCAGTCAGACAAAATAGCAGAGTGGGAGTGGACGGAGAGTTAGCTGCTGATACCAAAAAAACAACAACAAAAAAAAAACAAAAAAACAGCCAGAAGGAGAGGAAAGGAGGGATCAGCCACATGTTGGACGATACCAACAGCTCAGCGGCAGCCCACATTTTAATCATCCCACAGCAAAACAACAAAGACATAATTCTCCCCTCTACCCTGCTATCACTCTGACATCAAAATAACAGCTAAATCTAAAAAGTCTCTTTCACTACTGCCTCTAATGTTTTTAATAGTGACATAACAAACACAACTAATAGGCAGAAAAACACAAAGACAGAATTGTCTATATGTTTTATTGAAATTACTGCATGTCCTTTGTTCCTTTTTCACTAATTGGTATTTATTATTTAGGGCTGATTCTGTAAAGTTTAATACTAAAGTTGCTGCTTAATAAAGCCATTACATTACATTTTCTTTTTGCCTGTATATAAAATATGTAGAGTCTGACCTCTTTCTATGAATAAATTGTCTTAAATAGGTATTTATAGTGGATATATGTACATTTTTAGATATAAATGAGCGTGGGAATCCCCTGCTAGAGATATTATTTAGTATGCGAGGAGCACAGAGAGGTAAAAGCGAATACCATGCCATACCCATCTTTGATTTTCCGTCCTCATACTTAGTGCGCTGCAGGACATGATGGACTATTCTGCTTCTGGTGGAATTGGAGAAGAAGCTCTCTCTGTTGTTGATAGTGAAGCTGAGAGGAAAATATCAGCACACTCCTTGAGTCATTCGTCATGTAACAGTATATCAACATCATCCAGTCAAGGCCGTTAATGGGAGCTGATCCAGTAAAAATGGGAAGTTCATTAAAACTCAATTCATGCAGTTAAGTTTGTCTTCACTCCAGCATCGTTATTTCCAAAAAAAACATCACAGCTGACAAGCAGAGGAAAAGTGGAAACAATTTCACTGACAATGAGATTAGATGATGGCTTTCATCAAAGAGAAGCTTTAAAAATGAAAACAGGAAGGAATGAGGGAGAAATCTAATTATTTAATGGACATCTGCTGCTGTGTTTAAATATCTTATTTATGATCAACTTGTCTTTACCGTTCTGAGTTCTGGCTCAAAGCTATAAAATATACAAGACTTCATAGTGCAAATTTCATCTCCTGGTTTCTAAATTCATCACTAGAGATCAGACGCAAACTGGGGATACAGAGTCGCGTAAAACACTACTGATCCAAATACTGAGTATCTGTGGCGGCCTGCATGTATGAATAACTATATGTATGTGTCCTCCTTACTGATGCATGCGTGCTCTGCTGAAGGGGGCTGTGTAGCAGTCGGTTTCCTCCAGGTCAGGCAAGGCCTCTTTGTCTAGCTTCATGGGATTTCTGGGAAGCCAGCTTTTTATCTGACGACATCTCAGATGAAACCTGCTGCACGGACACACAGTGAGACAGGATTAACGGCACAGATTAACATGAAGATTGTTTTCTTTGATATAGTACAGTGGCTCTTAACTTTTTCCCCTAACACAACCCTGACAACCTTGCACCACCTCACCCCAACTAAAGACACGTTTACATACACATGCACTGGTACACAACCACGTATTTCAGGCATCACCCCATCGTTTTTCATTTTCACTTTTTTATGACTCAGGAGCCATGGAGTTACTGATCCAGGACAACAGAAAAACAAGTCAGTAAATCCGATTTTTTTTCACAGCAGGCTACAGTCATAATTTAAGGACCAAGTCTATTGCTTTGTATTGGTTTCCTATTCATAACTCTACAAATAAGCTAAATTATATCACCTTTTAATGTTAAATGGACATAATAAATAGAAAAAAGAAAGTCTGTACGGCTATGCTAACCGCTCTGTGATGCTCTACTTAGGTACAACAGGTGCTTTGAGCTAAATGCTAATGTCAGCATGCTAACATGCTCACAGTGATAATGCTAGCATGTTGATATTTAGCATGCAATGTTTACTTTACTCACCATCTTAGTTTAGCATGTTAGCATGCTAACATTTGCTAATTAGCCCCAAACACAAAGGGAATATTATTAGTTAGCAAGTATTTGGTCATAAACCAAAGAGTAAAGACAAGTTAAAACTTTGACCTGATGATGGCACTATACAAAAAGTTCACCAAATGATCACTAAAGTAATCACAAATCATCCTGAGGGGTTGGTAATCTATCCAGTAGTTGTTGAGATATTTCACAACAAAAACAAAACAAAAATGTGAACCTCATGGTGGCGGTAGAGGAAAAGTCATTGGATCATCAAAGTCTTTAGGAAATAATCCTCTGGGTACCATGAACATCTGTGCCAAATTTTATGGCAATCGATCCAACAGTTGTTGAGATATTTCAGTCTGGATCAAAGTGGTGGACTGACAGACTGACTGACATTTCCATCCCTAAAGCCTCGCCACAAGCGTGGCTGAAAATCAGCTGGCGTGGTTCAATTTGCACATTGCTTCGACAGATTTGCTGGAACGGTCTTTGACTAATATGTGATGCTGCCGCTCTGATATGGATTGAACGGATATAAATGGGATCTCTGGGGCACAATGCATTGTTGCCAGAGAACAGCTTATGAATGTTGTTGTGAAGGGAACAGGCACTGTACAGAAAGTAAAGATATCAAACCAGCAAGCTGTCACCACTCAGCCCATTTTTTCAGCTTCACAGAGACATGAGTTAGTGACAGACCATTAGTGAACACATAAAGCCTGCTACTCAGGTAGATTTTTATCTCTCGGACAAAAGATTAGTGAAAGACTGCAGGAACTGTGAGGGAAACATAATGGTCCATTTTTCACAGTGACTAAGATCACTCTCACTCAAAATCTGGAAGTGCTTTGTTCTCAGTTAGTGATTCTCATTAGTGTGATTTCTGTCAGCTCTGTTTGTATGTTTGAATATCTTCCATGTATGGCTCTTAAAACAGACATGGTATGAAAATGTGAAATAACAAAATAAGCCTTTAATATTTATATTATCTCCCATATTTTCAACTACTGCCTGAACTTCTCTTCTTTTGACAACCTCTGTCCATGATGTATTTCTGTTTGTATGTATTTGTATTTTAATGGATCATTGATACAGTTGCATGCTTTATTGTATTGCAAATCACTAAAACTGGCACATTTACGGTGGATGGAGATACACTCTACACTCATAGGCTATTGAAAGTGTTGACCAGTCTGTCAGGTTGTATCTATGCAGGTTGACAATTGTAATGAGGTCTCTTCAAGGATAGAAATCTGCACGAATCTGCTATCTTTGCTGTAATTCCAACATCATTTCAATTACCTCTCAAACCTGAACCAGATGAAAACAAGCAAAAAGTTACAAATTTTAGGTTCATAATAACACAAATTTGTAGTCTTTTCAGAATGTAACTCAAAAGTTTTACTTTTCAAAACAAAAAAGCACATATTTGTCTTTCAGTGATTTCTTATTGACTGCTACTATCTGTGAAATAACAGGAATCTGAAGTCCTGCGCAGAGCTTGGACAACACTTGAACATCACATAAAAGCACAACTACATCTCTCTAAAAATAGCATGCACATAAGCCTGTGCAGCTCCTTGTTTTTGATGGACAGATTACAAGTATTTTATAGAAAAGCACTGTCAGTGTGGGTGAGTTACGGTATTGTGGTCTTAACAATGTGTGCTAGATTCTGTGCTTTTTGAAAAGGTTGGAAAGTTTAATTATTTGTTTAAACAAGCATAACAATGCCTGTTATTTTTAAGTCCTGGAAAAATTAAACATTGCACTTGGTCACTTATTTTTAAAAGGACTTTCAAAAGATTCACTTCTCAACTATTTCCATTATTGCTGCTCTTCCATACTGCACACAAGATGTGATTTTTCCAATTTAAAAAATAATCCTAGACTTTGTAAATACAGCATATAATTCACACATAATCTGCACAGAGGTTTGATTCATCCTGGACTGATAAATACTCACTAAATGTGTTACAAAGGATGATGACGGTTTGACTCAAACTTTCACTGTCTGTGTTCTTCACTGAGGTGATGGATAACTTCAGTCCACAGCTCACATTACAGCTGAAGCCTGGCAGCTGTGCCTCTCATGAATTTCATTAAAAAAGAAGAATCCAGCTTCCTGCCCCCAGAGAGCCACAGAGAAAAATAATCCTTCACCCTAAATCTACTTACCTGCCCAAGGTTTTGCTTTTCCAGTCTGTAAAGTAGCATTTTTTCCTTAAAGAAGAAAAAAAAGAAAAAGTTAGAGAAACTGGATGAAGTTGCCAGCCACTGAAAGACACTAACGCTCTTTCTTGCCAGAGTTTAAGGTTCATTATTATTTCTCAACAACTGTTACCTGAAAGGCATTCGGATGTTCATCTGCTCTGCATATTTGCAAAGAGTATCCCAGGGAGCATGGACCTTCACAAACATGATGTCGTTGTTCGTCAAAGAGGGCTGTCAAATTTAAGATAAAAATACAAATACACTATTAAAATACAAGAGTTTGAGAAGTTGAGCAATTAAGTTTGCTTCAAAAAACCAAACCAAAAGAATTTTGTTTGTTTTTTCCCGTTATCTATTATATATCAGGATTCTTACCTCCTTTTCCAGCATTAGTCCCTCAGCACGCAAATTCTTCTCAAAGGTGCACCTCTTCTCCACCTGTGGACTGGACTTCTTGTAAACCAGGATGTAGTCAATACGCTTTTTCCCATCTCGGAAAAAGAGTCCAGATGAATCAGCTGGAGCCTTTCCCTGTGGCAGCAATGTTTCACATCTGAATGAGACGCTGAACACATGACTGGAAATGCTAAAAGCTCCTCAGTGGTTCAGAGCCAAAATAACTGCAGTGTAACATCAGCAGAGATTTTTACTGTTTGTGACAGTGAATGTGGATTAATGAGAATGTGATACCTGAAGTGAATCTATGCGGGCCTTTAGTTTAGCCCGAGTGACAGGCTTTTGTAGCAGAAACGACTCGTCTGCCCTGGTTTCACATGTAGTTGCCTCTGACTCCTCCACGTAGTGATCCTTGCCATCCTCTGCTGCACACAGACAAAGCATGATCAATGAGACAGCTATTGAACTGCACAAAGTCTCTCCATTAAGTCTTTTGTCACTTGAGTCAATATTTTCCTTAATTCAGCTGCCAACATTGAAATAAGATCTGAGATAAATAACAATCCAAATTATTTGAATGTGGGCACCAGCTTGAGAGCAACACCTTAATGCAATTTAACAGATCGATGCACCGATGTTGAAAGAGAGCCAATCGTGTTTCCTTCCTTCCTGAATCTTTACGCATCCCACTGATGTACATAAACAAATAACAGTTATGTAACACCCACACACCAGACAAAACTGTACCAACATTTTCCCTTTGAACAGTTCAGATTTACGTATTTTGGCACAAACACTAAATGTCTAAAAGTCTCCCCAGGTTTGTTGTATCCATAATGTATTGACAGCTTCCTCATCTTCTGCCCATTTTAAGAGCAACAGTGAGCAGTGAGACAATATTTAGACTCAGTATATCTCTGGAGAATAATAAAAAAAAAGTCATACAGCAGCTGGTTGGTTTTGCTGTCATTAGAGTAATACAGTGGAAAAGTATATCTATTATCCACCACCTACAATTTAAAATAATCAGAATAAATGGTGTTAAAACCGTCTTTACTTCAGTATGTACAATGGAGATCAAGAGTGCCCATGTCTAGTTCAGAAAGTTGTGGGAAATTGATTGCAGTGATACATCTTCATTACAGACGTCAGTGTGAATTTCCTCCACACTGAGAGTCAATACAGACCATTTAGATTCAGAGATAAAAGTGTCAAATGTGCTGAAAAATGACTCAGAAGTTTGGGCGACGTGAGGTGCTGAAAAGGACCCGAAAGCAGCCTGAATTACACTAGTTGATGATGCTGTGTTTTCACACAGATATATGCAGGCGCAAATTACAAGAACATAGGAAAGAAAAAAATTGTGTGTAATAAATACGTGTATCACTATTACCTAGTTAGAAAATGGAGGTTTTAATATTTAGCATCTGTAAAGTTAATCAAAGCTTGCCATGTCATGTACAGTAAAATATGGCAGTAAAGCTGTGCGTTGTGTCCAGCTTGACCCCGTCGCACACATGTGGGGTGCTGGTGAATGATTATGTTCTCGTTAAGTGACGCCACTCTGGTTGTTCTGGCTAGACTGTCTCCTTCACTCTACACTCTTCACAGGCTGACAGAACACAGATCTGATCCTCAGAAGTCTATTCTCGGCACAACGTCAAAGAGCCAGCTCCGACCAGAATAGCATCACTTTGCTTTCTACAGCCTCATCTGCATATAATTCACATGTTTCTTCCCACTTTTGCACCATGCACACTGCAGAAATACCAAAAGGATGGGCAAAGGGGGATTTCAAGGGCAGAATAATACCAACTTGTTGTTGTAGTGCTGCTTGTGCTAGTCTTTGCCACAGAAATAGAGCCCTGTCAATGGCTTCTGAATATTCTTGAAGATATTAATAAGACTGCATAATGTTCCCTTTCCGACAGGCATTTCCATTTTTACCAGTCTATCCAGTGAAGGAGTATTTTCCTTGGATTTGCATTTTTCCACACCATCTCACCCCTTTTGGAAGTGCACCAGACATCTATGACTTACACAATGTTTTCTAAATCCCCTGCAGCATTAACACTGTCTCATCAATTAATATTATGCACAGGCCACAAATGTCATCACCATCTTGAATATATGTGTAGCAACCAACTGTGTTGCTGTTGAGCATAAAATTCATTATAGTCAGCGCTCTGCATAGAGTTGAAACACAACCAACAGACCACGACAGCTGTAACTAGTAACAGTATATCAGACACACAATAAAAACTTTAATTTCAATAGAAAAGCTCTTATCACAGACATGATGTGGATTTGCTGTCGTAGGTTTCATTGTCTATATGCAGAGTAGAAAAAATACTTCAGCTTTGAAATGACCACTTGACTGGTGCTTACAACGTCAGGTCATTTCAAGTTCAAAGCTATTTACCGCAATTTGTTAGCTGTAGGGCCAAATTATCTGTGCCAAAGTGGCAGGTGCTTCAGTAAAAACTCAGACAAAATAATTTCACATGTCAAGGACAATAAAATATAAAAAAAAATCTGGATAAATTGTATTTGCGTCATCAAAGAAGAACAGCAGTCTGCTAACAGGCTTGCAAAATAATATGACCCACCTCTTACACAGCATTTGCTATGGTAACTTATTTCAGATATTTCTTTTTCATTAACTGTTTGTTACTTTTGACAGTAGATATCCACAACATAGTCTTTAAAATCCACAAACATCAATAATCAAACTGTTGATGTAACTCCTCTCTCACAGCTGAAGCATTCGTCTCATCCACTTATGGGTTTCGGAGGACTTCCACTTAACAGACTGACCTGTCTGTGGGGGGAGGAGGCTGCAGGAAGTGCTGATGCTCTGACTCAGACCTTCAACCTCTGGTTTGGGCTCTGGACTCAGAGGCACCGACAGGAAGTGGTTGAGGTTTATTGGATGAGTCTGACTCTGGGCCAGGCACGGCAGGCTGCGGCGAGACGGCTTCAGGCTTTTCTCCTTTAGGATCTCGCTGATGCTGGTGTGCATGCCTGAAGGCGAGAGGAGCAGAAGAAGGTCGAGGAGGTCATTTGACTTAAAAAAAACAGCTTGATTGTGAAAATGTTTTTATTTACAAATTCATAACATGATATGTTTACATGTATGCATATTTCAAAGATAAATATCTATATATTTCATTTAGCATGGTTATACAGTAACGGAAAAGGCTCTAACTCTTTGAGGGAGCTCTCAAAGATCTGAACACAGAGGATTCTGCATTACAGGGTTAATCCCCCTTAATAAACATATTAAACATTAAATCTTAGTTAAATCAACAATACCAAAAAATAAAGCACATAAGGAGCAGATTAAGATGGTGGCAGGAGCTGCAAAAGCAAATAGCATTGGCATGAGTCATGAGAAAAACCCATTGGTCATTTGTAACTCCTGCCTTACTTTACTTACTTTCTTGTAAGTAATTTTGGACATTAAATTAATACGATTTACTGTAAAGGTGTCAGTAAGAAGTGTCAGGTTGTAAAGGTCCCCTTCAGGAATATGATTGGATGTGACGAGTCAGCTGGTAGCCAAGCAGCTGATGAAAGAGCCACATATAAATTATACAGTACTTTGCATAGTTTGTAATGCATATGTAGGTAGGAAATAAGTGGGTTAAAGGATAAGTCTGGCAGTTTTCTATATTTTTCAAACAAATCTCATGTGCAGATCCAAAATAAGAAGTATGTGTGTGTGTCCAAAGCCTGATACAGCTCATTCCTCTGTGCTGTAGAACAGCTCCAAAGACTAAGAATAAAAGAATAACCTCTTGACTTTGTACTGAGGTTCTCTGAGAAATTTACAATTTAGTACAAAGTCAAGAGGTTATGTTACACAACAGGCTAGCAAAGCTCTGTAAACGTTCTCACACATGTGCAGTGGCATCTGCCATACAAGGAATTTCCCTCTGGAGACTGAAAATGTGATCGCCGTTATTAGTCTTTGGAGCCATTTCTCAACAAACTACCATGACCAAACTCTTTGTGGCGAAGGAACATGTCACCAAGTCAACAAATCCTCCAAATTAAACAACCACATAGGTCATTTGTACCATGCACTCCAGAAGAACCCATTGCAGTATAATATGCTGCTTTCCAAAACCATTACAAACCACTGTTAAAAAAAATATGTTTCATGATGTGACAACGCTGTGGTTAAGGTCTGGTTAGATTTAGGCACCAAACCACTTGGTTAAGGGAATGATTATGGTTTGGTTTAAGTGATCGCTTGAAATGTGGTTAGTACTTCCATAAAGTTGGGCAACCTTTGTCGTCATGGCAGGATGGAAACATAACACTCGGGTCCACCTAATGCAGCGGTGTGGCTAATTGATGTGTTCTTAATAGTTTTTGGACAACAACGGAGGTCTACGGCACAGAGGAATAAGATATATCAGGCTTTGGATACACACACAATACTTGTAAGTACGATTGATTCATAGTTGGTTTGGTTCTGCACATGATATTTGTTGACAATAAGAAAAATATAGAAAATTGCCAGACTTACCCTTTAACATACGTTAGTATGAACTCTACAAACCCGTAACTGTTCGATTAGGTTACAATAATTTCCAATTTTAGAGTTTATCTTTTATTTTGATGTTTTCAAACTGCTTTATTGGCTATTTTTTTATCTCCTCGTTTATATCATATTCTCTCATCTCAAAATATAACAACAAATAAAACTGTCTAATAACAGCAAGAAATTTGAAAGGAAGAAAGACAAATTTAAAGTAAGAAAACTTGTTTACAGTACTTAATAGTCCCAGTGCACTGAGTGAAATCAAGGGAGTGGGTGGAAAAAAGGAAGGGAGGGTGAAATCACTTCACTCATCAACTGGTCCATCCTTTTATGGGCTACAATAATGGTGATAATGTCTGCCCTTCATAGAGGAGTGCATTAAAACCATCAGCACTCCCCTTCCATCAAATCACACAGCTCAATACCTCAAGACAGCACAGCATGATGATGCACCACAAAACTAAATCACAGTACACACATATGCTAGTACTGCAACCAATTTAACAAATATACATGTAATTACAGAATTCATTTGTGCTGTTACAAACTTCTTCTTACTCATTAGCATGGCATGTTTTCATTAATATCAGTAGAGGTCATTTTCAAGGTTAGTTCAGCAATAAAATAACAATACATGATAGTGGAGCTGACAAGATTGTTAAATGAGTAATTGTGAGGCAACAATACCACAGTGATGAAACTCAGCGGTTAATAACGATAATGAATGTCCGGCTATGAAAGCAGGTCATTGCACCTGACCTTCACATTAGGCGGCAGCTTCAGCGGTGCAGCACTTGACATATTTATTCATGAAATGAAGGTTTGCTCTCTTTCAAATGAGAACACGACATTCTTTCACCTCCAGGGAGGAATTCTCTCAGTGACCTTCCTGAAATGTTGAGCCGCACTGATAATTCACTCTCTGCATCCTGAGGGCCCACACCGCAAGCTGCGCAGTAACTCAATCACATGACATTGATCTCGATGGGATTTCCCAGCGATGTTGGGTAAGAATGAAGCCAGTTAAAGATGTGAGCTTGCGGGCCCAGGGGAACCACTAATCACACTGTTTATTTCCTGTGCAGCCCTACAGATATGACATGAATGAAGCTTGTGAGCTTCAGCTAAAAGCTGTACAATGAATAATTGAGAAAGTGAATATTGTAGAAATTTTGATGAGCATTAAAACTCTGCTTGCAGCTGGATTGCACTCTACTCAAGAGACAGATTTTCTTTAAAAATAATTTGACATAAATGTCTTTTAAGAATAAGGCATTACTCAGCACAAAATTCAGCACCGCCCAAAATACCTTTGGGTACACTTTGAATTAATCTATTTGTACAGTACATGCCAAAAAGTTAATTTGTCTTAAGGCTAATAACAACGCTTGATTTCCCAGTGCTTTAATTAAGTTTACAGGGAACACAAGCATCCAGCTCCTCTTCTTGGCATTTCATATTTCAGTCAATTTCATTAAATCCAATATTTCAAATCAATACTGCGCCGCAGGCTTTTAATCTATGATTCTGTAAAGAATCATATTGTGCCAATTACATCTGCAATGACATTTTAGAAAGCAGAGTATTTATGGTCCAGTGAGCAAGAGGGACTGTTTCTCACTGTCTCAGCAAAACAACATGCTAACAAGCCTAAAGTGCTATAATATCACAGTGTGTGTGTGGACTGGCCTGAGGAGTTGATGCATTCTTGTTTAATAAAACTGTTTAGTTAGAAGACCCTGCATACTTTCTTTCCATTACACTGATCAATACATAGAGAATGGCTCCTGTGTATAGTAACCATAAACCAAAAAGGTACATTTACAGGATTCTAGTTGGTCTAGATAATCCCAACAAACATCTGCAAGGCTCAACATGTCTGAGATGATACATCAGGGAAGAACGAGCTAATGGGCCTGTAGGGGTGAGGCTCGGTGGCCCCAAAGGACTCTCAAAGTTTAAAATAGACCCATAAATTGGATGGGGTTGGTGTTGTGTGAAATTGTCTCCATGGAAATTTCAGAGCACATGTAGATGGTCAAATCTCTCAGCCCCTTTGGATATTAAGGATATAATAATGATGGTCTGACAATCACTGCCCTGTTCCAAAGCTTTTGCCTAATTTCTTCATGCAGACCGACTCTACAAACTCTGCATCACAGTCTGAGCACTTGAGCATTACATTCAAGTCCATATAAATATATAAAGGGCTCATCTAATGTGAAATCCTGTGTTTAATCTCACTGTGCGCTGGCTAAAACTGGTTTATCAGGAGAAAGTTAATCCTGTGCGTGTGCATGGACTGTATGTGCATGTGTGTGTGTGTGTGTGTGTGTGTGCCAGTTGGTATGGGAGTGATGGCTGACACTGACTAAGTCTGGCACCAGGAGGAGGAATAAAGTGAAAACTGATCAAGAGGCTCAGGGAGTGGACGCTCACTATGAGGTGATGTGTGAACAAAAACACCTCTAAAATGTCTCTGCATCAGCACGACACACGGCCTTGCCGACAAGCCTGTGTGCGCTCTTACAAACACCCACTCAGGCTCATCCGACGGGGAGTTGGACGAGCTTCAGTGAAGGTCGTGATCCGGGATTTGGATCTCTCCTCTCCAGCTTGTCCATGATGGTCTTGTGATGTGAGATTAAAAGGATTTTTTTTTTGGTCTGTGCATGTGTGTTGGGTATGATATTCTATATATATGCCATTTTGACTATATACATATCTACAAATGCATGTTTTTGTCATATAAAATCGAGAACGAAGGTTGTGTTTCTCAGTTCTTATGCTTCTCTTGTATATTTCTGTCATAAAAAGTGAGCATATCTCTGGCAGAGTCACAGCTCTATTCCTCTATGTGTATTCTTCTGTGTGCGTCTGTAGGCAATCTACTCCGAGCCAGCTGGAAACTGCAAGCAGGAAGAACAAACGTTTAATTTGAAAAATGTCAAGGATTTTATGATCAATTACAAGCTGCCAGACAGCAGAGGAAGCAAAACAATGCTATGAAAATGAGGTAAAACTGTCCGAGATGTGTAAAAGAAACATCGCTTTAGCCTTGAGTCACGTTTGTCTAACAGCACTGTGAGAGACCTGAGCAGAATGAGAAGCACCAAGACATTATCTGCAAGGATAAAGTAGCAAACAGAGAATTCAGGTCAGTGGGCTGTTTCTCATCATGCCTCTATGTTTTCTCTTTCTATACCTTCAATTATTCATCCAATCATCCATGTGTTCCGCCCACAGCACTTTCAGCGTCACAGCTTTCAACTGAGGAACATTCTGCATCCAGACCTTTTTAAGCACAACACACATCATAACGGCCTTCCCCTTAAAGAGTCCATTTCGGGGGATCCATGCTATAAAAGAGTGGGTAAAAATGTATAAATAACACACACACACACACTCAGAGAAGCACGTCCAAAACCATGCTGCGGTGTGTTTATAAAAATTATATCATGGAGGCAGGACTGAGGGGAGGCCGGCAGCCTCTCTTGCAGAAACGTTCTTCAAGCAAATTAGAGTGTTTTTCATCCTCCGCCTGGCACCATATCAGAGAACACATAGACGGAGACGAGTTCACAGTGAGTATTTGGAACAGCATCATTAGGAGCCGCTGAATATTCAGCTCATATCTTGCGTCACGTGGTTAATATGCGAGGCAAGTCAGTAATTCTTGCTGATCAGGTATAAGTGTGAATAGCAAATGATGAGTGATCTCCAGTGTGGATTGCACGAGGGCTTCACTAGATACTGAGATTTTAATCCATGCGAGAAATGTGAAAATAAATCACAAAATGTTGAAATTTAAACACTTGTGTTTGCTGTGTTCATCTGATAAAATCTATCTGGTGACCTAAATTCAGCATCATAACAGTGTACTTGAAATTATTTTAAAAGTGAAGATATTCTAAAAATAGAACTGATAACATCGCAGTAAATAACAACTTCTGCAGCGCTGATACTGTGACTGCAGGTTCAAAGCTTAAAATTCAAATACAGTGGGATTAATAATTATAATAGGTATACAGGTATTAATTAGATTTTCTGTTTAGCACAGGGAAAAATCAACATGGCGCCCCCTGAAATACCCCATGACAAGGGGTCAACAACACATTCATTTTTAAAGTCACTAGATATAGGATTTGAAATTTTCTGATGTTGGTGGCCTCAGTGGTCGTATCATTAAAGACACTTTGGCAGACACACAGTGCAGAATGCACCAGTTGTCTAATTTACACATATAATGGCCTTTAAATATCCATTTTCTCTGTCAACATTTCAGGATGTGTTGGTGGAATAATAAACACGAATTCTTCCATGATTTGTAATTTCCAACAGTAATGTATCAACTCAGTACAAATAAAATGTCTGCATGTTCATTCATACATTTAATTATGACGAATTGGTGAACTATTCTAATCTGATATATTGTATAGATTATTGAGTTAGCTAAACAAGATATTGACTTACAATATGTGACTATAATGACAGTATAATGTGGTTGGTGGGTGTACAGAAGTTGGCCTGTTGACTTGACCTAAAATTAAATCATAGGTGATTAAAATATGTGTATGTAATTACAATATCATTTTTAGCCACCAGTGGAAAGCAACATAGCGTCAGTATGTGCAGTGACTATAAAAAGTATTTATTTTTCATGTTTTAATTTAACAACATTGAATCACTGTAGATTATAACTTTTAGATTCTGATCAACAGAAACAAAAACTTTGAAATTGCATTAACAGATTTTTTTGGCCATTTAATGGCGACAGAAACACATTTTGAACACAACATTGATATATTATCACTTTTAAGTTGATATATTGAACCTGGTAGCAAACACTTGCCTATTTAGGCATCTAGCAGTTACAAAGCAACAACATCATTCATTTAGAGTTGTGTTTCTGTCCACCTGGTGAATATCAATCTCAGATATCGGAATATCAAATCTGTCTAGCAATGATTTAGCATCTGGGGGGCAAAGGCCAATATTGCAGGGGTTCTGGTGTAGCCAGCGGATATCTGGATAATGGGTCCCTGGACCAAGACTTCCTATTCTGTGTGCTGGTTGTTGTTTACAGTCCGATTAGCAACTTCAGACAGTCCAGTCCACATTTCGACTAATCTCTACAAACAGATATATGTGTATGAATGCAGATACATTTTTTAAAAAAAGCTAAATCATCATCAGACGATAGCTTATGGGTTCTGAGACTGCATTTCAGCCAATGTTTTCCAACTGTTTTGCTCTCCACACAGACTATTTACCTGCATGCAACCAAAGCCTGCTCAAACGTGATTGGTCAAACCTACTCTGACTACAAATGGAAACCAGAACGCTTCTGCTACCAAAATCTTGTCCCGTTGCTTACAACATCTGTTTATAGTGATTAAGTGAATATTCACTCTCTTTTAGCTCTGTTTTTGGTCTCTACCCACCCCTGAGGGAAATATCCGGGTCTGTAGGTGCTAAATGTTCCACTATGTTCACCAGATTGTCACTAACTGTGTCTGTTTTCTGTTTGGTGCTGAGCAGGTAGTGTACAATGTGTTTCTAGAGATTTTTCACTGAAAACAGCTGCCTGCTGCAGCAGAAAACGACACTATGAGAGCAGTGAGAATGAACCAAAACAGTAAAGTTGTGAGCTCGCTATAAAGCTCCATAAAGCCGAGGGGAGCTGCAGGGTTGGGTAATTGTGTAGGTTAATCATGTAGAGTGATGCATTTGACATTACATACTGTCATTTGATACATTGTTATCATAAAAAATATTGATCATCAAAATATCAAAAAATATCAAAATATCAATATCGTGTTTCATGTCAAAGTGAAAAACAATATGAAGTATCCAATAATCTGCTCCACAGACAGCGTTGGCTCATGTTGTCTGTCTATCACGTTAAGCCTGACTGTGAACACACCTCGGAGCAAATGGTATTTTTTACCCACGGTTTAAATGGTTCAGAATCCTTTTATACAACCCTGGCACAACCTCTGGATTGCATCATTTGAGCAGATTAAACATCTTCCTTCTCTCTCAATCTCTATATTCCCCCGTTCCTTTATCGTCACAATATCTTCTTATGCCCCCTGATTACTTGCGATTTCTACTACGTCAAAGGATTTTCTCCAAAGCCTCTGCTGTGTCTGCAAATACACACCTCATCAAAGAATGCCTGCGGTTTATATCAAGTAATGTCAAGCATTAAGTTCACAGGATAATCTGTGAGTTTTATAGACATGATTAAACTGTGGAATAACTTCTCCCCGTATTGTTCTTATAACCTAGCAACAAAACAAGCACAGACTATTTAAAGACCGTGAACGTGTTAAAGTAGCCAGCCTCTTTGTTTTGTCATTTTGCAAACTGTTTGTCTACCTGGTATGCTACAAATTAATAAAAGGAACATTTCAGATGTCTGCCTGATATTCAGTAGCTCGTCTAAATCACAGATGATGCTGTATGTGTGCTCACCCCAAATCTGTCCTCAAATTGATGTCTGTATCTATAAAACCATCTGCCCGATTGCATAAGAGGACAGGTGGCCTGCTTAGGATTGTGCAAAGTTTACACATGAACACACACGCACACACAGACACAATACTACTACTATGTACGCACACTTACAAAATCAAAAATTGCACTGAACCAACCCACTGATAAATAGAAACTTTCTTTTTTAAGAACACACACATGAATATCAAAGTCAATCTCTATTGTGCTATTTTTAATCTTTGAGAGTAATTACTCCAGTTTCTTTGTCTTTGTTTCTTTTCTGTGGTTAATTCAACAAGGAAGATGAGCAGGATATTGCTGGATACACAATATTGATTCTTGAAACACTATGATAGCAGTTGGTTGTTGATGCTGCAAACACTACAGTACTTATGAAAGCGCAGAATAATGCATGAAACAAAGCTTTAGAGTTTGATTGTAGAACAGATTAGTAGATTACTTCAAGTAAATATTGCCCAGCAGATATTAAGTGTTCTGTCTGTTTCAACAGTGTTTGCTGATGATAAATGCGGTTTATAATTAGTCTGCCAAAGATGGAAAGTGACATCAGATGGTTATGAGTCTTTTTTTAAAGTCCAAATATAGTTTGATTCAACTAACTGAAAATTTCAAAAGTTATGGCAGTAGGAGGAAATCTCTTCAGTATATCTTCATCTTCTGTTTAATCTCATAATAATCAATCCCTTTTGTAATTCTGTTCTGTCCTCCTCAACCAAAAATGTTTCCTCACCTACAGCTCAGCTGGAGCCTTTAAAGGGGAACTTGGAAAGAGATTTAACTCCCTTTAGATCACTTTATACTGGCTTCCAGTTGATTTTAGAATTAATTTTAAGGTTTTAATGAATACCTATAACACAATAAGAGTTTGGCTCCGGTGACTTAAAGAAAGCCTTTCATCTCCGGTGCGTAGGAACACAAAGAGCCATTGAGTTTGCAAAAGGTGAGCAAGCATTTTCAACACCGAGCCTTTTAATGCTGTCATATTGTGTTGTTGATGGCGGTTGAGGAGGTGCAATATGCTTTCTGAATTTTGCTTAGTAGGGCTTTGTGAGCCAAATTTCACCTCTTTTACAGTCTATTGAATGGTGCACTTAGCAGTCACAAGCCAGATTTTTTTTTTTTTTTTTTTTTTTTTCATAAACTCATCTTGTGCTGTTTCCTGTTGGCTGGATTGAAGCCAGGAAGTTTTCCATTCTGTGATATATAATGTATGTGTGTGATTGACTCTGGGAGAGGTTGATAATTAAACACACTTTTTGTTCTATTGTCCATTATATCACAATTTTAGATATAGGCTTTTCCTTAAAATGTCTGCAGAATGTCCTGATTTGTTTTGTATGTCTGGTGAATGTAGACTTCAGTAACTGTTTACAGACAAAGTGTTTCAGCTCAGTTTGTGTTGAATGATTACCAACAACGTATGAGGGCGCTTCATGTTTGATGTGTTTAAGGCTCAGATATGCATTAGTTATGTCTTGTTCATATTTG
Organism: Thunnus thynnus; assembly: GCF_963924715.1. NCBI lineage: Eukaryota > Metazoa > Chordata > Actinopteri > Scombriformes > Scombridae > Thunnus > Thunnus thynnus. The sequence goes on along the minus strand of NC_089521.1, from coordinate 20,939,068 downwards.
GTTTGACATTGATTGACATGTATGGAGGTGTATTATATTTGTTCTCTTGCTCTCATTATGTTATTGCTCTTGTTTTTATGTTTGTAGTGTCTTGTAATCCCATGTGGGCTGGACACCCTTTGGTGCACAACACTTATTACATTACAGTTAGGATTTTACTTTGAAATAGAAATGTTAAAATACATATTTCCTGTATAGAACACAGCTACAGAATTTAAAACATTATAATAATAAAAATCTATATAAATGATCATAAGATTGCAAACAAACCCTAAACTCAGCCTGGATTCAAGTGGTACAGTCCTTATTATGCATGTAGGACATGGTGGGAGATTGAGTCTGGAGAAAAAAAAAGTTGAAAGTGGATGTAAAAATCCTGCTTTTATGTTCACTTATAGCTGTTTGTTTTCAAAGAAGCAGATAAGCTAACCTAACCTCTTAAACAGGGCATCCCTCAGTCATGAGATTTCTACTTGCTCTCATCTCTTCCAGCTCAGCTCAGCATCCTCTCATCAGCAGCCAGCCGATAGACCCTTTCATCCTCCACAACCAGGTACATATACAAAAAGGGGTCACTGCTCCCCAATTATGAGCCTGTGTTAGCAGAAACAACAAGTTTCTTCATCATGTTGCTAAATTTATACAACCCGCACATGAATAATTAATGCCCAGTTTTAAAGAAGCACTAATGTTCTCTAAGGAGCTGAAATCAATACCAGCCAGCTGGATGAGAATACACAGATTGATGACTTGATAGAGATTTACTTATCTGATTAAATTAAAAGACGTAAATATGGGGTAATTATTTTTTCTTTCACTGCACAGTTAGTATGGTGCACACTGGTCCATTAACATGAACTAGAGTCTGATGTCTCATATTGCTGAGTGAGGATGTATTTTCCATTTGACTGCTTGGCACAAACTTTTAACAGCTTCTTCTCAAAACCATTTTTTATTATTGTCAAAACCACAAAGCCTGAATGCAGCTAAACCTGACAGAAGCTACTTCACCTTCAGCACAAACTATTTTGCATGACGGTGAACAGACTTGTAAGGATTTCTTTTTTGACAGTTAAACAGTGTGTATTTTTCCTCAAGCATAAGCACAATATATTGTTATCACTGCTTATTCTGGCCTACTTGTACTACAGTGGATGTGAAAGCTCCTGCATATGGACACGTCTGTGAAATCACTGCTAGTTCAAACACAACTTAAATAACATTTTCTAAATCTGCATTGCTTGAATTATGAAGAATGGTCAAGTCTTTTTGTCTGAATGCTAAAACCTTCCACTGTATCACAAAAAATGTGTTTTTTTAATGATGTTTGTGATGTTTATTTTATCAACTTTAAGATGATTGATTTAAGGTGTTATTTAGAAATATCTGCAGTAATTGGATCTCTGTGCTGCTGTACAATAATGTACAATAAATCAATATAGTCAGTGTAACATAAAGTGGATAAAATATCAAAGCGCACAAGGCTCAGAGGATGCAAGACCTCCAACTCTGCGTCACTCTTACAGCAAGTGCAGAGTCCGACACCTCTTCACACCACAAACTATTTAACAAGAGAAGAAAAGTCACCACACATCACAACCAGCTCAGACATACATCACTGAACCGGACGCCAAATTGTCACATTTTGCGACCAACCTTTCTGCTGCTTGAAGGACTGGATGGAGCCCGAGTGGTGCACCATTGCGACGTTCACTTGGTTTCCAGCGTTAATTAAATTCCGTATCTCGAAAAGCAAAATTGCAGAATACATGGGAAACTATGGAGGGGTTGCGTAGGTGTTCTCGCAGCTCCCATCCTGCCAAGCGATCTCACGGGCGATGCGCAAACCCCAGCAACACCTGTGTAAGCTCCGCATGCTCACCCCCCACCCTCCCCCCCCGCCTCCTCTCCTCTCCTCTCCTCTCCGCTCTCCCCATCCACCACCATCCACGGCTGTTGTCATGGTGACGGGCGGCAGGGGAGGTCCTGGGATGGACACGTCCCCCTCCGTCCTGATTTACTGACTCCAAATAAGCTGCGGGAAATTACCAGGGGCAGCAGATCTCAAATGGGCCGACAAGGACATGTATTGATTCGCACATCAGTCATCCCTTTTACCCGCGCTGAAAGCTACTTGTCCCCTATGGCATCACATAGTCTGGTGAACTATTAGCTAAAGAAAATACAGGTAGACTAATGTGCACTTTGCACACTGTGTCACAAATATAGCTAATGGATCCGGTGCTGGCTATAAAAAGATCTCAGAATATGATGTAATAGCACCCTCAGTGAGGGTATTGCTTTTATTTTTAATTTTAAAGTCAAAATAACTTCACATTTAGGCAACTATAAGCTCCTTTGGAATATTTTTCATCTGGCTATGAAGAAGGATGGACTGAAACCTTTTACATTTTTGAAATGTCAGTCTTAAAATGATCGTTTTAGACTTCATTATTCTAGAAAAGAAGAAGTCCATCAGATCTAAAGCCACTTGACACCAAGTCAACATAAAACATGTCCAGAGTTGTTGACAGAAGCCACCAGTTTGTTAGCTGAAAGACACAGTCAGAGTTAACTGTGACTTTGTGCAAAAAAAAACAAACAGAGCAAAACATCAATAAAGGGAATATGGGCCATTCAACGTTTTCTAGGCTGAACAATTTGCTTTGGCAGGGGCATTTAAGACTGTGAGACTGAGAGAAAAACTCAAAACAATCAATACTGTGGCTTAATACTACAGGGCTCGCAGCTCAGCTGTGCAGACACACTGCTGGCAGGGGGATCTCTTGTTTGAGAGCAAATGTTATGAAAAGTCAGTCATGAAAATTGAAGCAAAAACACTTCTGAGCAGGGAGTTGAAAAGGCTGCAGTAATGTTTAATAGCCTAATATTAAAAATGATGGTGTATGTGTTGTGCTGGCTTTATATTACACAAATGAGACTCGGCTAAAATGGAAAAAAAAATGCATTTGATTTTTATGAGTTTGTATTGGATATCATAAATATGGAGTCGTGGTTAGAATGCAGAATACAGTATATTAAGTTTCATTTAAAAAAAACCCATCAATTTCTTATTTAAATCAGGTATTTCCCTGCTGTGCTGCTCTGCTTTGTTATCGTTTCTCTTTCTGATTTTATGGTTTATTTTTTATTTTATGGATGTTGTTAACTCTAGTGCCTACTATTCTACTGTGCCTCTGTTATCACCATTTTACTGTGTTTTTGACAGCGTTTAACATTCATATATAACATAGAAAAACTGGAATATCAGGCATATTTTTAATCACACAGTCAATATATATGATAGATAAACCTGCACCTTAGTAAGAATATGTAGACACATACAGACACATATGTAGAGACATACACTTATCCCTTTGCCTTAGGTCTTCAGTTGCATGCTGTTCACCAAACCAATCTTATCATGATTAATCTACAAGGTCACTAGTCTTATCTCAATGTCAACTACATCGAGCTACAGATCAGCAAACCTCCAATCAGGATCTGAAACCAAAGGGTGGGAAAGCTCTGTGTTGCTCGTGCTGTCTCCATGTAAGCAGACACTGAAGTGACTGCTGTGATGTGGACAGTCGCCACACGGTCACAATAACGCAGTTTGCAGTTTGGTCTGTGGTCCTACTTTTGTGTATCAAATCTCTGTCTGTGCTGGTATTCTGGGGGAGTAGTCTGGCATCTGTCGTGGATGCAAATACCATCTGCTTTCTTGCAGCTCAGCGTGCCTCTCCTCCTCCCACTGTTATGATGTTTATTGAAGGCTTGTGGCAGGGCTGTGCGTGCCAACCCTTACTGTATAATCTGTTATTGAACTAGAAGTCCATTTCTTCCACTGGGCTGATGAATAAATAAATAAACAGCCCCTATAGGGTCAGCCCCATTAAAAATTTTATCTTGTCCATTCCTGCTTGTTAGAGAGATGTAGAGAGATGTAGGTCAGATGACAGCTCTGCAGAGGGAGCAGGGTTTTAGAAAAATAGAAATACTGCCACCTTGTGGTTTATATGGTGACTAACAGAGCTGTCAAGAGTTATTCTTCAAATAAGAACCACAAAAGCTTTATGCATTATTTACCTTAGCTTTTGTGTGTCAATATACAATCAATAGTCTTGCAGCTTCAAAACTAAACAGTCAGCTGTCAGTTGTTATCTTTGCAGAAAAAGCAAGACAATAAGTTTCACAGTTAAAACAATATCACAAGTCCCCCCCCCAAAAAACCTCAAACTGAATTTTCAGCTCTCTTTTAACTGAGTGTTCAGTAGTCATCATTATATTCCCAAATTATATCTATCGTAGTAAAACTGCAATTAGATTACAAAACTGCAATTAGATTACAAATATAATACTTAAAATAACACTAAAAAAGCAATCAAATATTTCAGTCAAAGAAAAGGTCACAAGCAAGTGTAGGGAGAGATTTTTAATCACATACAAAAACAATGAAAACCGTCCCTGATATTCAACACATGTCTCGCTGCCTCCGTGTTTGCACGCTGTTCAAAACAATCAAAGAGCTCTCCACTTGCTCAAGAGGCTTCTGAATGACAAAGACATCTAACATCAACACATTCAACTAAATGACTACTGATGTCTTCCTCTGAGGCTTCGCAGCCGCAGGATCCGCTGATGAAGTTGTCTCAAAAGTTCAGAGCAAACAGTTCAACAAAAGGTCTTGACAAGGTCAAACCAGCTAATCATCAACTCTGTTGTTTAGTATATCCGATGCCCAGTGGCCACAACACAAACACTTGGCCAGCACTACTGTGGTCAGCAGCCTCATTAACACTCACAATGGCAGAATCAGCAAGCATATTGATTTAGGAGGCAGCTTGAATTTTAAGTATTAACTTTGTATTTTATTACGTGATTCCTCATGTTAACTGTTTTACAGCAATATGCCAAGGGTGGTGGACAGGGCTGGTGTTTTGATTACATACAGATTTATTTACAAGTGCTGCTGTAGCAAACTCACCAGACTGTGGGTCGCTCTCTGTGTCTGTGGCTCCTGAACTCCAGGACACCGAGTGGCTGAGGGTGAGATTGATATGAACATGCCTGTCGGCTCCAGAGGAGCTGGAGGCCTGACTCTCCAGCAGGGGAAGGAACATACAGTTGTCCTGATGACATGATCCTGCAAACATCAATATGAGACAATGTTATGATGAAAAGTGTGAGGTCTACAGTGTCTTTATTGTTTCTTTTATCTTGAGGGGCATCCTGTCACATATTCAAACCATAATACTAGTTATGGAAGTTATCAGCGGGAGAATCCAGTAACTTGTACGTTCAGATCAGTAAAATATGTAAGTGATCACAGCAGTCTGGCTCTCCACTTATCCCCCATCTCGTATTACTGCACTCATTCATTTTTAACAGCTCTTTAAAATTCCTTTTATCCTTTGATACTTGACACTAATTGGGAAGAATAAGGACTCCTCACTTTCCAAAACCAATTATTTAACACATCTGATCAAGTTGAATTTAAACCATGAAAACCAGTTAAATAGTTTAACTGACAGAAATGTCTAATAATATCAGAGTACAGACTAGCAAGCTGCAAGATCGCACTGAACTTAATTGTTTAGGAATAGATTTTTGATGATTTGAGAAGATGAAATGAAAAAAAAGGAGCAATTGAAAAACAGCTTTGTGACTATGCAGTTTGGTTTTCAGGTTAAGAAATCTAAACTGATTAATAATACAAAATGGGCAGCGACAGCTCACTGACTGAACATGCATGTTGTGATTATGTCGGCCTGAATGAGAGTTAATGAAAAGTTAATTTTTAATTTCAATATGTGGCAAACTGTTAACCTCACAGTATTGTATCCTTATAAATGTTGAAGTATTTCTAATAATGTGGCTGTTTAGATGGGGCATAATCAGCACAATAAGAAGATAAATGTATTGTTTACCCTTTTTTTGTATATAGCCATTGAGCCATTCTGTCGTCGTAATTGCTTTGTTACATAATGTAGAGGCTGGCATTCTGGATCCTAAACAGGTCAACCCTAAGGTTAACCAAGTTAGCATACAATAAAGCATTTTAATTTGTTTACAGTGGAAAAATAACATCTACAGTCAGAGATTTTCATTCAGTGTGTGATGATGTGTGCCTCCCCCCCTCATATGTGCATTTGACTTCATTAAGACCAACAAGAGGAGCCGTGGGGCTGCGCTCAGAGTCCAAACAACGTGACTCACCACTGTTCAGAGGCACTTTGCATCTCTGAAATAATTCTCTACTGTACAGGCTCAGCAGTGTCATCTCCCTTCAGCCTCTCTTCTTGATGGAGCCCATAAGAAAACAACACATGGCTGCTTGGATGTTATTTAAAACGCTGCAATTTTAAATGTGAACACTTTAGTTTATGACAACAACTACAATTATTGCCAGAGGGCTGATAACCTGAACCTGCAGAAATAGAGTGGTGTATTACAGCTGAAAATACAGCAGTATGTTTCATTGATTACAACCAATTCAGTGTATTTTTACAGAATAAGTGCAATTTCTCAACTCTCTGGGGTGGTTCACTAACAAAAACAACGACTGCCATTAAAGAAGATCATTGCACATTGAGGGCACAGATACAAAACTGACTGACACACTGCAGCGAGGTGACCTCTTGACATCTGCTCAGAAGAAAATGTTCCACCTAATATGTGCTTTGTCCATTACAGCTGTGCCGTCTAAGTGCGGTGATATACTGTCCTAACTCCTTAGGACAGTATACAGAGTACAGAGACATTAGGTGGATCGATTGATGAGCAAGCGGGCTCCTTCCTGCGTGAACTTCCTGGCGCATTGATTATTTATTTCAACAAATACATTTCAAAGACCCAGGTCATCAAATTCCACTCTCACAGTAAACTATGTAAAAGTATCATTTACCCCACAGTCACATTATCTGACCAATACTACCATCATTACTAACTTTGAAACAAATGTCACAAACACATCTTGGGCTTATTGATAATTGAATAATATAATAATATACCTGCACAAACACTTTACAACATGGAAATGTCAGCAGCTTATAAAGGAAATGTAATTTAGTTTGAGTACAGCATGTAGGTGGACATCTTCACCAGCAACTTGTTAATTGAATAAAAAGGGCATCAGTGTTTATTACCTTCATACAAAAAGGGGTGTATATCCAGACTGAAGGGCATTTATACTGCAGTATTTCCATTACATGATGGCTACTCAGACCTAGTGTGTGTGTGTGTGTGGCTTACATTTCTTAAACAGCTTACATTAGTCAGCAGCGATCAGTTAAGGCCAAATTAATGTTTCCATAAAATCATAACATTCCTGCCTCCTCCTGCAGATAAGATATGCATTAATGCATAAGTGCATTAAGAAGCAATGATTAGAATCTGTAAATATAGTTGTAGACAATTACCGTGTTTGAAAAACAGCATGCAAACTGTGAAAAAAATAGTACTCTGTAAGAGGAGTTTGACTTCAAGCAGATGCAGTTTCACCTAGAATTCCTTAAACCCCAAGAAAGACTTCAGATTTGACAGAAATTGACAGAAAAGTGAAACGTGTGGTAGCTTTTTAGTACAGAATGAATGACATGTTCCAGGAATGTGAAGACTGTATCTTCTGTAGCTGTGAAATAAAAATGGATATTGTTTTCCTAAAGAAGGTACAGATAAATACAGCTAATATACACAACTTTATTGTACAGTTGGAGTTCTTTCATTAGCTTATTCAATACTCAGAAGAAGAGGAAGAAAATTCTTTGCAATTTCTCTCATCAAAAGGCCATTGTACGATTTTTTTAGTTTTTAAAATCCAATTTTCACAAATTTCCTCCCAGGGAGCATCCTGCACATGCACGACTCCTGTCATTCTTGGAGGTGTGCACTTTTAAAAACATCTTATGTAACCTGGTCACACTGCCACCGGACCAAAAATATGGGGTGAAGGAGCACACGCCGAAGGATCCAAACCAGCTTTAAAGGCTTGATTATTTATACTGTGGTAAACACTTGACCCAGCTTCCAGCACATCAGCCGCCCCCTCAGTGCAGAATTTGCCCCCATGTCTGTCTCAGGGTCTCTGCACACCACTAAACATTATCCACATGGCTCAACATAGAGGAAAACACTGTCCTATTAGCTATCAAGACATAACCACAGTTTTGCCATTTTCATCTTTGCCTGAGGCTGTGATGATTTAGAACAGCTAATAAAAGCCACAGCGTTCATGCATTAGATAGTTCATTAAACTGAATGACACTGGACATGTTTGCTGGATTTCCCTAAAGAGTCACGCTCTCCTTTCTCTGACCACTGTTATTTCAGCACAAGTCACAAATAAGCTTTGCTGAGTGCTGTGCAGACATGACAGTGATGAAAACAGAAAGACAAACGCCCTTCGTGATAATTATTCTTGTAGAGTTGTGATCACTTAATCAATTTCTCCTATACAGGAAATGACATGAAGGAACCAGTTATGTGTATTCTTAAAAAAAACTATAATTGACAAGTGTTTGTCAGTTCATTCATTCATTCGATATCTCTCTTCATAAATAAATCAATACTAAAGGATCTGTTTTACTAAGTGGATTAACAGTCTATGCCAACGGCACGGCTCTATGGCAAAGTCTGTGAGTCAGTCAGTCCATCAACTACTGGATGGATTGCCATGAAATTTTGTACATTCATGGTCCACAGAGGACGAATCATATTGTCTTTGGTGATCTCTTGCGCACAATGAGGTTTACATTTCTGATTCAAAGCGAAATATCTTGACAACTATTGGATGGATCGGCATGAAATATGCTACATTTATTCATGATCCTTAGAGGATAAATCCTAATGATTTTAGCACCACCAACAGGTTCTAAGACATTCTTAGTTGTTATTGAAACATCTCAACTATTGGATGGATTGCCATGAAATTTGGTACAGACATTCACAGTCCCCAGACGGTGTATTGTAATAACTTTCATCTTGAGCTTTCATTTAGTGCCATCATCAGGCCAGTGGTAATTAGCAAATGTTAGCAAGCGAACATGCTAAACTAAGACAATAAACATGGTAAACATTATACCTGCTAACTATCAGCATGTTAAGGTTGTCATTGTGAGCATGTCAGCATGCTGTTGTGAGCATTTAGTTTAAAACCTTGCTGTGCCTAAAAACACCTCACAGAGCCGCCAGCATGGCTGTAGACTCTTCATATGAACTCTTCTGCACTATGTTTTACAGTATTTTGGAACAGTATAATCACAGGTGTACTGTTACTCTAATTATAATAGCTGAGTACATGGATTTGCTTAAATTACCTTAATCCTTAAATAAGGATTTAAAATGAAAAAAGTAACAACATGTAAAGAACTTGCATATTCCTCTATATTACAAGATGCAAACATGATTAATTGGACAGCTTATTACAGATCACATCTTAACAGATGACAAAAATCCTTCAATATGACAACAGCAACATAAATAAAACAAATAAAGTATTTTAAATGAACACAGTAGCTCAGCGTGCATCCTTTAAGAGTGTAAGTGATCCTACCTGAGGAGCTACCAAGAGCCTGAGACACTTTGACTTCCATTGCTGCAGGTACTTGCGCCTTCAGTACAAATCCTCCATCAGTAAGTTTCTGAATGACAACTTGCACAGCCACAAAAGCTGTGCAGCCTCATGAGCCTGCCATCCCCACAGTGCAGCAGTTTGAGCTGTGAAATAGCCCGGGCGGTGCAGTAAAGATGGATGGGTGGAGTTTAAAGTGTTGTCCGGTGAAGCGGGGTACAACATTAGACTCTCAGGCTATTGATTGTAGAATATTGATTGGACTGAATTGCTGTATGGGGCATCACTCACCTCACACGGGGCTTACTCATCAGTCTGCCTGACTGACAGCAAAGTACAACAAGATGACAATATCCAGTCACTCAAAGGTGGATTTGACTTGAATTTGGTGGCTTATGTAGGGTAATTACACGGTGACATTTACCCTATGGAATCAGTTATTTAAATTGCAGAAGTATTTTTTTTTAATCTTGTATTAGAGTTTTTTTTCGTTTTCGCATTTCAGACGGTTTTCTTTCATCTAGACCTGTATAAAAAGAATAACTCCGGGTGATGGAGTCAGGGCATAACAAATCTATTGTGATCACACTGCATTTACTGTGCTCGTTGGAGTGAGTAATTGCAAGCCAGCAATCATTTTGTAGTGGTCATGGATGTATTATTTTATTGACATTGCCATGGTCGTGTCTGGATGATAACCTTAGATTGCGAGACTATCGCGAGATTTGCAATGAAGTAGTAATTTAAACAAACACCACGTTTCAAGTGATCATTTTAACACAAACCATGATCTTTCCCTAACCCTATCCGAGTGGTTTTTGTGTCTTAACCTAACGTTGTCACGTCATAAAAACAGCGAGACGAAAATAATTTGAAGCGGCTCGCGAGAGTTTCTCAAATCTAGGGTTACCAACGAGACACGACCCGTTACCATGGTGATTATGATCTGTTTTGCCTTCCGCCACAGGGTGGTGCTGTTAGACCAGCTGTCAGAGGATGAGTGTGTGGCTGTGTGGTCGTATCTGAGCTGCGTTCAAAACCATGTTACAAATACTGTTCTATACAGTATAAACGCACTGACGTTAACGTAGACGTCTTGTAAACAAGATCACTACTACATACGTTTTTTAAACTATGAAAAACAGTTATCGTCATGTTTTGATTTGTGACAATACAGGTTGATACAGGTGCAACATGCTTGAACAAACCGTCATCCGTGTTCATTGACTAAATACGTTACACTGGATGTGTAACGTTATTGAACGCACATCGGCAGATTAGTCAGCCAGTTGAACTCTGACCAAAGCAAACTCACAAGGAGAAATATTTGGCTTTGACGTCCGACCTCCAAACAGCTATTTTTCCAAATGCCGAGGCGACCAAACAAAAGGTGTGAGGAGAAATAAACTATTGGGCGGCTTGCAGCAGTGACCGAGCTAATAGTGGTAGCTATCGCTTGACTATTAGCTAGGATGCTAGCGTTACTTTAGCGAGCAGAAGCCGTTACCGTTATGCCAAACGCCCCAACAGCAGCCGTTGGGAGTAGAAGCTGCTGCTTCTGTTGCCTTAACTGTCAGCTAGTTAGGCTAAACTGAGACGCTGATAACTCATTTTCTACGCTACCTTTTACTGCCTGGAATAACAACTCAAGTATGGGGATGTGCTTATCGTGCCTTGGTGGAGCAGCGGACGACGTTGTTGTCACTCCAGATCCAGTACGTAGCTTAAATTAACGACTACTTTTATAACCAACACTGAACCTGTATAAGCCAGAATGCCATGCTTGTATTGCATTATAAAATGTGTAACATAAAGCAAAGTGATTTAACGTAGGTGACATGAGTTTGTTTAATAATCATCTGGACAAGAAGAGGCCCTACTAGGTAATGTTTAGGAGGCGTTGAGTGTGTTTAGCTTGTGTAAACACTGGCATGTCAGGCATGTAACCTACCAGGCCCAGCACAGTTACCTCAAGGCTTTCTGCTTGACTTACAGTCCTAACCTTAAGTTTTTTTGTGTTCTTAACAGGAGACAAGGAGGCGACAATTAGCTGAGGCCGCTGAAAAGAGGCAAAAAGAGGTAAGTTATAAGTCTTTTTTGTCCGTGAGTGAAGTGCTAAAACACTGACAAGACAGTGTGGTTTATACACTCACTAAAACTAATGCAGTCTAGTACAACAGCCCTGCAATAAATCCTGCCTTCATGAAGGTTATAATGTTCAGTTTTTGCTAAAACTGATGGGATGTTTTAACTTCATGGCCACCCTGAGAGGTGTATTCAATATTTAGTCTACCCTTATGAGAGATACATCTCAGTATAGGACGATATCATTAAACAACAACAAACTACAGGCTCCAATATGATCTTAAAGATGAATTAACATCTCTCCAATACAGTTCAAACAAAGACGAACCATTATAACCTCAGTGGAGATAAGGTTTATTGCAGGGCTGTTATATGAGACGGCATTTATAGATGTAGCTGACAAAATGGTAATTGAGGGTAGTATACTATTATAGTTCTCTATTAAATACACAGTGTTAAAGGTTGACCTCACAATGTAGTGAGTAATTTTTTAATTGTACAGAAAAGCCACTTGCAAACCCGTAAGAGCCATGCAAAAGGTCTATCAAGGTAAGTAGACATGGACCACAATGAAAAATCTTCCTGGCCAGATGAATCTTTGGATTGGCTCTCATCTCAACTACCACATTTCATCTTTCTGCTCTAAGTCACTTTTTTTATTTATAAAACTCCTGACTGTAACACTCTATGGAATGAAAATCATTTCTCCTCAGCCTGACAATTCACACTTTTACTGCCACAGATGAAATACACTGGGCCCCTAACCCGCAGTCACGTTTCAGCAAACATCACAACACTATTGAACTACTCCATCCTTTAGCTGAATTGCCTTTTTTCAGTAGTTGTACACCTTTTTGCTAGTTGTGAATGCATATACGTTTTTCTCTTTGAAAGTATTTTATTGAAACATGCTTTCGTGGAGGTGCATGTCATTAAGACTGATTATATATATTTTTAACATGTGTACAATATAGAAACACATTTTTTCGTGCTTTTTCATATTCCACTCACTTTTTCAGACAGCATATAGGGGTGTCAAAAATCCCGAAGCAGTTGAGAGGAAAAGGAAAAAACAGGAAGAGGTCGAGAAGAAGGAGATGACCACCTCTGCGTCTGGTGGCGGCGGCGGGTTGAAGGTTAGTTTTGTGTTAATCCTTAAGTTTTGTGATCATAAACGTCACTCCTGAAGTCCAACACAAATGAATTAGACTTGCTCTTTGAGACGTCAGCTAGCATACAGTTTGGAAATACTGAACCATCTTTCTCAAGTGAATCCCATGAATGCAGGTATAGGTTTGATATCTGGTTTGATATTAGAAGTTTGAGTCTGTATTGTCTGGTTTCAGGTTGTGACTGAGATTTGCCAGGTATCATTTAAAAAGTTTCTTTTTTTGAAGAGACTTGTGAAATTAACTTTCATAAATTCACATCACAGTAGCCTTGAGCAAATACCTTTGTTATTAACATGACAATATCTGACTAGTGCGTTCAGAGGATATTTAACTATAAAAGATTTAAGAAACAATCACTGGCTTTGTGGGGACCATTGGTAGAGGTACTCAGAATTTCTCATCTATAGCAGTCACAAAATTCTGAAAAATGTATCATAATACAGCAAAAGATCAAATTATACGTACACTAACCAAAATTTCTGTTCTCTATTTCTAGTCTCTGTTAATGATGGATGAAAGATTGAAAATTGTTCTGATATTTCTCTTTGTTTCTTCTCTAGTGGCAGGTGGGCTGAAAATCCTGAAGGTAAAAGCTGAAGTCATGACTCTGAAGTGCAAAACAAGATGAAGTATCGCTGCAAGATGACTTGAAAGATGTTTGAACTGCTGTCCATTTTTTTTAAATTGATGTTTTTTGCCTATTTCATGATGTTTTGAGACAAACACCTGCAGTTTTCATACTTTAATGCAAAACAATTTATGGTGGTAGAACAGCAGGACCTGCCCGCTTGTTGCCAAATTATACAAGTCAGGGATGACACATGGTAATGTGCAAACAAGTACATGTCCTACTGTATTAGTAATTAATTTCACAGTTAATACAACAGAGTCTTACAGTGACTAAAATTTGATAACACGCAAGAATATGATGATGAAGTCCAGTAGTGTCTCTGATGACGGTTGTGATACATTTCACACATTTCATCATTACACTGTTGTCGGTTTCATATTTGAGGATCAATATTCACTGTTAATCCGTTAACGGTCACATAACTTTTTGTATGACTTTTCCAGAAATTAAGTTATGCAAATGAGACATTTCACAAGTAAAACACAGTTTATGTTTACAAAGACATTTAAGTGTGCGTAGGATTAGTATAAAAAGCACCCAGTAAGCATTATTTCACCTTGTTTGTGGCTCTAATTTTTTTGCAACACAGAGACTAGTGCAACAAGATGGCGTTTTCCTTTATAATGCATTTTGTGCATCCCTGCAGCAGCTAAAGAATACTGCTGAATAACAGGAAAAAAAACACAAACACACTTTAACTATTCTAACCAGTAAAAATTTAAATATATATTAAATATTTTGCACTAGTCTTTGACACTGTCACTTTAAAATAAAGCCACGAGTGTTTGTTGTTTTCTTATTTACTGCACAATTTAAGTTTGTTGCATTGAGTTATGATGTAAAACTCTAATGTATTGCCTGCTTAATTTAATTAAGGTATGAAATGTGTTTATGAATTGCCATATGACAAACATAAGCTTTTGTTTGACACATGAATTGCACACAGTTCGTCAATACTCGGTGAACAGCTTGCCTCTACTCTATGTTGGTAGATATTCAAGTCCACTACAATGGAAACAGGAAGAAACTGAAGAAAAATAATAAGAAGTGTGTAAATAATTAAGTATTTACTTTGACTTGCTTAACTGCGTGCATTTCTTACAGCCTTCACTTGATCCTTAAATGCTTCCGGTGCTTTTGACGATTTGTAGCACAGGAAATCTAGCCAATGATATTTGCTACAATAAATCACATTTCTGCTACTCTTGTGTAGATTTTATGTGCAGATTTTCAGTTTTACAGGAAGATAATTCAAGCACAGGTAAAGTTCAGATTTGGCTAAAATGATCAATGATGGTATCTGCAATATACTGTAATTGAGATACATATTTGCTAATACATTTTTACGCTTAGTTGTAGAATTTATATGTTGAACATGTACCAGTATTTTTCAGTTTGAAGTATATAAAAAAGGTTTAAACTCCAAAGCAGGCTCCTCTTTAAGATTTGGTTAGGAAACTTACCCAGTCCTGCTTATATTATTTAAAGACAAATTAGGTATTTTGAGTTGGGAAGTTTTAAATTTTGAGAATTTATTAAAATTATACATCTATAAACAGAAATTGGACGTATTAACTGCACATACAAGCCTGTGCTTTGCATAGCCACTAATCTCATACCAAACCCACATCCACCAGGGAAAAAAGTTGAACAAATGAACACATTGAATGTTTCTGTTAAATGTAAAGAGCTCATTCAACACATTTAAATGATTGCACTACCTCTAGAGGTCAGCAACATACAACAATTGGAGAGCCTCAAATGAGTAAATCAACTGTATTATCAATAATACATTCAATTCAATTTATATACATACTGCATCTTGTACAGGTGATTGTCTATGTCGTTACAACAGAAAGTATGTAAAACAGAATATACTCTAATAATTAATTGATTAAAATGATAATAGTACAAAAATGCATTGCATAGAATAGTTATTCAACATGTAAACGATCTAAGCATTGCTTCTTTTTGTTAACCTAATAAGAAATACAGTATAAAAAGCAACATTTTGTGACCAAGAAGAAATTTGGTAGATTATCCTGTCAGGCTTTGGTTTAATACTTTTCTTTTGGTTAATAGATTTTCACTTAATCTTCTACTGTAATGTAAAAGTTTATAGTCCAATTTGCAGTTTGAATATGGTCATAGTCATGGCATTTTGGATAACACCATCAACCAAATGGCAAATGAAAAAAGGGGAAACAATGTATTGCCTCAGTGAAAAAAAAGTTAATGTGGTTTCCTGCTGCCCACATCTCAGGTATTCAAATAAATGAAGAATGAAGTGAAACAAAATGGCAAATCAGTCTGATTACCAGGGTAAAAGAATACTTTGTCAGTCTTGCATTCGGCACCACTTGCCTAAATTCACTCAGAGAAACTCTGGTTTAACATGTTTAACATAACCAGGTACTGCAGGCCTGATGACTGATGTTTTTACCATCAGTAACATCATTTACTAAAGTAATTTTGCTTTTTCTAATTAAAGATATCGAGAGATAGAAAGAAGCACGGTGCCTAAAACCTTGAAAGCTGATATTTTTTCCCAGAAGGAGGCTAAAAAATAAAAAAATGTATTTCACATATTGTACGCGATATATTGGTTAAAATACAGTAAGTAATTGAGAAAACAAATCCCAAGAAAATGTACAACTTCACTTGCCCACTTGTTTGAATCCAGGCTTAATCTGATCACAAACATTCATTTAACTCTAAAAGTATGCCCATACATCACTTACACAAGTCTGTTTTTCATGGATGCTGTTGTGTATGTAACCTTAATATTTTTATGAACAGGATTATATCGCACAGCCACGTTCCACCTGGCTTCTGAGTAAACAACAGCAATCATTCATCCTCCTCATCCTTTCATCGATGGCACTTTTCAGTCTCATGTCTTCACTTTTTGCTGCGGTAGTGGGCCGCCACCACCAGGTAGCTGTCAGGTGTCAGGTCCTTGATGTTGGGGGACTTGCTGCTGACGGGGGACATCTTGCCCTCCACCCGAGAGATTTGGAGCATGCGGCATGGGTCGTGTTTCAGCAGGTAGCTCTCAAAGGTCTCCCAGCCTCCACCAACGCGCACCATCACGTGCTTGTTGTGCAGCATCTGCGGAGAGAGAGAGGAATAGGATTATAGTGTCAGGAGGAGAGCTTTAACTGGCTGTCGCTGAGCCCGTCTTTCTATAGTACTCATGTCATTTCCCTGATTGAGGCTTTCGGTTGAAGTTGAACGAACAGTTAAGCATGGCTTTGATGTCACAGCTTGCTGATTGATGTGGACTGGTTGATGTCCCTGGAGGGAAGCTTTCTCCCTCTCCTGCTGGCCTAATGCCATGTGGAGCAAGCTACTGACAAACACAAGACAGATTTCTAGGATACATAACAGAAATATTCCACCAATGGCCATTTCATCCCTAAAAGGCACCAAATCTAAAAATGACATGCTCTGTTTAGCCAAGAAATAATATGCAGTATTTTTTCTCCATCATCTAATCTGATACATTTGCTTCAAAATCCTGCCACCTGCCACATCAGGGCACATTCTCAAGGTTGGGTACCATGGCAACATCGCCCATTATAATAAAGAGAAGAAGAAATAAAAGGCTCTGGCTTATTGGATGCTCAGACACTTACATTCCCCAGAGGCCCTGCACATTAAACATGTCCACCTCACAATGGAGGCTTCTCAGCCCCCCTACCTCATTAACACGTCATTACACCTCCACTAAAACAAGCTTGTTTACCGAATGAGCTCTTGAGAAGAAATGGTAAATAAACAGGTTATTATGAAGAATATTAGGGTGCAATATTTGATTTCTTTAAAACACAAACGGCACCAGAATGATTCTGAAAAATATCAAACCTAATTGTTTGATAAACTACCTCATGAGATTGTCACCTCAGTCTAGTCAGATATGAGGCTTCCTGCCCTGCAGCAGCAGCATAACATGCAACATTTATAAGCCTCTTAAAAGAATCAATCTAGAGGGCATTGGCGGGGCAGTGATTCCAATCACCAGCAACAGGCCTTCAGGCTTTGTGACTGTGGATTTAATGGACCTGTGTGATGCTGAGGGGTTTCAATCACGCTGCTTTGGGACGAGACCCTTGCCGGAGCAACTCCCTCCTCGGCAGCGCAGAGAAGGACAGAGGCCCGGGGCTGAGCTGGGGACAGCACTCCTCACAAACACTGCGGTGTTACTCTGCCCTCTTGTTGGAGCTACAACCACCTCATTTATTCCAGGAGCTGAGAAGGTCAGTCTCTCAGGCTGTACACATTATTGTGGAGTAGACTTTTCTACAGTATGTGCTGCGTGCTGCTCTTGTCCTTGCTCCACGGCTGCCTTACAGACAGTGACTGGCCTCACTGTATTCATACCTTTTCTGTGGAAGCAGCTGCTGGGGAGTCAAACCATCTGAGGAATTTTAATTAAAGCATCTTCACCGTGAAGAGTGCTGGCTGAGACAGAGGAAAGAGGGATTAACTCTTCCTTTGGCCTGATCAAATGACGTCTCTCATATACTACACGATAACACATAATACATGTGTAATTTTTGTGTAGTATTACTATTGTTAATTCTGTCTACTCGGGTCAAATGACATCTGTTCCATGTAGTCTGTGTCTGTCCTGGAAGAAGGTTGCCTCTTATTGCTTTCACTGAGGTTTCTTCCTTGTGTCTGTTGAAGGGTTTTTGAATTGACGGTCTAAGGATAGAGGTTGACGTACAGATTGTAAAGCCTTTTGAGGCAAATTTGTGATTTTGGGCTGTATAAATATTTACTGTACTTGACATGTAAGCTAGTGCAGACATCATTAAGCCACAGCGAGCTTCTCACCATTTGTCCTTGGTTGCTCAGCAACACTATGAAGACTGAATCATTCAGTCATTGAAAAGGCATCAAATAATGACAAATATTCAGATTTACACAGCATCTCATGTTCTAGCTGCGTAGACATTTATTATTTATAAATTTTATTCTGTTCGTTTCATATTTCAAAACAGTTTTGTTGATTCAAACCTCACAATGCTTGAGATGTGATTTGGTTGAATTTGATATCAGTAGCTGCAATATAATATGCAGACAGCAGAGGACATCCAAGAGTAAATCCTCTTTTCAATGTCTGCACATCCTGAAGAGTGTGAGTATGAATCACATTCTTAGAGGTGTGAATCCTGGTTGTGGGTTGCCAAGTAACCAGGATCCCAAGGGGACCAATGCTACTTCTCTAATCTGTGCTAGCCGGATAATTTATCTTTCTCCAATAGCCTTTCTCCCTCCACTCAGAGGAAGTGGAGAAACATTTCCTGGGCTGATAGATTCAGATGTAATTAATGCAACAGCCAGAATTAGGTGATATAGCTTAGCAAAATATTTTCCAAGTAATAACCTGGTCATTAGATCGTATGGAAATGTGTGGTTATTATTCTCCCTTTATAGCCAGTGAGTCACATTTTGGTTGGCTGAGGAGGGACATTGTCGAAATACCATTACCAGTAAATGAGACCTCACAGCAAAGGCGGGCTCTCTGCACACAATGGATGACTTTCATCCCAAAGCCAGCCCCAAGTATCAACACACTGCCATATGCTGTGTGAAGAGGCACTGAATGGATAGAGGTTTGCGCTGCAATGTGAAACCTTATTGTTATCACCACCAAACTGATGAGAAAATTTATAGATCGGATGAAACTCGATTAGCAAAAATATGAGCTCGTGTCGACGTTTTTTGTGAGATTTTCTGTTCCCATGTAATGTTGTAAAATCTATTGATCCTGTCAAAAAAAAAAATATAATTCTTCAACGTTTTAGAGATCCAAAGTAAAAATACATTTAGTCAAATCCAGTTCAATTTAGAGACACTTTCCCTGATTCTTTCAGTTTTTTAGGCTTTATACTTTTACTCCACTACATTTTGGATATATTTTTCCTCAACTGCAGTTATTCAGCATTTGCAGTTAATAATTACTTAGTAGAATACTGTTTTTATTATTCAGTTATGTGATGCATTGAGGGACTATAAAGTAGCTGGCAGTTAATGAAACACAGTGATGGAAGAAGTGCTTATGCGTTCAAAATTTTACTTCAGTAAAAGTACAGAAGTATCATCAACAAGACGCACTTAACATATCAGAAATAAAAGTACTCAGTAGGCAAGTCCCTGTCAATGTTGGATTAGTGATGCATTGACATGTAAGCAGTATTTTAATGTTGCTTCTGGTCAAGGTGGAGCTCATTTTCTGTTTTGACACTGTTGGCTGGTTCATTCTATTACAATGCAACTGCCCCAGCACCCTAGACCTCCAGGGACCCCAAAATCCCAGAGAAAGGACCCCAAAGCCCCAAGAAATTTACACCGCTGAAGTGCAATATTAACTATGACATGTACTCCATCCTCCCTCTTGTGGTCCTGGTCTTGAAGAGGGACTAGTTCTAATACCTGAATTGTTTTCATTTATATTGTGTTCATTTGTTGTAAAGTTGTGTTTTATCAAACTGCAGACAGAAAACTTGGGGCAAAGTAGTATTATTCCATCATAGGAGTACTGTAATCATATTCATTATTAATAGGTCTGACATTTATTTTCTTTAATATTCAATTAACTGTTAAAATGTCAGAAAATAGTGAGGAATGCATCATCATTCCCTGAAGTTAACAGATGACTTGTCACAACAATCCCAAAGATGTTGAGTTTACCATCATGGATGACTGGGAAAACTGCCAACTATTCACATTTGAGCAGCTTGTACCAGTTATTTATTTATTTATTTATTTATTTGCTTTAAGAAATGGTCAAATGATTAATCAGTTATCAAAATAGTTGAAAATTAATATTCTGCCAATTGACTAATGAACCAATCATTTCAGGTCTAATAGGGGTCAAACAACAAACCTCTGCTCCAGGGCACAATAGGAGGTTAATCCGGCTGTAAATGTATCATATTTAATGTGCTGTTGTATTTTGTCTGTCAAATATTAATCTGTAAAGTTGTTAGTAACTGTAACTGCTGAATGAATGTAGAGTAAAAAGTACAATATTTGCCTCTGAAATGCAGTAAAGTTAGTAGCATAAAATGGAAGTAAAGTACTTGAGTGAAGTAGAAGTACCTTAAAATTACATTGTAGGACAGTAATTGAGTAAATATACTTGGTCACCACTGATTAAGTATTTAGACTTAATGCCACCTGGATCACTCTCAACAATGAAATTACATGTTAATTAACAATATCACACTCAGATACTGCAACCATTCTTCAGAGGTATTTTTACTTTTGATGTGCAGCTACATTATATATCAGGTACTTAACTTTAAAACCAAGTCTTTTTCTTTAAATGGGCTAATTTCAGTTTAATTAAGTAAAGTATTCAAAACTTTTCCACCACTGTTCAAAACCAAAGCGTTTATCATACATATGTCATAATATAGTATGATATTATAATATACTCACTCGTATGAAAAGCATTTTCTCCCCAACACGGTATCGACCCTGCGACTGCCGCTCTACACAGAATTTATTCGGGCACCTGCAGGGGGGATCGTCAGCGATATGTCTTACCTGTAACACACACAAGTAAAGATATTATAAATATTTCCCCTCTGAGTTCAAAAATAGAAGCTAAACCACACATGAACTACAGACTTACGGCATCATCCAACAGCTTCCCTGTACTTTTCTTGCTGGAACTGTTGGTGGGAGTCTTGGTGGGAGTCGGGGATGGGGACGGAGATGGGGAAGGAGATGATGAGGGAGATTGAGGGAGAGGCTGAACTGGTGATACAGGTGATGGAAGAGGTAGAGGTGCTCTCTCTTCTTGTTCGATCTCTTTCTCCAGTTTTATAAGGCCAGGAGGCTCCACATTGTACCTAGACAAGGAAACAAAGAGTGATGTCATTCCATAAGTAGTAACAGTAAAGTAGTAACAACAGTAGTAACAGTAAAAATAGTATATAGTATATAGTATATGCAGAAATATATAAAAAACAGGACTGTACCGGGATGCAATCCGCCCCAACTCTAACAGACAGAGGCACACTTCTCGTGGCTGCTTGTGAAGAACTACAGAGAGAGATAAAGTTTTAGAAATGTGTAATCACTATATATAGATATTATAGGGTATCTGTCATAAGGCAATGAGTGAGAATGAGAGGCTATTTGATGAAAAGGACACTGGTATGAATCTATAGCCATGCTTGCGGCTGTGTAACGCTGTAAACACAAGGTGCAGCTGAGGCTTGATTGGACACATTACTTAGATTAACCTTTTCCCAATCCATCCAGTGGTTGTTGCAATATTTCAGTCTGGACTAAAGTAGCGGATGATCCAACTGGCCATCTGTATGCTGCTAGCATGGCTAAAAATGAGTTCATGAACTTCATGCACACAAATGTTCCTTTCCTTTGCAATCTTGTTTGATCCCGAATCAAATGAAAGTGAGTATTGTTTAGAGCTTGGATGTATACAAAGACTTGGGGTGTTTGTTTTAACATAACCGGATATCAGACCAGATTGTTAGAGTGGACACAGGATGTACAATACATGTGACACACCACACCATGCATTACAGAGAGTGTTCCACTGCATTATAGCAAACCTGGTGTTGTTACATCTACGGCTGAACTGATAAATCCATCCAGAAACAGAGAAAAGAAGGAAAGAGAAATAAAAAAAGAAAGAAAGACAGTTGTCAGCTGCTGTTTTCTAATGTTTTTTTTCACACCGTTTTAATCATAATTATAGATTCATGCATTTGAAGGTGCTTCTAGCTCAATGTTTATAGCTTACTGAAATGATTTACTGTAAATGATTTGCATAGTTTAAATTACTTAGCGACGGTCGACCAGCTATTAGTCACAAATTAGAGGAATGCATAAATATTCTTGGTATTTCTGTTATTTGCAAGGTCACATACTGTACATCTGATTGTATGGACGATATTTCAGTCCAGAAATATCTTAACCGCTAACATATTTTTCATTGATGCTAGAAATCCTTGATTAGAGAAACATAGATAACACACTGAGTATGTGAATGAGGAGGAGAGCAAAATGTACCTTCTCTGAGCTGAGGAAAACATTTGCATAGCGTTGGCCTACTTTCCCACTAACTCACACCCTTCTGTCTGTGCTCCCTTTGTTTTTCCTCCAGACATTTTGTGCACAGTATTCGAGATGCATGTGTTGTTATCGGCAGGTAGAGCTGCCCCTCTCAGAGTGCTCCCAGTAGACTTCTGCCCTTGTGAGCTTGATGTGGATGTCAAAGGAGTTGAAGCAGAGTCTGGAGACGTGAGCCGCAGAGGGGAGGAGAAGAAACCTGTGTGATGCTCTACGTGTACAATCAGGCCATTCACAGGAGATAGAAATCTGAGTCCGCTGCCCTGGCAGTGCCAGTGACATCCAAAGCCTCGCAGTTTTGTGTCTCTGTGTGGAAACTAAAGCTTGTTTGTCGCACATTCAGATTTTCTAGCCTTCTGATGTTCTTGGCAGAAAAAGTACACTCACCTAAACCCTCTGACTCGAACAAACACGTTTCTCCAACGCCAACCTCACGACACCAGGCCAGGAAGTTGGCTGTGTTGTCCCGTGCAAAGAAAGAGCCAGAGGGAGCACTCCGTCGACATGGTATCCTCCGATATGGAATAGTCTATAAGAGACATAAAGGAGTTAGTAGATGTCTTCATGTATGCTACTAAAAATGAACCGAAGATGGACAATAAATTCTAACTTTCATTGATGAATTGCATGTAGGCAGTGAACTGAACATGAGTGCGTTTGACTTGAAAGAGAAAACAAACGTCCACCAGGGTGACTCGTCCAGCCCAACCTGCAGAGTTTCCATCAGAACACAGAACCGTACTCTCTTTATCTACACCGATTTCTTCTCCATCTGCTGAGGCTCTGGTTTCAGCCCAGGATCAAGGACCGTTTCCACACAGATCAATATAGGAGATGGCGGATTAGAGAACTGGGGCTACTTTACCAGGCCCTCTATGATTCGGGATCAAATGACATGCTTATGGGTTTCAGCCCCCACACGGTCTGTTCTGGGAGATTTATGCGCCTTGCTGTGGTTTTATACAGGATATGTGCGTCTGTGCTATGAGAAAGGTGCAATGAGCTCATGCTGGAAATATGCAGGCTTTGTGGGTATTTTTCTTTTCTTTCCAGGCTCTCCTTTTGACTTTTTCTGGGATCCTTTCTGTTGTTGAATTACTTTGCATTCCTGGAGAAATAATGTTGGCCACGTTTCCATTAGTCGTTTGATCTAACAATCAGAGTGACGTGTTATTATTTCTGCTGTGGCTTGCAAAATTATCTGCACCTTTACACGTGTAATAATTGCAAAATTGAAAGCATAAGGAAGTATTTTGCTTGACAAAGTGCCGTGACAATCACAATCACATCAGTCCTTTTCACTCATAAAGATGATTAACATTATGAAAACATGTAGACCTGCTGCTTAATCTCAACACATCCGCCTTCACGGATGTACATGTACACTTTAAATTTCTGTAGCTACCTTATGACAATACATTTCAACAGTTGGGTGGTTGTTTTGAACTCAGCACATGGCAGTAATATGACAGGAAAGAAATACCATCCTCACTCATCTGTAGTAAACACGTGGGAAGATGTGTAGACAGCATCCACAAAGCGCAATTTATCGTTTCTCTCTGCTGGAATCATTTAGTCGCAGTTCACACACCACACCAGCTTGTAATGGGGCTTGAACGCAGATGGACGATTGCTTTAAAGTGGTAAAATATAACAGTAAATGACTATAGCTTTAAAATGCCTTGGTAAGCTGATGAAGCAACAGATATTTGACATAAATTATAAACCTTATGTGTCCTAAGATGATCAGGCATGGAGAGCATGATTGATTTTTCATGGCTCAGTGCTTTGAAAGCACTTAACATGAGCTGTACAAAGCTATAACACGGACAAACAGTAATAAATTATGATGCAACTTTGTTTGATTTTAAAGCCTGAGCTGCAGGTCAGACAGTTTGGGATCCTCGCTCTCGCTCTCTCTCTCACTCTCCCTCTCTCTCTCTCTCTGTTCGATCAATAGGCTCCTCTATTTCAGTAGAACCTCTGCTGTCCCACGGTCATCGACCTCAAGTATTTCCTCACATCTGTGCTGCAACACTCACACTGAGATCAGGAGATCCACTGTCATCAGCCCAGTAATGCCTCAGTGCAAACATCAACAACTCTCACTAAAGAGCCAACAAAGGAGACTTTTGCTTCCTTTTTTTTCTCCTTCTGACGAGAAACATGACCTAATCAGTGTTTCCCTCTGTCAGAATCCCACTGAGCTTCAGACGTCAGCCCAATGTGTAAGAACAGATATCTATAATAACTACAGATATTGATGCCTCTGTCATATTCAGCACTAGAAAGTACGGCCATTGTTTTTGTTTTTAAACTCTTATGAAGCCAAATGTTTAGCTTTAAATGCTACAAATCAAGATCTAGAAAACTTAGAGTGGATATATATGAAAAATCTTTTTATTTTTTCCTTTGATTTGTCGGTAAGACATCAAACCTGGTTTGCAGTAGCCATGAAGCTGATACAATCTACTGATTTACACCCAAATCAGTTTGTTTTCTCGAGCACTGACTTACTAAAATAAGCATTTGCACTGATTTCTTGGGATAAATTACAGATAGCCATTTGCAACATTATCCTTTAATCTTATAAAATTCATTAAACCCTCTCTCAAAGCTCACAAGAAATGAACATTTAATGTAGTTCTGCCAATTCTCACAGGGGATGTGGGGCCCCATCAGTTAATGTGTCCTTGCCAAACTTCTTTTTTCCTTTTGCCCCGCTGCAGGCTGCAGGCCCCCATCCCCCATCCCCCATCCCCAATCCCACCCTTTGTGCACTGCTTTCTGAAACTGTGGAGCCCCTTGCAAAGTATGGATTCACGATCGCTTCTGAGCTGACGAAACCAATCAACAAGTAAGATCTATGGAGAGAGCGGAGAGAAAATATAATGCTGTAGACAGAAATGACCAGTATTGAAGTAAATTCAGTAGTTTTCAGAGTGTCTTTCTGTCGAGTAGTACCATCCAGAGGTTATGATATGGACATTTCTTGAGATGGGAGGAATTCAATAAGAATAGCTTTTATTGATCTTATTGAGGGAAACTTAATATTAGCTGTTTCCTGTCTCAGTGAGAATCAATAAAACTTCAATACTGTTGTCTTTAAGCAGTCTGGACCTAATAAATTATACAGAAAATACAGACTAACCACTTTCTCTTGTTTTTCGAGGGATGATTTATCTGGTAAAGAAATGAACACAAAACATGTTTTACATAGAATTCCTGGATTTCTTTTTGTAATTAAGCAGAGAACAAAGTGATTATCAGTCAATCTGCTCTAATCTCATGGTATTAAATGATGTTTCATCTCTCAGAAACAATCCTCTGTCAAATCTTTCAAACTGAAAGTTAGTCTAAGAACACTTTCAGCCAAGATTTGGCTTCCAGGTTTGTATTTTCACTATAACCGTTATCATGCCAGACTACTGTAATCCTCAGGTTTCTCAGTACCTTGCTGTTGCCAAGGGCAGGCAGGTCTCCATTACTTTGCCTGAACTTCTCCTGTAGTGTCTCAGCCAGCTGGCACAACAGGAAGCCATTGTCTAAGCGGTCCATGAAGCTCTCAGCGGTGATTTCCAGGCCTGACCAGGGGACACATAAAGAAAGCAGAGATTCCAGCCCAGTAAATTCATCATAAAAATGCTAATTTAAACATATATACAGTGTAATGATATAAAATTCTATCTCCAGTCCGTTCCCAGTTGAAGCTGACCCTGCTGCAACGTTATTGACTCCCACCTGACTGAGATCGGCTTGTATTGCAGCCAAGTGTTCAAATATTACAACACATGATTTGGGGTAATGTGGGGGGATTTTCTAGTAGCGCACCATGGGGGTGTCAAAGACAAGGTCACGTGAAAAGGTGGGCATCTGACTGTGCACAGTAATGCGTCATAATCCTGCACACTTGCAGAGATAGATTGGCGATCAACATGTGGTGTCCAGTTGACTGACTTCCAGAGGACCATTCTTTCTTAGTTAGATCATTGTGAAATAGGAGGTGGTGGCAGGGGGGTGTCTGTGGAAAGAAACTGGAGAGATTTTTTTTTTTTTTTTATCCCTTCTCTGTTTCTTATAGGAGGAGGGGTCTGGGTTGTTTTTTTTTTCGACGTTTAATGAGTTCCAAATGTTGTAATTGAGCCCAGAAAAGAGAGATTGAAATCTTGAGAAATACTCAGTGAGCTCCCGTTTTATATGCTCTCCCTCGCCTCTCGCTGTATGTGGAAAAAATATTCCAGAGAGCTCTCGGAGAAACATTTCAACTCGAACACTCAGTCCTATAAATTGCTCCATCCTCCCATCACAACAACAATATGACTCATCAGTATAACCAAGCGTCCTCCTCCCACTCAATCAGCGGACTCATCCTTATTCCGCACTGCTCCTCCCACCTGAAATTGTAAACGCCTAAGCATATCAGCGCTTTCTTCCTTAGAATTTAAAGCTACTGAGCACACACAGAACACGACTTAAACCAACAAACCGGTTTGACACTGTGTATTTACTGGTAACACGTGGATGTCCTTGATCCCTCACCAGAGTAGACCAGAAGTTTATAGCTCAGCTGGTTCCAGTACAAACACACAGACCTCCAGAGATAACCGGGAAGATAGAGAAGCTGTTTTAAGTTGTTCACACACACACGCAGGAGTCAGTTACAGGAACTAAATTGGCTTCCAGTTGGTTTGAGAATGTACTTTTGGACTGCAGGATGTCCCATGGAATAGCGCTCAGTCATTAGGTGAACAGTTTTAACCATATTAAATGCAGCTGTAGCTCTACAGTCTGAAAATGTAGAAGTTAAATATTGAGGTGCATCTGTAGCCTGCCTCTCCTCTTGACACCTATACAGTCTAAAACAAACTCAAATGTGATAAAATACTGTTTAACAGACTGTTTGCCTCTCGGACATTCAGCAAAACAAATGCTTAATTCTCACATTGTAACCTACTCTGGCGGAGGAATTCAAAGAATTTGTTTTTCGCCTATGACTACATTTTTGTCTCGACAATCGTTGCTCATTGGTGCCTCAGTCAAACCTGCTAATCAGCATCTTTTAGAGAACCATGTGGAAAAAGGTCTTTAACTTTGTCTCTTTACAATAGAAAACAGTTTGTAATGCTGTTGTAAATAAAATAAACTATACTGAGTCTGTCGCGTTAACCTAAACTTTCTTCATACACAACTAAGAGTTGGTTTTATGTTAAATTGGAGTCACTGAATTCAAGTCAGATCCACAAAGTGATTCATGCGTTTGCTTTGTGACTGCATAAGTCCGCTATACAGAGTGATTTGTTATACAATAGCAACCTTGCACAAAGCTGGTGCTCCCTCCACTGCTTACTCTTCACTACTGGCTGTGCATTATTCGAGAACTGTTAATGACGCCCATTATTCAATTAAGGTAAATCTGTCTGAACATGGAAACTAGTTCATAACATTCAGGTAACTTTAAAATAGTTTGTAATGAGATTCAGATTGATTCCAGCTCCCTGCAAATGTGTTCACATCAGCAATACTGGTTCAATTCATGTTGAAGATCATGAAATTTTCATGATTTTCTCAAAGCCAACCTACTTATAGGCCAGTGTTTCAAATAAATCAGTGATAGCACCTTACATTTTTTAACAATATTAGCTAATTTTGTGGGAAATTAATAATTTTTGCCACTCTGTGTGCATGTGTATCATAACATGCATCTGTGACTGAAAGACATTATTCTAACACAACAGACTCAGTTCTGACATCCATGGACAATCATGCACCTTACTACCGTAGCAATATCCACCTGACCAATCTATTCTTTCTGTTCTATTTATTTTTCTTATATTTGAGTCAGTGCATTTAGATATTGTATATAATTTAGCCTTTAATTGCATTTGTTTCTTTTTTTTTTTTTTTTTTTTTACCTTTTTGTCCTTTTCTACCTCATTCTTGGCTGCTGTCACATTTTAATTACCCTTTGGGATTAATAGTATGTGTGTATGTATGTATGTATGTATGTATGTTTTTATCTATCTATCTATCTAATATTGTGGGAAAGCAGGATTCCTGGCAGATAGGAGTATTTAGATTTGTTGTGCATTCATGTCTTGATTACCGAGCATATTAGTGAGCCACAGGGCGAGGTCTTCCTTCATGGGAAGCAGGCTGGCTTCATGTCGACTGGCCAGCCACTGGTGGTACTGCTGCATGTCTGTCAGGCCGGGCCCGCTGGGCTGTTTGGGGCTCAGGGAGGTGCACATGGTTCCCTATCGACGGCCTGAGGAAGGAAGGGAGGAAGACAGACACACAAGAACTGCTGGTTTTAAAAGATAACCTCAGACATGTTTATCTACGATTGATAAATCTGTTTTAATATG
This sequence comes from Thunnus thynnus, assembly GCF_963924715.1. Classification (NCBI taxonomy): domain Eukaryota; kingdom Metazoa; phylum Chordata; class Actinopteri; order Scombriformes; family Scombridae; genus Thunnus; species Thunnus thynnus. Next base: position 20,910,124 of record NC_089521.1, on the reverse strand, counting down.
GCGGTGGACACAATATAAGTAACACCTGTGTAATGCGGCCCAACAGATCTGCAAAAAATAACTAATTTCACCTCCACCAAAGTTTTTGGGGCCACACTCTGCTGTTGTTGTGTTGGTTTGAATTACTTTATACAGGTTTTGTGTCCGTCCCTTGTATGTTGAGGTATGTACTGTGTGTATGTAAATACATTATTTCCAGGTCTATATATTGTTTACACTGTAGCTCCTATAAATGTTGTGTTATATTTAGAAAAACTGAAAGAATCGGTTTGGCAAATGAAGACATTCTGAAAATTTTTCAACATTTTAATCATGATATAAATTAATCTACGTGACAATATTCTTCATTAACAGCTGACATTCAGGCCTGATCAAATGAATACAAGAGAAGAAGAAGAAGAAGGTGCTTTTGTCCTCTTGGCCAAATCCTGGTGTGGTTTACAGTCCACCTGGCGACATGAGACATCCGCGTGGACCCTGACAGTCCGGTTCTTATTCCCCTCTTCATCGGACAACAGACACTTTTATACCAGCCAGATTCAAAGAGTAGGACTTCTATTCAACACCAGACACAAACAAAGAGCCCCTTCAGATTGTAATCATACAGTCTAAATCAATTCATCCCAGTCAACACAGCGGCAGACTTCACTATTACAGCCTGATGAGAGACAGTATTTAACATCAATATCCAGAGCAATATTTAACAGCTACTTATTGTCCGTTAAGTGATGTCATTGAGTAAATGAGACATTTCTCACAGTCTTTTCCAATAACTCACTAAGCCAAGCGTCCACTGTATGAGCCATAATGTAAAAATCTTTCACATTTCACTCAAGTGTCACTCCATTAATGGATTTGCTACTGAGAAGAGTGAGTAATTGACGAAATAACTGGGCACCAGATGTAAGACCTGAGCGGACTAACAACACACAGCTCTGCAGTTAATATTCACAGTTTCAAAGCACAAGTGCTGCCGTTACAAAGCACACACTGGTGTGGAAAGACTGTATGCGATGTAGACAGGGAGGAGACATCAGTGAGTACAGATGGTGGCATCTCAAGGACACAAAGGATTTTTTTTCTCAAGGCTTACATCACTCCAACGGCTGTTGTAGTCATGTAATCAGGGAACTTCTTTTAAAGAATTAAGTGGAAGATACAAGAAAATGGGAAAAACTCATAATTCTTTGACAATGTGGTTTATAAAGTGGTTTATGGTGCATGAGATAGAGCTGAGTCTGTCTTAAAACAATACTGATATGTCCATATTGAGAGTTATTGATCGCTGTAATTGTTCCTCCCTCCATCCTACGGCGAATTCAATGTAAGTGATTAGGGACGAAATCCACAATCCACTGAACATAGATGAAGAGATTTGACAGTATGATACAACTTTTTCCTCTACTTTTTAATCCTTTGTCATCGCTGAATTCTTTGTTCAGGGTTCAAGTAGATGAATACAATACAAGGCTTTACAATGAAATCTAGTTGTTGCATTTAAACATTGTTACCTCCAGCCTGGACACTCACTGCCACATCTTAAATTCCCCATGGCAGGCAAATAGCAGCAGGATATTTGATGAAAACAGCAAGAAAAGCTTATTCAAACAAGGAAGCAAAGCTGCCAACTATGGACAATCAGTTCATAGTGGCTGAAAATTTCCTCTGAATACCAAGGGAGTGTAACACAATGTGAAGAATCTGACCTTTAAAGCTATGTAACATTTCAAGGTCCCTCCGGAGTTGGCTGTAACCAAATCACACCGCGGTGCAACACTGGACATCAGGACCTTGATGTCCGACCAAGGTCATCTTATCTTCCCAAAGACAAACCCTGCTCGCTGCCTACACACACTAAACTCTGGAGTCTGACACACAGGTGCTACATTCCCAAGTCCAGTGTGGTGCAGGCTGACGGACAGAACAAGGGCACTGGGACAACTTCTCATGTCTCACAGTACAAGCCCCATTCATACGAGGACATGAACTGCTGTTAATTTAAAAATGGATGTTTGACACATCTGTCAGTGTGCAACACAGCCAAACATGTCTTCTTTCCAGCACAATATAATCTTGTTTTTATATTTCACACATGCTGTATATTCTATTCTGCTGCACTGACTCAGTTGCTCTTCTAAGAAACTAATAGTCTATCCTGATCTTTGTGTAAATCCTTGTTCAAAAGCTGCATTCTTCTTAACAGGACTGTGAATAAACATCCTCCTGGGTTTCCCCCACTTTTCCCCAGGAAAAAGTCCTAAAGGAACAACCAACTGTTGTTACACATACCTGTTTCCTCTCACCACACTGCAGCCTGACCTCTTCAGCTGCAGGCCAAAAACACAGCCAACTCCACCGCTCTGCCTTAGGATTTAACCATCGCATACACCACTTAAACCTGCTGCTTCATCTGACGTTGTCAGAATCAGACTCAGGATCTGACTCTAGACTCAGGATTAGAAAGAGAAATAGATAACCTTTATAGTGCAGCAATATTCAGATATATAAATATACATTCTCTCAGTCTCAGAGGCCTCATGACTTCAGTAAAGCCATCATAACATACCATGGTTGGCTGCAGATTGCTCCAGGAAAGGCATATGGATGGGAATTTCGGCTGCTGGATCACATCAATTAGAAAAAACAAGAGTGGCTCTGTCCTCCTAACCCTCGCCGCCCTTCATGCCTTTCGCCTCCACAACAGAAAACTGATCTGGGGCCTGATTTGTCCATTTGAGCAGGAGTAGAAACTCAGTATGTTTATACTGAGTATTATGTGTATTTGTTTGTGTGTGTCGTGAGTGTTGTAGCAGCGGTCAGTGACCTGTAAGGTACAAAGTCTCCAGAAAAGTGATGTCACTTGGAGAATTTGAGTATCTGGAATTTTAATAATGAACAAAAGTCGAATATTCTCCTGTATAATCTAACAAACAATACAGAACTCATAATAAGCCCGCAGCACAGTATCATTTTACATATTCCACACCGTTCTTGTGTTTATTAGTGCTTCACATGAAGGGTCATAAATCCTCAGCTGTGATCCTGCGCTGATTTATTGTAGATGAAATCATTTTAAAATCTGCTTCAGGCCTTCAATAATAGACGTGTGTGTTGTGAACATTTGCACCATCAATAAATATCATTTCAGGCCGTCAGTCAGTAGGAATACAGACAGATATACAGACCTGTTCATACAGATATTCTTACACACACACACACACACATTCTTTGTTGTTGTGTCTGAATTGAGCTCAATAAATATGTTTTTGGACTGTGTTGCATTGAAAAAACGAGGCAACACATTTACAACTGTAATAAGGTTTGAAAGCTGTCTCCAAATAAAAAAAGCCACACCAGACATTTCACCACTCTGGAAATAGGATCAAGGGAGGACTTCTGATGAGTGATGACTGAAATCCAGCTGAGCACTCACTAATTAAAACCAATGAAATGACTGAGCTAACAACAGAAACAATGTGCTAGATCCAGTTTAATTAAAAATAAATTAAATTACTTTTGTGATTTTTTAAAGCAAGTTTTAATAGCTTTTTTTTAACTGTCAAAACTTAATTGGGTTCCAACTTTTAAATAAGCAACAGAAGCAGAAATTATTCTGCAGAGCAAGGGAGGATATAAAACCCTGCAGAATACACAAGTAACTAAAACTTACTAAAACTGAACATGCATAAAGAGATTCACAAGTCTGACTTTCATTTGGTAAGAAAGCAGCGAAGATTTCTTGCATGTGTGCGTCCACAAAAAGCTACTTATCTGTGCTCACCCTGAGGGTTCAGCTCGCTGGTGCGCACCTTCCTCTCACTCGTCCTCTGAGCTGCTGGATCCCAGTTTTCATGCCTTTTACAGCGGTGCACCGACCCACAGGTTAGAGCTCCAAAACACTGAACCAATGTGGACCGGGGAGGTCTTTCTCACTGCGCACAAGGATCTGACTGCACACACACATATACACTCACAGCACGCTGCTGCTGCTGCTGATGGGAGGGAAGTTTGATCCTGCTGGCAGTGCCTCCCCCTCCCCTCTTCTCTTTGTGTTGCCTCAATTTGACATTTCTGGACTGAATTCAGCAGGTCAGGCCGAGGAATTCAATCCTTCGATACAGTTTGATTTAATGGATTTTTTTTCCTCAATGTGTGCCCATAACCGACCTTGAATATGTCAAATCTGTTACAGCTGTTTTCTTTGAGTGAGTGACTAAATCTTAATGACACTGTTGTAAATAAATGGTAAGCAATTCATGACAATCATCATGAAGCAAACAATCCCGAATACAGAAATTAGTAATAGCTTTGTTTACAAAAAAATGCATGAATTAATGTTGTTTATGTTGTTGTTATAATGTAGGGAATTTGTAGCATAAATAAGCATGTAAGTCAGAAAATGCAGCACAATAGGGAAAATAAAAATGTTTGACACTTTTTTGTGCCAATAAATCTAAAGTTTGGCCATAGACATATGACTTAAAGGGTATTTGTGCACATATATTAAGGTTGTCAAAAGTATCGATACTTTTTCGATACCACGTGTTTAAAACGATACGAACTCCGTTGATTATACAATCGATAGGATCGAAAGAACCGAAGCTATAAAACTCCCCCCAGAAAACATCTACAATCTGATTTTCAACCCAAGGCTGCACAGATGAAATAACTGGGAAGAAAATCAGCTGGTCCTCAACCTGTGTCTGTTATTCTCTCCAGCGATGAACGCACCACGTGACTGGTGGGTCACGTGGTGCTAGTTGTGGCAAATTTAATTTAAAAAAATAAAAAAATGTCCTATTTTGTGTGCCTAGGACTTTTTTTTTTCATCTTTTTGCTGTTGTGTCGAAAGAGGTATCGAGTATCATTTTTTACACTAGTATTATATTGAAGTTTAAAATTCTGGTATTGTGACAAACTTAACATTTATATACATATATAAATACACTTCTGTTGTTGTGTGCGTTGTTTTGTGGTTTTTCTCCAACTAGTTTTTTTCTTTTTCTTTTTCTTTTTCTTTTCTTCTTCTTCATTATCTTGGCTCGTACCGTGTGATGATCCAGTTTGTTCCAAATTAAAATTAAACTAAACAAATAAAGTTAGAGTGCGACTTTTATTTTGAAGAACAATAACTTGGCTGACTCTCAGGACTCAATGCGCATGTGCAGAAGTACAGGCGGCACAAACAAGCACCAAAGGAAAACAACGGAAAACGACAAAGACAAAGTGAGTGTAACTATGTGTGTTTACTCTGAATGCTGCTTTATAAACACCTGTGTCATGTTCGCTTTTCTTTGTCCTTAAAATCGCGTCTGTTAACGTTAACTTTGTTTTCAAACGTGTCCCCGGAAGTCCTGTTGAACGTTACAGTTTGTTGACGTTGTTTGAAGCTAGCTAACCTGCAAGTTAGTTTATTACAGCGGGGTTTGGGGGCATTTTGTGTTTATGTTTATGTTGTTTCTCTCCTCCTCAGTGGGTGTCCTACCACTGGAGCCCAGAGGCTGAGCTCCTGCGACCGCAGAGAGCGCCACATGGAGGCGGTGCTGAGAAACCTGTCGAGCACCGTGGAGCTGCTGGCCGTGGCGGCGCGCAGCGGTGAGGTGCAGCAGTGGGATGAACAGACTGTGTCCAGAGCTTTTCACTGGGCCCGGTACTGCGAACTCGTCTACTCCAGGTATCACAATAACCGCTCAATAAGCAGGGTCATGGAGAAGCACCTGCAGCTCACAAATACAAATTTGCGAGCTGTCTTCCCAGGTTACAGAGAGGTCTGCTTCTCGGAGCTCTCCCGGTGCCAACACGTGTTGCTCGTTGGGCTGTTGAACAACCCCGAGCTGCCCATCTCCATCATGAAGATGCTCTTTGACACCACAAGTCCAGTGAACATCAAGCACGGACAGTATGAGGATGTTACCGGCCTGTGCAGCTACATCATTCAATGCAAATCTGCTTGTAAAGTCCTGACTCCTCTCACAGACTTGTCAGCTGCTGGTGCTGATGCTGAGGTGCAGGCGGTGATGCTAATGGAGAGGCTGGGTGCTCTGCTGAGCCAAGGCAGCGAAGCCTGCCGGGCAGAGCGTTTTCTAGACTCCGTCCTCCAGGGATGTGAAGGAGCATCAGAGCATTTCTGTCTGGTCATCGCTGCAGCTCTGCTGACAGGGACGAACTCCGCTGCTCAAACTGCTTCAGCGGATTTTCTCTTGGATTGGCTGCAGCAAAAACACATCCTAATGCAGCACATGTGTTCTTCGCTACCCTTTGCACTGCTTATAAACTTGGCTAAAGAACGCCTGAAATTCAGACACGTGTACTGTGATGTACTGAAAAAGTGGGCCTCAGACATGGAGTACAGTTTAAGTGACGATGAATGGGTTAAAACAAGCTCAAATCCCACAGTGACCTTCCAGAAACTGACTGAGCACTTTGTGGCCTTGTTTGAGGCCTGCCCCTCTCTGAGGAACGATGTAGAAAAAGAGCTAAATGATTTGAAGATTTCTGATGGAGACTTTGATGTCAGAGGTCTGAGTGTGTGGGGAGACCTCTTGTCAGAAATAAACAAGTGACTGTCAGTTGGGGTTACTATAAAAATGGATACAATGGCCAGAATATAGCAGAATATTTATTTATTTTTCTTTGTTTTTATCTCTATGTGATGGCTGTGGCTGGGTATCCAATCTCAATTAGTTCCAAATGAAATGTTTCTGTAGCACTGTAGCAGGATCAAATGTGCTCTTCTTTACTTAATCTCTGATCAGACAGTGTCCGATTTAAATCATAATTTTGCCAATTTTAGTCAGTATTTCATTCAGGGAAAGTTTTTGAACAGCTGCTTTGTTTAGACAACGTGCAGCTTCCAAGAACTTTGGCTTCATCTTGAAAAAACATGTTCATATTGCTCATTGTAAGATATAGAAAGAAAAGCATGGTTATGTTATCAGTACTAAAACTCAGTTGCTGTATCAGTACTTGTATCGGAAAATGTCAAACAATACTCAGCTCTTTGTTTGACAGCTTTAGGTTTTCATCGCAAAATACACATTAACAGGACATGATTGATTCTTGAATGTCATCCAGTCAGTTCACAGAAGTTTCTGTTCCATTTCAATTCTTAACTCTTTATGTTGCAGTTTTTTGTTTTCAATTTGTGGAAGATAATTGTGTGCAGACTAACACAGAAACAGAAGCACAACGTATTAGTTAAGTTTGGTTTTGAAAAATAAATATAAAGGTAATTGATGACAATGTTCTAAAACTCATTTTTCTTGATCTGGTAACTCTGAAAATATGATGCACTATTCTTTCGCTTCAAAAAGATATTTTTCTTAATTCATATATTGGGACATTTGTTTAATTGCACAGCTTACTGGGTTTGGACAGATGGTAGCATCACATGCTGCCTTGTAATCAGTGGCAGCACGAGACCCGACTGAGTTAAATTGAAAGCAATTGTCAGGCAGTGATAGTTCACGCTTTATAAATTAGTCTCTGGAGATTAAAGGCATCATTCAGCATCTTAATTCCACTTTACAACCAAATTATTATAGATGTGTTGTTTCAATATCATTCTGTAAAGAGAAGGAAATAAACAAAGGAGGCAAAAGCATTGTTAATCCAGTTTACACTTCTCTGACTGTATACACCTGAAGCTGTTTTCTCACACACCATCTGCCAGTATTGCCTCTTCATTAAAAAGCTGCACAGAGTCTGAATCTATAATTTTGACTGTCTCTGTGCCAGTCATGTGACTCGACTGCCAATTCACACATTTTGGCCCCTCGTCCGTGTGTCAGAGCAGCTCTGCGGCAAGGGATCAATTAGTCAGATCAGGCTTCTTCAATCACGCCGTCCAACAATAGCTGGTGTGTGACATAACTCCGACAGACAGCGGATAAGAGCCGTGGCCGGTGTGTGGAGGGAAACACCAACACGGCCACGGCTCGTTTAACACACCATGAAAGCAATTCACGTAGAGACAGACAAGGGTCACTGAGTAAGGGGCAGCATGTACACAACCAATTTATTTCCAACCAATGAAGAACATATGCATTGGACTGGATGGAAGCCAACAGTGATTGAAAAAGATCTCACCTGCTCCTTATTTATAAATACATGCAAATTCATTTCATTTGGATTCATCATTGCATTAATGTGGATCAGATTTGATATGCAGGGTTTTCAAGAATGTGAGAAGATGTAAAAACAATATATTTTAGATTAAAAACAAACATTTTTAGAGTTTTATTCAGCAATGAATTTTCAAGAGAATGTCTTCAAAACTTTCAATTTTTTTTAGTTTTTGTGGTTCTCACTCTTCTTCACAGCCTTACACAGAACTTGCAGAGTGGATGAGCAGCCATGATGAAGATTCAGATGTGTTACTGTCTGCCTTCAAATGAGGAGCTTAAAAGAAAAAGCAGATCAGTATCAATCTGTATCAATGGAAACATGTTTTAGTCATTATTTATGAAGGATTTACTGTACATACCCGCATACGTGACAGCTGATAGTAAAAAAAAATTATTGTGGGCTGCAACTAACAGTTATTTTCATTGTCGATTAATCTGTTAATTAATTAGTTGTTTGGTCTATAAAATGTCAAAAATTGGTGAAAAATGTCAATCACTGTTTTCTAAAGCTGAAGATTCAACCTAAAATGTCTTGTTTTGTCCCGACCAACAGTCCACAACCCAAAGATTGTGACAGTTTACTAAAGAAAACAGAAAATATCCCCATTTAAGAAGCTGGAACCAGAGAATTTTCTGTCGATCGATTAATCAACTAATCATTGCAGCTCTATATTATTGTCCTTCTCATCATGCCAGAGAGTGTTAGTTTCCTTTGGCAGTGGGGTGATGTTATTTAACTAAAAATATAAATAACCCATTTTTACTTAAACAGAGGGTTCAAACCAACCTCTGAATTAAAGCAGCTACCAGTTACATCGACTCATAAATGTGAACAAATTGCCCTCTGCTCTTGACCTGCAAGATGAAATTACAGGGTTGTATTATTGTAGCACTTCAAACAACAGGAGGTCCATTACAACCAGCCCACTTTAAACATGTGCTGGCTGCATGGAGGAATCTTTCATATCTGTTCTTTATACCAGGAGCTACTTTACAAATCCCTGACAACATGTGAATCTCTAGAATGTGTGTGAGTATGTAGCATTTTTTGTAGTCTTCTCATTTGTAAAACATTTCCCCCAAGAAAGGAAATAGCACATTTGGATGTGAGATGAAACATACTGTATTTCCTCCTCACATCTTACCCCTGTCCACTGTAACGTTGTTCTCTGACAGCGTGGGGTAATAAACTGCACTGAGACGTGCTGAGGGCGGCTGTTGTTCTGCGGCTTCTAAAGGGCCATGAAAGATAGCATTCATTAAAACTCAGATCCAGCCCCCATCTGGTGGTGTGAATAGGGAGTCCTCTGAGAGGCGGGGTGGTGTGGGTAGAGCCCTCCCTCGGCACGTGCCTAAGCCGCTCCAGCCTGGCCCCTGTCTGGCCTCGGTGACGGATAACAGAGGCAGGAGGGCCCCTCTGCACACCTGTGTCCCGCTCAGAGGATGCTGATGATCATCAGGCATGTGCTGATGCTTTAATTTGGTTTGTCGCAGTGAAATTGTGAGGGAAAAGACTGATTCAGTGTTATGATAGTGGGTTTTAATGAGTCATATGAAATGTTGGTGCTGCTCTTGAGGAAAAAGACGAAAGAAATGTCACATTGTCCTATAAAAACTGCGCTGTCAGACTCTCCAGTGAGGTGCTGTGGTTGCAGAAACACTACTTTGGCACATGAGGAGAGGGAGCGGGGTCGGTTTGTAGAAAAACACCCAGTGACTACATGTTGGTAATAAAAGAAGAACAAAGAAAGCTTATGTGTGTTTTAGCTTTTGACAAAATATGAATTCTTCTTCATGTGAGAGAAAATAATGTGCGGAGGATCACAACACAACATTTCTCTTCTTATTATCTGCATATTTTATCATCATTTTATCCAAATTTGTCTCAGCGGTGCTTTGCCAGCACAGAGTGTATCGTGTAAAATCTTATCAGCCTCTCGTCCTTTGTCTGTGTGTGATACCACATGAACATGTTGTAGAGAGGAGGGTATGAAGCTGTCAGCGTAATGTGATATGGGGGAGGGGGAACTGGAGCAACTTGTGATAGATTACCTCACATGCAACATAGGAAACCATAGGGGAAAAAAAACAATTGGATATAGCAATCTCATTGTCCTCCTGTGGTCATAAAAGAAGCAATTCTCACTCGACACGTAGCAGGTCTGAAAATGTAACCCTTATATAATGCAAACTTGGCACCACTGTTTTTCCTGCCTCATTGCGGTTGATTTAAATTTAGTTTGGAGCTAATAAATGTTTCAGTAGAATTTGGAAGTAAGCACAGATGAAAATAACAATAGCTCACAGTCCTTGCAGTTGTAAGAAAAGCGAGATGGAGCTCTTTTTTTTCCGCAGTGGACACATTTACATATCATAAAAGAAAGGATTTTTTTCTCTCTTTGGTTATAGTGAGCATTGAAGGCAGAAGCTCATAAAAAAAGAGATTTAAAAGAAACAAAAGCAGTTATGGGAGTTTCAGAAATGAGTTTGGAAGCATAGCAATACTCTTAAAATATACTTATTTCAGTGTGTGTGTGTGGCAGTGGGTGGAGAGCAGATATATGTCATGTTATTACGTGTGAGACAGACTAATTCAAGGTGCCGAGCTCTCCATTAATAAAGCAATTAGCAAGGGAGGAGAAGGAGGTGTGTGTAAATTCAATCGCCCTGAGGTAGCGCAATGCCACGCTGGAGGGTGTCATATAACAGTAATTATTCCATTTCTACATTTGACATTTTGGGTTATAATTACAGTCGGTGACTTGATCTGAGATTGTAAATTAATGGAGGCAGCAATGTGGAGAGATTGCTGTGTACAATTTAGACTTGCAGACTAGAAAGGAGAGAGCGGATCAGGAGGATAATTGCATGCAGGCAGTGTCTCAGGGGACGAGTGCAACCCCGTCATCAAACACTCATTCTGGCTGGGCCTCATCCCATTACAGTCCCCCAGGAGCCAAACTGCACCTGCCCAACAGACTGACAACTACTCAATCCCCCTCCACTTACCCTCACGCTCACACAACCAGACAAAACAGCACCAAAAACATCACAATGACTGAATCTGAGATGCTGCAAAAACATATAGACTACAGGCAGGGGAATGCTGAGTGGATTTCTGTCTGTGAATGAAATGTTGACACCAGATTTTTGTCCAATTACCGTGCACCCTAACAGGCACGTCACAGGTGCAATAGCCATGACCACTCTGGCTGGTTAAGCATGAGAAAACATGTTCCACGAGGCTGGTGGCACAATTGTGTTTTCTGTCAAATTAACATGTGCACTGAGAAGCAGGTGGTGGTGAGTTGTTAATGGTTTCCCTCCTCAGATGGGCAGATTATCGGAGGAGAAACTGAGGACAGTGGATGAGGGATGACTCAGACATGGAGCTGCTTCCTGTGATCGAACCATCAGTCAACACAGTACAAGACTTCTGCAGACCGAACACAACGGCTGTGCACTAAATTGATTCAAACTGTCCATCATGTGCGCATAAAACCGACGGCCAGCTTCATCTGTAGGCTTAACCCTTCTCACCCCTACAAACTTCATGCCTGTCTATCACTGCAGCTCTGGTGGAGAGAGATGAGATGCAAAGGGCTGCAGAGACTCACACATTGGAAAATGTGGCTCTCATATTCTGCATCTGTTCTTCATGAGTCACTCCCACCTGCAGAGGCTGAAAGGCATGGTGAGAATCATGGTCTTTGATATATCCAGAGTCATGCACACCATTGGGCCCTTCATGCTGCAGAGAAGCTCAGACTGATGCATGTGGATGGATGGACGCCATGTTGTCCTGAATTATTTACCACCTCACTGACGGGCTGCAGAGCAGCACACAGGCGCCACAGACGATAATACCACCTCTCTTGTTCTGTCTCTACACTTCTGACTTCAGATTTCACTGTGGGCCATAAGACCTCCGTCAGTTCTTTTGCAACTCCCTGAATGTGCGGTTTAATAGTGAGGGAAATATTCGTGTACATTCCTACATTTGGAGTCGTGCAAATGCTTGATGGTTTCTGTGCATCCAAATTTGCACATTCTTAACATATTATGCATGTGTGCAAAAGAAACTACAGAATCCATGAGATTAAGATCAATATGACACCATAAAACATGTATATTGATATTCTTATAATGAACTACACATTTTATATTGACATTTTTTACATCATACTATGTTGCACAAGTTTTTGCTTTGATTTGATGTCTTTTTTTTACTTTTCTCAGGTAAAACTATTAGGTAAAAATGTCTATCTGCATATTGTTGTAACTCTTTTTTCAATAATAATTTCTTTGATTGAAGGAATACTTTAAGACCAAATTTTATCCAGTTGTTGTATGAATCTATAACAAACTCTTCCCAGTCTTTCAAACAGTGCAGATCCAGATTTTCATTGGATGATTTCATCACAGAACTAATGTTGCATTCAGATTTCACCCTGTAGGTCAGTTGTGTCCTTTTGCATTTGTCACTAATGATTGCTGGTGATGTAATATAAATCAAAGTATTGCATTCAGGCATTTTATTAAAATGCAAATTAAGTGTCTTTCCAGTATAATGACCAGCTTATAATTCAGTATTTTAGTTCATTCTTCTTCCAACAAACATGTGTAAAATAAAACAACTATGCAGGTAATATGGCCTTCCAAGTCATCAATACATTTTATCTGAATTTAAACTTTATTGATAAACATTTTTGTTTGAAAACTGCAATGCATTCTGGAGTTAAACAGTATTGATTTCTCACGCAATTAGATTTAATGTTGGAGCTGGGTCAATAGCTGAATGTGCTACATGTAACACTGTTGACCTCAGATGTGTAGATGGAGGACACACTGAGGGGCAAACAGGGTGTGTTGCAAATATAATATTTCACATTACACACCTTACAGGCTTCTTCTCAGTTTTTTCTTTTTTCCTGTACGGTTAGGAAGGTGCGAGGTGATGCGGAGAGATTTAATAGGGTCGTCACATTTTTATACGCCCACGACACCTTTAGCAGCAGGTGTTGCACTGCATATTAAAGTCAGGACTCTTTGGGAAGACAGAAAATGATCCTCGTTTGTAGGGATGTAAAAACCAGTAATAGCGTTAACATTGCGGTTCTTTTCTTCTCTTACCAATTACCAACCTACAGGGTCCAATACTCTCTCCTGGACTCCGGAGACCTCAGCCATTGATTTACTAATGAGAAACGTGGAGAGAACAGGAGATGCACTGATTGGAAAAGGTGGTTAACTGGTTAGGTAGTCTGCCTCCAGTCTCTGCTGACCACTAACCTTCAAATATGTCCTCGTGTGCTACAGTATAGGTGAAAAGGTGACTAAGAATGACAAAAACATGACTTTTGGTTGTTTTGCTTTTTTATAAAATGATATGAGCATTTTTTTAACACTTTTTGACATCAACATACCTCTTTTTCATTAAACACAATAATTTGAAGCCATAAAATCACATTTATCTGTTTACATAAACTTCAGGCACAAAGCCATAAATAGCATCTTTTGGTCATCTTAAACATTCTTAAATATTCATATATTTTACACATCCTTGCAGATTTCATACAGCAAATGCAGAAAGTGTTCAAATAGCAAATAAAGTCAGGTGGAAGAGCAATCTATTAATTCATGTGGTCCACTCAAATGTGACAATATCAAAGTGTCAAGAAAGTACTTTTGGTGACAATGAGAACAACCAAGAAACACCAAGAGATCACAAAACCTGGTTGTTCGTGTACAGTACTGCATGCCTTGTTGTCAAAATGCAACAACATGTCCTGCATCATGAGCACTAAATCTGGATTCTCCGGACACTAGTAATTTGTTAAAACACACACCTTAATGTTGATCATCACATGACTCCAAAACAATTACAGTTAGATACAGCAAGCCAGTGTTACATTACAAAACAGAATGTGATGGGTGGCAGCTGGTACACAGAATTTATTGCAGTGCACACCAAACATCAATAAACAATGTCTTCTGAGCAATCACCTTCAAAACTTTTTTGATTTGTCTCACATCACGACCAGAACCTGATTATGAAAGTTCATTTTTATTATTTATAATGGCAGAAGACACTTATCTAAGTACAAAGCAGTAGGCTGAATGAGGACTATCAGTGACCGTGAGTCGGCTGCATCTGAACATTGATTTGAGCAAATTCATGCAAACAAACACACACTAAAATTCTACGGTTCAACTTCACTCACGCTATTTTTGTCTTATAGTGTATTATAGGCCTCGCTCGAGAAGAAGAAGACCTTTTTTGCAAGCAGACATCTCCCTGAAAAGGTACTGTCCATGAAAAATATGGCCTTTTATATTAATGTTAACACAGATCAACGACCCAAATCCACAATAGTCTCACAGAAACAGTATACAGATATATACAGTACATAAAACACATTTGAGAAACAGAATATAATCTTGTTTTAGAATACTTATAGTTTCAGTGCAATCAGAGTGGTATTTCCGAGAAAGACCCTATAGGATGGTCAACTGCAGTGTCATCTGGCTCATGTTGTTCAAGTAAATTCATGAGGTTTGAGTGCCTAAGAAGTACAACATAGGCCTGCAGTTTTCTTTCTGTATAGTGAAGCCCTACTGTAGGTAGATGTGATGAGAAACATGTGAGAATCTAATGAGGATTGTTCTGCATTGCAATTAACTATTTCTTTACACTAGCTGTTTGAAACTAGTAGTAACCGTTTTACTAGAATACACAGAATGGATTTAACTATCTAATATAATGCTTATTTGTGCAATCCGTGATGGAAAGTCTGTTTTTTGTAATCCGACTCACCATAACTGAATGTGTCTGGCCTAAGAGTAGCCACGCTCGGCGTACATCTTCCCCGCTGGTTCCTGGACGTACTCCTCTGTCTTATCCCAGTCCTGAACCCAACCTCCATTGAGCTGTGCGGTGGCCCCGTAGCTTTTAGCCGGGCCCCCCATCGCGCCGTAACTCTGTGTGATGTCGCCTGTCTCTTCGGCCAGCTCGTCCTCATCAATGAAGCCGCACTTCTCTTCGCTGGTTTCTTCAGGGTCGGCCCATGGCTGTTTCTCCCCAGATGCAAAGATCCCATAAAACACCACACCCCCGTAATGCACGAGGGAAGCAATGAGGAAGACGTACTGCCACTCTTCCCGTGTCTGGGGACAGGAAGCAGTTGTAGTCAAGTTGAGTCACTCCTTAAAGGACTTAAAAACCTCATTTTCTCAATCAGCTTCTGATTATGAAGAATGAGGTACAGCATGAACCTAAAATTTTCTGCCAAAGTTGAAACAGTTTTGGTTGTTTCACATGAAAATTTCTATATTTGTGTTTTTGTATTGTGTGAATTGGGCAGTAAAAGGTGATGTCACTCATGTCTTTGCACCAATCAGCAATTGTCCTGCATCAAAATCTGATGACAGTTTCGTTGCTGTTTACTTATGTTGCCAGAACAATCAAATATGAAAAAGCCACACCCACACAGTTCTGATGAAGCAGACTTGTTTTTGAGTGTTACGCTTGAAGCAAACAATACCTAAAAATGTTTTTCCCAAACTTTAAATTTAATTGTTGCACATGTAGTAATGAATAATTGATGTCGTAGAGAAGTGCTTGATATTTGACACCATGTTTTCAGGGGCTTTAGGAGTTTGCAAATATTCCCATCTGCTTTATCCTGCATTAACATTCACATCACTGCACTGTATAAATAGAAATGACTCACCTTGTTTTTTGTCATGGCGCCCACTATTAGAGGGCAGACCATCCCTGACAAGGTACCCACACCGTTGGATATCCCCATGAGGATGCTGGCATAGCGAGGAGCGATGTCTAGATGGTTGACATTGAAACCTGCAACACAGAAAGAGTGAATATTGAAAGTTTTGCACTTTTTTGAATAGAAAATGAAATGAAAAAAATAGAAAATAGAATCATTTTGAGACTCACCTGATATTGCAAAACCACTAAAACCCACAGCCAGGACTAAGAAAGAGATGGCCATGCCCTTACTGTGAGAATAACCAACTACCAGTAAGAGAGTGGCCTCCATACCAAACCCTAAAAACAAGAAGACAAGAGTTAACTGATGTACTGAAGAGGAATACTTCTACATTATCATATTAATAGATGAATATTTGATTCATAAAGCCTCACCTCCACAGTTCATGATTTTACGGACCATAGTGGTGGACATGATGTTGTGAGTACGCAGGTAGTCGGCTAACTGGCCTCCTAACGGCACGATGATGGTCATGACCAAGTGAGGGAGCGCCGACAGTATCCCAACCTGAGAAACCGTCAAACACACACGTCAGAAGTGGATGTGACAGCGACAAAGAGACCCGTCACAACAAAGATGATTCTTTCAGTCTCAGAACAAATCTTTGCCTGCGTTTTAACCTCTGACTGCAGCGTCAAATCTGAGCAATATATCACCTGCAGTAATCACAGGATCTCATCCTGAAGCTGAATTACAGCTGCCAGACCTGCTTGATTCATGCTGCAGACTCTCACGGGAGGGCAAAGATTATGAGATTTGAAGATTAACTGGAAACTGTTGCTTAGATGAGGCACTCTAGGAATATAAAATGGCCAAACCACAGCCCCTATAATTGATTCATTTTGTTAAATAGTGTTCAAATCTATTTTCATAAAGTGAAAGGGAAAGTTAGAAATATCTTGTGACAGGGCACTGAAAAAATGTCACCTTCAATTTAAAAAACTGAGGTAATGATTCCCAATAAATATTTTCAAAGTGAATTCATCTGACATTTTAAGTCAAGGCGAACCATTTAACAGAGTTAGGCATATTACTTATTTGAATGGTAATAGATAAGTCACTTCACTATATGCACTAACCTCTCTTTCTTCTTAATAATTAATTTTAGGTCGATTCTAATAGATATTTGTAATATTTGGCCTCCACAGCTAACAATCCAAATAACACTTTTGTCAACTTTAAAATGATTCTTAATATTAATTAATAGAATAAATACACAATGTTAGACTGTTACAATAGCGTTACAATATACACTGAATGAACAGCAGCATTGTTGTACTTTTTTCACTGCAGGATAGGACAGAAAATGTTTGATTTGTATTTTATAGAAATGAACTTGCACTGAACTTAAACAATTCATATCTGAGAAAATCATAGCTTGTAATCCTGAAAGAATCACATCATGTTTGAGGGTACTTTTAGGGCTGATACCAGGCATTATAAGGGATTTATTTACCTTGCTTATTTCAAAACCAAACACCTCTTCAAAGTACGCAGGCTGGCTGATGAGGAGCAGATAGAAGGTCCAGCTCCTGCAGAAGTTGGCCACGATGATTGCATAGACGGGCATGGAGGAGAAGAACTTCCTCCAGGGGGTCTTGAATTTCTGTTAAAACAGAACGTGACAAACAGAAAATCAGCTGGATGAACTGTACTTGTCATGGTGTTATGAATCAAAGGGTACTGAGTGATGAGAACTCACTTCCATGGCGCCCATCAGCTGGGCACTTTCACCGATGCTCTCCTCGATGTAACGGCGCTCCTCGTCGGTGATGGTCGGGTGCTCTGCGGGACTCTCATAGGACACCAAGATCCAGAACAGGTACCACACTAACCCAAAGGATCCTGTGCAGATCATAAGGAGGACGGCATCAAGAATCTAATTTATTTAACAGAACGTGGGTTAGTCAGTACAAACTCAGGAGGTACAGCTTTATTTTAAAATCTAGTTTACATCCCAAAAATTCTTAAGACATCAAATATGTTGGTCTGAATTTTGGGGAAAATGTCCAGTTTATATAATGGTGCAGCCATAAAAATCATGGATATTTGGGTTTGAATATTTCACTCAGTGTAAACATCACATAGATTCACTGAAGAGCTGGAACAAGCGGGTACAGAATGCACACTATACTATGCTGTCAGACAGTGTGGAGTTAAAATGAAGTGATTTTATGACAGTGACACTCACCGTACACGTAGAAGACAGAGGACCATCCTGTGTACTGGACCAAGATCCCGGCCAGAGGCATGGCTATCACTGCACCAGCGTAGGATCCTGCACAGGACACATAATATTATGACCAAGCAGAATTTGATCCTGGCTGCTCATTCAGAGAGCCGTGTTGTCCCACAACTGTGTTCAGGAGAGATTTACACACATTTAAGGGGCTATATTTTGCAATTAGAAACCTGCTTTTCAGCGTATGAAGTAATGTGATGATAAAATCCATATCTTCTTTTTTTTTCACAGAAACCGGACTATGTGTGTTGTAGATTAAATACCACAAAAGGAGATGGTGGCCAGACGACTTCTCTCCAGCGGTGGAGCCCATTTACTCCAGATCCCGTGGCAGGCTGGATAAGTCACTCCCTGCACAGTGACAAATGACATCACAGTCACACAATGAACACAAAAGGGTCACTTTCCACCAGCTTGAACATATTTCTCTAAATTTTTCCGGCACAAACTGTTTCTATTTTCTAAATTCATCAATCAAGCTCACATCCATTTTTCCACTTTCAGTCAATAGAATTTACATCATGTACAGACACGCCACTTGATTGACGTAGTCTGTTCTCATTTGCTAAAGACGCACAAGACAAATTGTGGTTAATAACAAACAAACTGACATGCATTGTAGCTGACCTTTCTAATAGAGACTAATGGCTTAGGTGTGAGTCAGTGCAAATTCAAGCTGACTACCCAGTTCATGGAAGAAAAACTGAATTGCTCCCATTAAATCTTCATTACACACTAAGTGGCATACAATCAACTATTGATAGACACAAATTGCTGGGGCTTGCAGTGGGAGACACCCTGAAATGCTAATGTTTAATTTGCAGTAATAAGTCGATGGGCGCCGAACGCAGGCTGCTCTGTCTCTCAATGGTCATGAGCTCCTATTGAAACCACAGTATGCAGCCAAACAAAATAACAAAAGAGAGCGACCTTCAGCCTGATAATAGCATCTCTCTCTGAAATCTTGTCCTTTCTATCGAGCTGTGGGAGCCGCCCCCATCAAGTGGTTTTTATCTCTTTTGTTCATTGTGTTTCTATGTGAACATGGAGCAATTTTGTCCAGATAAACCAATACACTATAAGCTGCTATTCAAGGGGTTTAGTGCTGTTTGCTGTTTGTGGACTAATCCGACTGATTGTGTACAGTATAATGAATGGATCTTCTCCATAATGGGGCTTTATTTTCCAGCACAGGTCCAAATAGAAAGCAAAGCAGAACAGTATGAACACAAGATTTCCGTAAAACGCAGTTTAATACAAAATGTCAGGACAATTTCATTAGGGGTTGAGTTCAGCTCTCGGCTTGATAATGAGGCATCATTTTGGAGTCTTTTAAAGGTCAAGATCTGACGTGCAAACTGTGCATCAGTACCTCCACCAACCCTTGTAATATCCTCACAAAGATGACACATCCATAGTGCGCCCGGGCAGCAGAGGGAATGAACATGTTCAGGGTAGATGTCAGCACGATGGCAGCCCCAAAAACTCTGCACAGACAGTGAGTTTGGATTATTTGTCAGAATATTAAGAAAACAAGATCATCGTCTTATTCAGTGAGACAAAAGAGTCAGTTTCAAGTACTTCCAGTAGATTTATAGATATTATATAATGTTAATTCTATAGTGGAATAATACTGTTAAGGAGGATAAATCAATCCTAATTGTATGCCACACACACACACACAACAGGCAGTTATTCAGCTTCCAGGGGAGTGAGGACAGGAGGTGTTTGCAGCAGAAGGCGTCAGTGGGCTCAGCTGACTTGGCATGATGAAGCTCTTCAAAGATTCGCATCTTATTTAGGCTCCATTTGCCTCATGAAAAATCTAACAATCCAAGGATTTATAGTACGTCTGAG
This sequence comes from Thunnus thynnus, assembly GCF_963924715.1. Classification (NCBI taxonomy): domain Eukaryota; kingdom Metazoa; phylum Chordata; class Actinopteri; order Scombriformes; family Scombridae; genus Thunnus; species Thunnus thynnus. Next base: position 20,890,109 of record NC_089521.1, on the reverse strand, counting down.
ATGACCTTATCCGCCTTCACATGGCTTTTTATCTCCTCCTTAAGCAACACTTTAATATTTATATGATTCTACAAAGAGGTTTTTACTGTTTTGTTGTAATAATTTGCGTCTACAAATTATGAATATTAGTTTAAAAATACAAAATATGCAATAACATGTACACATATCATTCATTACTTAATTACTTAAATATATATCTGAGCAGGCTGTATATACTGTACATAACCACCTACTGTATGAATATTAAAAAATTATCATATTTTTTAACACATTCAATATATATTTCAGCACTTCTCATACCATTACACACCTTTACACCACTTATATCCTTTACAATTTACAAATAAACTGTTCTACTTGTATATAGACATGTATGTTGTTATTTCTAAATGTATTTTTTCACCTACTTGCTTGTACATAATGGTGATATGTTTATATTTAATGATCTGTGTTCAGCTGTGTAATAAAACCAATAAAACCAATAAAGCTGATCCTGTATTCCTCTACAGATTGATCACAGATCTTTGTTTCCCACGCATGACTGGTACAGTAGCTGACTAATCAGTTGTTATTGGAATAATGTGCTATATGTCTATTGAAACCATACTACAATCATTGCTCATAACCGCATTTCACACATGGCTTTCGGCTGGTGTGGTTGCCATGCCTCTGAACATAAAGGATTAGACATGGTCGTCTCGTGGGAGCTCATTAACATGAGGAGGCACGTCCGGCGGGCATCAGCCAAATCCCCAGTTTATCTGCTGTAAGGTCAGGCTTCTTTCTTCAAACCATGACAGACCAGCGCAAATATTACACCTAAATATTAATAATACTTTAAGATAAGAAAGTAATAATATAATATCCTATAAGAGCTCTTACTAGCCTACATACATACTCTACCTACAATATTTTTTTGCAGTTAATCATAAGAAATCATCTCGTGCATTTACCTGTTTGCAGCCAGTCTTGAGGAAATATATCCTCCTGGAATCTGAGTAACTATGTAGCCCCAGAAGAAGGAGCCATGAATCATCCCCACAGTCTCTGGGTCCCAGTTGAATTTCGCTTTCTTTCAGATACAAACAAAATAAATAAAAAATAAAAACACATTTTAATTACTTTTCTATTTTTCTCCAGTGAAATCTTTAACAAAAAAAAAAAACCCCAGCTGTAACACGGTGATAAATGACTCCAAGTGTGAAATGCTGTCAGTAAAAATATTTTTAGCCGGATATCAAGTCTAATCTAAACTGACGCTCTGATGCTTCATACGTGACGTCAGCGTGCCTATAAAGTGATCGATTAAATAGTAATAAAAGCAGGAAAATAAAAATATTAAGAACCTGCAATTAGTTTGTTTCTTTTTACTATAATATACAGCCCAAACCCATGAATTTCAATTAAAAACGGCTTCATAGAGACTTAGTTGAGGTTTTCCAAGTGGGTTTAACTACTAAAGCCCATCGATCAGTCTATTGGCTCTGGCCCTCATTACCTATCAAACATGGGGGCTCGTGGGGTGTAAACGGGGCGGAGTTTACAGTCACCTCTTTGATGATGATCTTGCCGTTTTGATGGATTGTGCTGTTATTGACCATGCTGACGATGGCCACACCCAAGTTACATCGGATGCCGAAGGAGATGCAGAAGCCGAGCCCGCTCAGCATGGCGATGATGTATCTGCGCGGGAGCCCGAAACACGTACAGTCACACAGGGGCTTCTTCCGCTCCTGGCCATCCCTGGGTCTCCCATCCTCCGTCAGCTCGATCACTTCACCTGTTTGCTGCTTTCTTTCCAATCTCCTGCACGACAAGCCGTCAAAATACTCGTTTTTACTCGTTATATCCACAGCTGGATGAATGAAATCAAACATCCGAGGAAGCAGAATTGAGAACTACGAGGAGAAAACGCACTATTTCGTTCATTTTCTCAAAAAAACCCCGAAAAACTGCAGAATAACCCCCCTGTATATACTTCTATATTTATTCACATGCCTCTTAAAGCTTATGCAACAGAGGAAATTAGCTCTTATCTTCACATTGTGGTCTTTCATCCACAGGCCTTCATCATTTCTTATTTCTTTCTTTGAATTTGGCACAGGCCCCCTAAAGCCTGCACCGTTTTTTTTTAGTAAAGTCAGAGTGTTTTTTTTGTCGTTCCTTGCTGAAATTCTCCATGTTTCTGTAAAAGAAAGGCTCGTTGACACACGAAGAGAAAATGACCTTCATACCGCATTGCAGCAATATCAGCATCACACTTAATTTTGCCTTTTTTTGTTTTTTAATTAACTCTCATAAATGTGGCGTCGGTATGTTGCTTTGTGTCTCCCCTGGTCAATTTGTCAAAATGAAATTGAAGTTTAATTTAAGAAGAAGAAGAAAAAAAAGAAACTAAACGTTGAAATCTGAAGGCCTCATCCTGTGAAATAACAGGCCTGCTGGAGCTTCAATGAAACCAACAGATTTTTTTTTTCTTCTTCTTTCACAGCTTCGAGTCACGTTTCTGTTTTGCAGCTTGTAATCAAATTCATCCATTTAAAGCCATTTAAGCCCCAAGAAATAAACGAATAAGATGTGTGCAGGAGCTCACACGAGCAGCTAAAAACGTATATTTTGTACATGATTCGTATTTTTAGATTTGTACAAAATTCGTTTTTTTCTGGCTTAATAATTGCGATGATATGAAATAATAGTTCAGTTTTAGACATCTGCTCCTCTACATCCAGCTCCTTTATTCTATTGACTCTGATCATCTGTTTGCTTTTCAATCAGTTATCAGTTTTCTTTCGCACTGCGTTTCATTTAGCTCCTTCTGACACTGTGAAGAAGAATATAGGAAGTCAATTGACGTGAAGTGCATCGATCTTGAATTAATACAGATGGATACATAAGGTAATAGATATCCTCCGACCTTGTGTCACGACTCGTTCTGTTTCATTAATTATTAAAAAACACCCACAGCTGCTGGTGGAGGGGGGATCATCCTCCAGGGAAATATCTGATCCTTAAATATTCGGGCCACACGACTCTGCATTCAGCATCCTATCCGTAATTCATCTTTAAAAAAGAGAAATTTCCCCTCTTGGATTCATTTGTGATTAAGGAATAAACACGTTGAAAGCCAATGCCAATGTTTTGTGTGATCTTCACATCTGGATATTTCCTATTTTTTTAATTTCTCACAATAGAATACATTCTGTGTTTATAAAACAAGAATAAATGGTCATTTCTTCGCCTTACCTGTACAGATTCCCGAGGGCCTTTCCTGCGATTTGTTTTATTCCCTCTTTAGAGGTAGGGAGAGCTTTCTCCTTGCCTGGCTCCATATCCAAATGATCTTTTTTTAAAAATTCTATAATACTATAACAAATGGAAGTGCGGCATTAATGAGCATATTGTTAAGATATTAATCCAAATAATGCGCCTCTTTCTTTCAAGCAGAAAACGTCTCGATGTCCTGAAAAGATGAGCTGGAGAAAGAAGGGGAAACACGTTCAGTCTGAAAGGGCTGGTTTCACAGTCACAAAACAGCAGTCAAATAAGTCCGCTTCTGCCTTGCGCAATGTTAATCCATGCAGTGCCATCTTAAGATCCAGCCAGCGATTAGAAAAACAGCCAAACAGAAAATAAAAAAGTTGAAGATTTTTGAAAAGATTCACTGAGAAATCGTGGTGGGAAAATGGGTGGACAAGCCTCAGCCAGTGGAGGTTATCAGGAGCACCGGTCTGATCTGAGGTGAGGATCTCCGGTGAGGCAGCAGCCGGAGGAGGTTTCAGCACCGCGGACAGCGCACAGCTAGTCTACCTGTCAGCAGCTCCGCGCAGCGCCCCTCCTCCCACCACTCCTCTCCTTTAATTCGTTTACCACTTAGAAATCTGGGAACGGCGACAATTGCGTAACCCTTCTCCCTCACTTTCATTTAACTGAATAGAAAAAAAAGGTGAGGATGAGCTCCGACCACTTATAAATCACTTACTGCAGCAGGAGCAAATCAACGACCCCCCCCCCCGCCCCGTTACCCCCTTCTCCCAACCTCTACATTTCTCTTGACCTGCGACGTTTACAGACAGTGAAACTTCTGAGCTAAAACTGAAGATAGGCTTGGTGTTCACTAATAATTCTAATATTTTTCACTGAAGAGAGAAAGAAAATTGAATGTGGAGTCAGACTGTAGTACAGTAGATATGCAGTCAACCACGCAGAGGCAGTGTTGTGTAAGAGATCTCAACTGATAGGAGATGAAATGAGATAGACTGGGAACCATTGTTATATACAGTGTATTTATCAAATTTCACCAATTAAAGAAAACAAGTGATTAAACAAGGAACGTATAAATGTTTTAATACAGTTTCATTGTTTATGACATAAGACATAAAGAACAGTATTAATGTACATCTTTAGGATCTAGGTGCAGGCAGTGCGCACACAGGACTGACAGTAGCCATCCGCTGCCTTTTTCTCACCTTCATCCGGGTCTGCTTAGATATCATAGAGGCTACCTGCATCCCAGGACACTTGGGAAACAAGACAGCAAAAGTGACGCGAAACTCCCTCTTGAACTGGCGGCCTATGAAGCAGCTGAACAGAGGGTTGACGCAGGTGATGAGGCTGCAGATGCACATCTCCAGGGCGAAGGCCAGGTCTGCAGGGCGCCAGGAGGCGGGGTTGTCAGGGTAGACCGCTCGCATCACGATGGCTGCGTTGCGGATCAGGTGGTAGGGCAGGTAAAACAGGGCAAAGAGGACCAGCGCTACGCTCAGCACCCGCCGGAGTCGCCGCTGCTTGTTGTGCGGGTCGGGGCGGCAGGGCCGGCGGCGCAGCTCTCCGACGCTGCGGAGGCCGCAGTAGCAGATGGAAAGCAGCGGGAAGATGAAGCCGATGATGGAGCACAAGAGGGAATAGGGGAGGGTCTCCCCGGTCCCACTCAGCAGTATGTACAGGGCGCACACGGTGCGGTTGCTCTCAGGGCAAGTCTGGATCATAGTCATCTTGGCAACAGGTATGCTGAGGACCAGAGCGGCCACCCAGACCACCACACACAGCACACAGGTCTGCCTCCGGCCCAGCAGCATCAGAGAGCGCAGCGGGTGCACGATGGCTAGATACCGGTCCACACTGATGCAGGTGACGAAGAAGATGCTGAGGTAGAAGTAGTTGTGATAAAGCATCCTCACAGTCGTGCAGAATGGCAGCCCCAGGCTCCAGTACAGCCGGCCCAGATGGTAGTGGATGAGGAAAGGCAAAGCCAGCAGCCAGGAGGTGTCAGCCAGGGTCAGGTTGAAGAGGAATACCGTGCTGCGGGTCCAACGCCGCAGGCGGTGGATGAAAACCCAAAGGGAGAGCAGGTTGAGGGGCAGCCCGAGGATCAGCACCGCCAGGAAGAAGGACGGCATCACGTAGAGCTGAACCACCGGTAAACCTTCACGGGTGTCCAGGTTGCAGTAAGCTTCCTCTGGAGGCTGGACACAGAGGTTCAGCTTAGAGTTTCACATGCAGTGGCATTTAAAGATAGTTTGTGTTCCTTCTGATGCTGGAAAAAGTGTTTTTTCTTCACTTCACCTAAAACTTAATTTAATTGTCATCTTATTGGTTGTTAAACACACAAAACATGAAAGATACTGACCGGTATATCCCTTCATAGAAAACATACTCAACTTATGAACCATCCCTGGTGAACAAATTAAATACACTGAAAACCATCTTATGTAGTTCCATAAATCTAGATAAAATGTTTAAAATCACAGTGAACATTTCCAGCCTACCTGCACCTGAGTGTTGCCCATGTCTTTGTTTCAGTGGCTTAGTCGTGTACCAAGTGAAACAACCATGCCAACACATTTTGGTGTAAAACACACCCACCAGTGAGAACAAACAGTGAATAGTTATCAGTGTTCTCTCAGGCCATCTGTTAGGTCAACAGCAACTTTCATTCTTTCAGGAAAGGAGCAGAGCAAAGAGACCAGTGTGGATGGTCGACATGATAGAAACACATCAAACACTTACTCAAGTTGAACTGCACTTTATTCTGGATTTATCTTTGCTTACATATTTGGATACAGAATATAATATTACAAAAAAAAGAGAAAACAGAACAAAATTAATGAAAACATGAAATTGTAACTTTAATCATACAGTAAACAGGTTCACTTCTTTTATGTAACAGTATAAAATAAAATATTACTAAAGGATAAGAAAAGAGGACAGACATAATAAAATGTTTGAATTTAAAAGAGATGTACAAAAAAATAACAGGAAACACAAAGTATGAGAAGTATTAAGGCATCAACAGGCACTAATTTAGCTGAGCGTAGGGCAGGAAAAAGGCAAACTAGATGAGTTCAACAATGCCCTCGACTATGTGGTCACAGCTACATGCATCTCAAGCAAACTGTAGATTTAGTTGCCTCAGTTTGAAGCACAACCACTCAGCTATTTTACATAAAATTTAAATACTTTAATAACAGATACTTCTCACATATTTCTATGTAGGCAGCTGATTAAACATTAAAATGTCCTTCATATCATTTGGAAACAAAAGTCCCATCTTTACTCCTTGTTTTTGAAATAGCATTTAAACTCAATATTAACATTAAAATCAAAACAGAGAATTCCTTCTTAGCTACAGTACAACTCTTGTTCCATTTCTATAAACAAAAACACACATTTCTGCTTCAAAACACTGATTATGAATGTGTAGCATCATGACATAACAATTAGACTGACGTGTTTATGTCTTGGTAGTCATGTTTCATTAAGTGCTTTGTGCAAAATTTCGAAAAAAAAAAAAAAAAAGAATGTGTATCTTTCCTTCTCTGCATGGACACAGCTGAGGAAACCAGAAGCATAAGAACCGGGCGATGGCTGATGTGCTTTGTGTAATGGAACAAACATAGTTCAGTAGGTGGGGGCAAGCTTTCATTAGCTCCGACGTGTTGGTAAACAGAAACACATTAAAAAGGGATCTCTTCACTCTCTCCCGGGGCTTTCACTTCTCATCTCCAGGAACAGGACTCACTGTCAACAGTCAACACGCACCAGCTGCTGCAGCTGAACAACTGGCCAATGCAGGAGAAAACCTCCCTTTACTCGCAGCAGCACACGTTTCTCTTCATAAAAAGCTACTTAACTTCACATGTCAGGTTTTGGCCTGGAGAGACTGTTGGGCTGTTATGAGAACGGGCCAGTGAAGTGAAGATAACAGTCTTGTAAATGTGTGTTACATGTGTGCTGAGCCCTTAATGCTTGAAATAAACAATGCTCACATTGATTGCAGTAACTGTAAAAAACAAACAAACAACGAAATGACACTGGAACCCTTCATACAGCTTCACATACACAAAGGAAAAACTTCAGAATGAACAAGCTCTCAGTTTCTAAATTATATTAATTGTCATTTGACTGACACATAGAACCAATGACAAGTGTGTGATATATTAAGGCACCCAGTCTTTGGTTACTTATAGTGGCACTTAAAATAAATAGTCTTGTATTAAAACAAGATGAGTTGCCTGGCTTAGACACAGTGTTTAGAAAATTTCCTCTTTTCTTCCTTATAGCAAATTTAGATTATCCTCAGCACTACAATTACAATAAAGAGTGAAAAGCCATAAGTATGAAACAGAGGTTTAAATTCAAGTGTTTCAGCATGCATGGAGACTTGGTCTTTCACCTGTGTGCACTTCCACTATCAGCAGATTAGTAGACGAGGGATAGCTGAGAATTGAGGAAACCTTTAGCTCCTTAATAAAAGTTGTCTGCGTGTGAGTGTATTGCATAAACGACACAGGAACTACAGCGAAGTGATGGTCACTATCTTAATACACAAGCAGGGCAATCTACATCACCATGTCCTCCCATTACGTCCAGCTGATTGACCAGCAGCTTGCTGGGCTAGAGACACTCTGACAGCACCTCATGTTTGGGTACAGACGGATAGATCATGGGCGTGCAAGTACACTCGTCGTTGTTGATTTGGCTGAGTTGAATCTTCAGCTTCTCCACTTCGTAGTCGTGGAGATACTCCTGGACCAGGTAACGCTCTCTCTTGATTCGAGCACTCACTTCAGAGGGAACATCGGGAATCATCCAGGCCACAAAGAACTTGACCACGAACACAACGTGCTGTGAGGGAAGAAAAGACAACAGATTAGTTTTGCTTGCTAGAGTCATCAGAACTAAGAGCTGCACAAGTAACACATAGACTCAGGATTTGTAATCCACAATATGGAAATTGTGTGTGGGAGAGAGGAGTTACTATTCATGACTACAGCCCAAGGTAAGAAATAAAAGGCTCAGTTCAAGAGGTCAGTAAGTGTTGGTGGTGCTGGTGGAAGCACTGGGGCCTGTTACCTCCATGATAATGATGAAAGCCATCTTGGCAGCCAAAATATGCCAGAACTGCATAGTGTGGGAGTACTGCTTCTCATGGCCGGGAGGGTAGCGGTAATCACGATACCTACAAAGAAAGAAGAAATCAGAGATTTAAATTTATTGCAGATTTTTATCAAAGCTTTGATTCAAGATTCAAGATGGTTAATTAGCATTCTTCAGTCAATTGTGCAAAGATGAAAGAAATAGTATTTACTCTGATATCATGGTGCAGACAACATAATATCTATATAAGTGAAATGAAAACAATACACATACAGTCTTAACCATGCATCATTTAAATATAAATTTAAATGGTGATGTAAGTAAAGCGGCTACATCAAATATTCAGCAGAGCTGTATTTATAAAGCTTTACTTCTTTCAAATTCTCAGAGAAAAACCTTGGAGTAGGAATGAGGCTGGCGAGTAAACAGTTTTGTTATTGTCAACAAATCCCATAAAATCAGCAATGCTTTAGTCCATCTCTCAAAACTTTCTGACTTCCACAGCTTGCCTGTGACACTCAAAAATCTTTGAGAATTGATCAGAAACATTGAGTCTCATTTTTAAAAATAAGGTTCAGTCATTTTTTAAATCAGCTGTAGTTTTTAGGTGTTGATAGTGCATTTGTTGGACATTATTAGCTGTGGATTTGGTGCGGTAAAGAGTATTTATTGTAGCAGGACGGTGTGTGTGGGATTGACCTCAAATATTGACAGTGCAAATGTTCACTTTAGTGAAGGAACATGTCACCCAGTGCAACTGTGTGGCTCACTGATGTGTTTTTAATAGTTTTTGGACAACAATGGACGTCTAAAGCACAAAGGAATAAGCTTCAGCTACAAAGGTAATACTTAATAGGATCAATTTACTGTTGGTTTTGCACTTTTTGGGGGATTTATTGAAGGTTAGAAAAACATAAAATATCAGCTGATTCATTTTTTTTTTTAAATTTCATTGAAAATACTAAAGCTTGCACCAATGTCAGGGATCCAAAGAAGGAGTGAAAGTGAAAACATGCCTTATATCCACAGTCTCTCACTCTCTCTGTCTCACACACACACACACACACACACACACACACACACACACACACAGAGCCTTTCAAGCACACACACCTGCAATTAGTGATGGAGCTGTTGAACCAGGAGGGGTTCTCCCCGTCCTCAGGTTTGTTGGCTTCTTGAAACGCTGAGATATTGAAAACAGACAAGCTGTTGTTTATGTAGCCTTTCATATTCATCTCACCCTCTGGCTGGTAGGCATACATGTACACGAGTCGAGGGATCATATCAGAGGTGAAGGCCACAATGAATGCCTGGAAAGCAGGAAAATAACATGTTAGAGAAAGAAGACGCACATCTGGGGAAGCTACAAAGTGTGTTATGGTACAACTGGGATGACAAAAAACAGTTAAAACCAATTCAGTGCTGCAAAGGCACATCAGTCTTATGTCATCAATGGAGAGACAGGCACAGCAGAGTCATCTAGTCCAGTGCTCACATTTGTTACAACAGAGAGGACGGCCATCCCGTTGAGGATTTCCTGCCAGGCTCCAATGCTATGGGCCTTTGCTGCCACAGGACGTCTGAACTGAGTGGTGAGCTTCCAGGCGTCCACTCTAACCTCGATGATGTTGTTGAAAAGGGCCAGCAAGGGTGCCAGGGGAAAGGAGGCGACAAACAGCGTGATGAAACCAAACTGGATCACTGGGACAATGAAAGGAGGGAGGTTAGAGAGGGACAGTAGGGTGGAAACAGCACCATCTGCAGGTTCTCAGAGGACACTATCTATCTATCTATCTATCTATCTATCTATCTATCTATCTATCTATCTATCTATCTATCTATCTATCTATCCTCTGTTGTGAAATCAATACTTATTTTACATTATTTTACTGAAGTTTAATTCATTTCTTCCCAGCATCACACACAGTTTACAGGCTTTCACTTACAGAAATCTGTGTTTGTGCATATTCCTCAACTTTGCTGCAGTATTTAAACAGATAATTACTGTGTCTGTTTGTCACAGTAATTACTAATGTTTGTCTCAGTTTTGTTCCAGACCTGGACTGGACTGAAATTAGACTAAGATGGTCTTGACTGCAGCCTAGTCTGTCTCTAAACATATCTCTCTGAATCTCTGCACCTCTATGTCATGGTTTGTACTGGATGTTTACCCATCTCCAAGTACTCGTAGAAGAGGCCCAGATGTCCAAAGCACTGTAGGTCATGGTCTTGCTCCCAGCGGCTGTACAGACTGTCTGGGTGGCTTCGTGCCCTCCTGCTGCCCCACCAGTTCATCAACCACCTGAAGGACACAGAGGGGCAATAGAGAGCTTTGTGGTAACATGACACACCCTCTGACAGCTATACTGAAGGCTACATCGTCCTGTGAACAATGGCAGTCAAGGAATGACTGCATTTCTAAACATAGAACCTGTCCATCTGAACTGAACAGTCAAGGTTAATTTCGGTTTTGGTTTTGACTGGAAACTGATTATTCACCCACCGATGACTTGATATCATAATCTTTTAGATTTTGTGTTAAGATTATACCTGCTGGTTAACTGTTTTATCTACAAAACACATCTGATCCACAAAAAAAATCAAAAAAGTAATAAACAAGGCGCCAGCCACTGTTGATATAGTCATGAGTTATGCGATTCAGCTATACTCTTGAGTGTAATGAATTTCTGTATCTACAGTATTCTGTATGCAGATGAAATGTGTTTTGGATGACTGGTTCAGTTGGAGTACTCACGGGACCAGAGCCTCCTGGATGTTTCCCCACACCTGTTTACCAGTCATCACAATCACCAGCTGGGTGGTCAGCTCAATCAAACAGCCGCCAGGATCACACTGAATGCAGACAGGTTGAGGTAGAGGGAGGGTGGGGAAAAAACAAACATCAACTCAAATTTAAGCTCAAGTCGAATTACTAGTACTGATCTTATACAGTGTAAGGTTGACATATCTGGTACCTCTTCATTCCTCAGTTGGCTCCACTCGCCAAACATGTAAGCATACTTTCCAGGATAGCCGACAAACTTGCCCTTAAAAAAAGCCACATAGAAGCAGGAGGAGTAGTAGTTGACAAACTGGAAGAGGAACATCTTCACTGTCAGTTTGTTCTCATACTCCAGGTGGGTCTTTGGAATTTCTGTCACATAGTGAAAGGTGAGAAACATATTTTAAACACATAAACCAAAAGGTGAATAAAATTTTACACTTTAACAATGTCAAGGACTATTATAACATGCACTGATGTGTGGATAAATAAAGACACAGATATATAATAATCTGGGATACGCTCTCTCTCGCTCTGGCCCTTACCCATGTCAGTGATCCAAATAGCCACTCTTTCATACATAAGGTTGAGGATCATGATGATGACAAAGTTGATGCAGGACGCGGTGACAGAGGTGGCCAGCTGTGGAGTGATGTAGGGACCAACCACTTGCAGGTGGGAGGTGGGACTGTCCTTCATGATGCTGGCGAAGGCTGCATATACCGCCAGACGGTACGCTATCACTCCAATGATGCAAGCAATGATCAATGAGATCTTCGGGACAGAGACAACAGTGACAAAATGAAAGACAGCTACATGGCACACAGCATATCACAAGACAAAAATTCAGTACAAACATCACACTAATTATGTTGCAAGTGCAAACACCAGAACACAGTTAGACATTTGGACAAAGCAAAGTGAATCATAGCCAACATAGATGGTAGAAGTAACTGACAAGCTTGAAGGACACACACATGCCCCATGAAAACACATCTAGCATGATCGTCCCATTAAGCTCAGTAACATGCGACAGGGTTTTTCCAAACGATGGGACACAACAATAATCCATTCTGGTCAGATGATATTAGTGATTATGATGAACAGTATGATGCAGAAGACAAAAGACAGATGGTGGAAGGACAGACAGAAGATGAAGGCAATTTAGCAAGATCAAGATCAAAGATACTATGCTCACCCAGAACAGGACGGTGGCTCCAGACAGACATGTGCGTGCACACTTGCTTGTTATGGGTAAGTAAGGCTCCATTTCCTACATCATAAGTGAGCAAAGCATAAGCACAGGAGTCAGTCACCCATTGTTATATCCTGAAAAGAAAGCTCTAAAAGGCCAGGTTCCTTTAATTACCACTCGCCCTAAGATGTGAAGCAGAGCTAAGTCACCCAATCAGAGTTCTAGTTGTTTCAGTCTGGGTCCAGTTCTTTCATCTGACAGTCTCCTGATGAAGCCATGCTTTTGCAAAAACTTCTTTCAAGATACTGATCAATCAGACATACAGTAATGCGGTAGAGAAGGAAACTCGTGCCTCTGAGTCTTTCCAGAAATGTCTGTTATCCACACAGACTACATGACGCCAAAAGCTCTTCCACACCAAACTGGCATTCTATGTTGAGTGCCACCCTTACCCAGAGTGTTACGGTGGCCCAGCACAGAAAACATTTCCCCATTAGATTTGTAGGAGTCCTGTCAAGAACATACTCCAGTTCCTACAGATGGGTGGGATGTGGTCAAGGTAAATTATAGCACCCGGTTTCTGTTCATTTTACAAGTCTGTGTCTATCACTATCCTTTCTATTCCTCGTTTCCTGAAACCACAGTAGGTCTATTAAACTGAGTAAGTTCAGAGTCAAACCAGCTTTTTAGTCCAGCAATTGGCCTAATGAATGACTGCAAGCAGCTCAGTGTGTAGAACCTGTATCCAATAAATACAAATGATACTATAATCTGTGATCATTCAAAGTCCTACCATACATCATATCTGCTGGTTAAAGCCTTATAGAAGCTACACAAACTTAAAGCTGTAAATTAGAAGTAAGTTAATATTTCATGAGAACAAAAGCACCTGAGTGATGCGGTTCAGCTTGCGGTTGGTGCACTTGGTCTCATACTCTGGCCGAAGCTGCAGTTGTTGCTGCTCCTCCTCAAAGTCAAACAGATCCCACTCGTACTCGAGACGGGCCTGCCGCCTCTTCCAGAACTCCAGGAACAGCGTCACTGCAGAGCATATGACCCGTCACACCAGAGGTATCAAGGTTAAATAGTAACCTTGTTCAGTTTTATTGAATCGGTATTTATAGCTTTTGGAAAAAGCTTGGCATGCCAAGTGTTGGATCTCAAAGTCTCAACAAATAAAACCAAAACTATGTACAACTATAACTACAGGTTACTGAGAACATTTTTTTGTAATTTGGGTGAAATTACCCTATAAGTTCAAAGTGAGAAACAGTGATTATGAATGACTAATAGAAATTTAACAGCTGCCACTAGATGGTGCACTGGGTCAGAAAATAAAAAATGCAGAAAGAAGACATAGTTACTCACCCCAAATCCCCATGAATATGGCAAAAAACACTGTTGCCACATTGTCGAATAGGTGCGATTGCTGAAAGAAGAACATGTTTGAGAATTAGTGAGGTAATGAAAAACTGATTTGTTGACAATGAGTTGTAACCACCTTTTGAATGTCACATATTATTGGAAGAATATGAATCATGAACAAAAACAACTCAGTCACAAAGCAAGGATGTCTCACCCATGATGAGTTGCATGTTGAGTTGAGTTTCCAGTAGCTACATTTCTTGTCACACAGCGGACACATGACAATATTGCCTCCGATTTCCTCACTACATATTTCTTTACTGGAGGGAAAAGAGGAATTTTTTTTTTAATAGACATAACAATAACATTAATAATATAAATAAACAACCAATGATACAATGACATCTGAAAGACCAGCAAAAATAACTATCTCAGTATTCTTTGTAAAACTCACCTCCACTGGTTCTCATTGTAGGTGAGGTATCCGTAGGCAAAACAAATTGTTCCTACGACTGCAGCAAGGAACAGCATCTCAGTGTAGAACCCCAGCCACGCAAAATAAATACCAATCTTCTCCCCATAATACTTCCTGTTGAAGGGAAAAATAAAATTCATGTTGTAAATTCTTTCACCAGACTCATGTAAATACACCACAGATGTGAGGATTTTGTTCTACAGTATTACCTTATAAGGTTGAGGGGCTGCTCTTTGTAGCAACACAAGAATCTGGCCCAGTGATTGTAGAGACTATACCTCTCACTTTCGCAGTTAGGATCCTTCGATCTTTTCCAATATCTAGACTGCACACACGCAGAAGACACAGTTAAATACCACATTCACTGCATTAGGTGCACTGTTATTCATCCTTGGTGTGCAAACACTGCCTCAAACAGGATGTTGCTGTTGAAAAGCAATTAGGTCACATTCCTTTCCGTTATCCTATGATAAAAAAAAAAGCCAAAAGTTTAGCAAAAGAGGCTCACATCATGCAGAGGGAAGGCAGCCGTGTAGGTGCCATTGTTGAGTAACCTCTTGATTCCCTTCTTGTCTTTATCCCCACATTCGTCCCTTATGTATGAACATCGGGACAGGATATAGTAGACCTTGGCACAGAGAGAAACAGAAGAATTTAGTGTTTTGTTGTTCAGAGGTTTGAAAATTGTTTGGATGAAAAACAGAATAATAAAGTTTCCTCTGTATTCACGGCAGTTTAAAGATAATGGACATTCATTTTTTCACAATAGACATAACCTGCTGAATTTCACTCAACAACATTCAAAAATGTACAGTAAAGAAAATATTACTAAAGCATACTGTACTTATAGCAAATTCTGTTTTGAGCTGAATATCAAGGAAATGTTATAATTTGAGGATCACAAACAAGATAAGAAAGTCATGGTTGATATTTAAGAGATAATTAAAAAGTATTTTCAAAAAATGGTTAAGTAAATAAAATTATATATACTGGGCTGTACTGTACTTGTTTTCATGACTCCTTTCTTGTCCCTGTATATTTACATTAAAAAAATAATAATTTAAAAATATTCTCAAAAAAAAGAGAGAAGAGAGTCATGGTGAAAGCATCCTTACTATCCTGTTGCGAACAGAAGGGGGGAAGAATGTGTTTTTGTCATCGATGAGGAAGAAGTCAGACTTGCTCTTGTTGAACGGAGCCGTGAAGTAGTCTGGCTCAGGGTGCATGATGTGGTCCGGCAGACGAAAGGGAGTGGACAGCCAGTTCAAGGGCATCTCGCTGTGGTTCGGGATGTCGTTGGCCTTGAATGGGACCTTGATCTTCAGTACTTCTGCATAGGTGGCCAACACTTCCCACGGAGCGTGGATCTTCACAAAAAAAGTTTTTCCATCTTCTGACTCCTGTTGATTATTACAGTGAACAAAGTGTCACAGCATAATGAGCACAGGGCTACTGATGAATAAACTAATTCAGTAAAAAACAGTAGATCCTTGAAAAAAGTGCATTTCATAGGTTTTATGTACAGTTTGTTCACTAAAAGACATTAAGTGTTTGCTTTTGCTGTATTACAAATACATTTTTGTGCTGGTTCACTGTTTAAGCACAGAAACATATACATGCATGGATTTGCAGGCGACTACATTCCCTTTTACATGATTAGACATAATTAAATCAGTAACCAGGGGCTCTCACCAATTTATCTTCCGTCTCCAGCTCCAGGCCGACATTCACTAGATTAGCTTCATAAACCTTCCTCCTGTCCTTTAGAGGAAAAAAAAATCCATGTATTTATCAATGTGATTTCAGTTTAAAGCCTTTACTGCCACAACAACGTACAACAATGACAGTAATATTTATTGTATGACACTAATTAGTACACACTAACTGTACTGGCATAATGCGTAGCAATGTGAAATAAAATGTGCTTATCTAATTAAAATTAGATTGAAACCTGCAAATGCAAGTAAATCATTCAAAACAACTAATAATAACAAACAAAATGTTGTCAAGTCAACGTGAGGTGAAATGTGAAATGTCAAGATGACACATCTAGCAAAACACAAATAAATGTGTAAAATCAAAGTGAACATGCAATCACAGCCAGTGCAGTCGTGATAGAAGTGATATGAAACAACTAAACAACAACTATAAACCAGTGTGGACAAGGCGGTGTCAGTTAGCTCAGTGGATTTATCGTAGCAGTTGTAACAGTGCAAACTAGTAGTGAAAGTTATTGTGGTAGTGCAGTGATATGACATACAGTAAGTTACCATATTAGACTCAGGATAAAGTTTAATGTTTTCAGAAATAAGCACATAGAAAGGAATTGTCCATGTCACAGCAATGGAAATTGACAAGCAAACAGAAATTTTATCCCTCATTAGAGCTGAAATTTAGAGCCACATTTTAGAGCCCATGTGAATAATACTCAGGAAATAGCCTCCTGTTTGCCCTTCCTCACGAAGTGGAAACAATGAGCAAGTTCTTGATGGTCAGAGATCTGTTGATTCACTGATTCACTGGCCTCATATCCGTTGTGTGGTAACACCCAGATGTGAGGGCTAACAACCTAGTATCAAACACTAGAAGTCTTTCAACACTCAACAGCTGATAGAGACTTGCCACAAAAAGACATCTACCCAACGACGGTATGGACATGCCTCAGAGTTGATTTAACTAAGAAAATAGGGCTGTGAGTGGATCTCAGTGAAGAAGTGACCTTCTCAGAAAATTCCTTGAGAGGATTACTGATATAAGCTGAGAACAACAGTTTATCTAACTTTATCAGTATTGTGGTATTTGGGGTATGCCACTGACTCACACTGTGAGCTCTGAGGATATCCTGTGAGAACCAGTTCTTACTATGTAAAGCAAGGAGGACCCAGAAAGTGGAAATAACATAATCTGTTCTTTTGTGTGATTGTGATGATTTCAGGATATTTAGTTCAGGCCATAATTAATAATATTCAAAATTACTCCACTGAGTTGGAAATACAGCTATAAAAACAGTGAAACAAAAGCAGTTATTACAACCATCTGCTTGCAGTCAGTGAATTCAGAAAACATAACTTATATGTACAGTACCTAGAAGTCACTTCTTACCTGTTTCTTATCACCATCTTTATCGTCAACATAGGACAGGACAAAATCAACCCTGCGCAGTCCGTCACGGAAGAACACAGAGTCTTTACTTTGTTGTTGTTTGTCAATCTATAACAAGATAGAACACAAGTCACAACATTTAAAACATACATAAGTATAGTATCAGCTCTACAAGCCTTTGGATGCATTCACCACAGCAGACAAGACAATCAAACTCATGTGTCAGTGGCTAACAGCAAAACCCAAAGAACAAGGCCTCCACAACACACCACACGCGACTGTTTGTCTACAACAAACAATACTGATTATTATGTTTTCACTCACATGAATAGCATGCTAAATGCAGGATACCTGTTATGACTAAGAGGTTTCATGTTGCTCATGTACCCTTTCATTGACCAGGATGAGAATAGGTTAAAGAAATCTGTGTTGTGTGACAGACTGAAATCCAGAGAGATAACCAGAATCCTGTAAATACTTCATGGCATCTCAACCAATTAAACAACCTCAGATTTAATATCATAGCAAGGCCAAGAGTATGAGGGGAGGATTACAAATTAATAAACTCCAGTCTCTACAGAACAGGGAGCTCCAGCAGCCATATTCAGGTTAACTCGTGCTTTCTTTGCCTATGCTTTTATTTAATCCTGGAACCCATTGTGGCCGAAACCACCTATATCGGCAACTAAAGAAATTTCTGGCATGTGTAGCAGCTAATGCTAGTCCTGCAGTGGCTGTGTCCTCAGCAGCCTTGGGGCTGAAGGGAAATTAACTGCACAGAAATGCTTCAAGGGAGAAAAGGAAGGCATGAGTGCTTGCAAGTCAGTGCTGCTTCAGCTGTTCAGAAAGCTAAAAATAACCACATACCATGTCCTACTGTCATCACTACACATCACTACAGTGGCTACCTACACAGGACTGCAGACAACTCAGAGAATGCAGACATTTAGTACAACGATGACAAGACATCCAACTCTGCCACATCAATGGCTAATGTGCTCTAGTACTGACAGAGTTTGCCCTGTCCTGTGTGGGTAGGGAGGAAAGGAAGAGCACTTTACCTCCATGGCTCCACTCCCTTTATGGTTATGATGCATCAGCAGAAAGGCCAGCTGCCTCACAGAGCAAAATTGCCTTTCTCTAGGGAGCACTGTCCAGCCCTAAAATCACTGCCTCCCTCCCTCTCTCTCCACCGACCTCCCGGACAGAGGAGCTCCATCCAGTTCACTCGCTTCCCAGGACAAACCCTCACTCGCTCAGACATTCAGAAGAGAGAGAGGGAGAGAGGTAGAAGGAGAGTAGAACAGGAGACTCCTAGTGATGACATCAGCTCACCGGAAGCATAGCTGCTTCCAGCTGGCTAGCTAATGTAATAGGAGCACAACATCAGAAAAGGGGGGTGACATCACTATAGTGTACAGCACTGACCACCAGGAGAGTAAAGGCCTGCAGCAGTCTCTAAAACAGTGGTTCTCAAAGTAGGGTCCAGGCACCCCCAGGGGTCCTTGAAGGGGTTCCAGGGGGTCCCTAGCAAAAAAGGGAATAATTTATTTTCACTATAACTCCACCCATAAGTAACACAATGACAGAATGTGTAACTATTTTGGTCATGGGTTTCATACACTTTCTGTAATAAAACATCCAAAAGCAAAAATCTTCAAATCAGATGGGGGACACTGGGACAAAATCTTATCAAATGGGGGTCTGTGGTCTAATTTGTGTCAGTTTAGGGGCCCTTGATGTGAAAAAGTTTGAGGATCACTGCTCTAAAACATGTTGTCTAATATTTCAGTAAAAACTCAGCTGAAAAGCCAACTGGCCACATGAAGTTATCTGGTCTCTACAAGACCGATAAGGGAGAACATCAGAAAACCAAAACAGATAACATAAACTCCCCAGTCTGACTACTCACTGTTTGAAACCAATCAATTAAAGCTGTAGACCGTGTACAAAGTGCAATTGGAATACTCTTAATGAAAACCAACTGGTCTCAGACATGTTTCACTGATGATGAAAGTAAGACAACTGTTTCAAAGCGCTACAGCTGGATTTACCACACTGGTTCCTACTGTACTAACTTCCTACTGCTGATCTACCGTAAAGGCATTTGTGTCAACGTGTTAAACCTTTTCATGGTTTTCTTATCCCAAATCATTCATACATTCTAACCATGGGTGTGCATTATCTCCCAGACTAGATTAGACCATGTTGACCAAGCAGGGTGGGTGCTTTCTTTAACTGGGATGTCGCTGCAAAACTCTCTAATTTGCCGTAATTACAGATCAGCCGTATGGAATCAGTGCATCTGCTGGGACCTGCCTCTGCTGAGTGAAGCTGGCAGCGTTCTATACATTTACCACTAACCCTAACTACCGGGTGTTTTAGATGTCTTTTATCTTAATAAAGGGGGGTAAATGTAGAACAAGGTGGCTACTAGTTTCAGGGAGGGGCTTTTGAAAATATTATGTTCAAAGCATTTCTTTTTTTGGAAGAAGAGTTCGGAAAAGCCTATATCAAACATATATACATACAACAAATACACACACACACACACACACACACACACACACACACACACACACACACACACACACACACACACACACACACACACACACACACACAAATTCTACATTTACGAAGCTTATACATTTTCAGTTTTTGTTGAAATTGTGAGGTGATATTGTGGGTGGTGGAGGTGTACTGGAGCGCATTATATTGAATGATGTTCCTAATTTTTTGTCCATCCCATTAACATACATGAGGGAAGCAAAATATTAGGAATAGCCATCAGATTCTGGCAGAGAATGTGAATTGAGCTGCTGACTGTTAGGCCCTGATTGATATATTCCAAAAAATTACCACAGAAAGCAGCGGACAGGGACAGCCTACATTTTGGTGTCTGGTCTGTGGATGTGGACGTGTTCCATGAATGCTCACCTGAGAAATCGCTCACTGAACAAGCAAGCAGCAGTTCGTAACAATGAAACACCAACAGCAGCAGTTTGATTTAATGTCTTTTAAGGGGGGATGAACAGAGAGAAAGGAAATGTGAGTTGGTTGATTAGAAGGCTATTAAGCAATCTAGCCCTGGATAATCATGTTTTCTGTCTAGACCTGTTGATGTTTGGCTAACTGTTAGGCTAACATTGACTGAGTAAACATTGATGCGCTCTAATAGTCACCAGAGCGTCACATACTTTCTAAGGGGGAAAAAAGTGATTTGACAAACTAAATATTTAAGGTGGTTGTAAAACAGCATGGTTTTTCTATTAACCTATGTAACTTGATGTAACTTCTCAAACCAAAGTTGCGGCCCTGCCTCCTCTCGGAAACTTCTTGATGTCATCTCGGCTAAATCATAGCCTTTAGCTGGAGGGAACCAGATTACTAGGGAAGCTTATTGCATAAGCTGTTGTTAAAAAAGGGGAAATATTCAACTTTTCATTAAAATTGGTTACAGGCTGCTTAAGCAAGACCAGATTTTAAAGGATTCAAAAGAAGAAGTATACAGTACAGTGTTTGGTTAGCCACAGCAGTTCAGTCCTGTCATGAGCACAGGGCAGGGTTGTGATTAAGTACAGACTGTATACACTAAAAGTACACTCACACACATAAATGCACACATGGTGATACAAACACACACACACACAACTGGTCCTAAGTCTTAAATCTGTCCCCAACAGTAGCCTATGACAGACCACACATACACACACACACACATTTAAACTGTAAACAGTACTTGTCATTTGCCTGGCTGTTTGTGTGTGTGTGTGTGTGTCTGTGTGCGCAAGTGTGCACTTTCTAATTATGCTCCAACACCAGGCTTGTGTTTTCTCTTCAGCGAAGCAGACAGTTATCACAGGTGAGAACAAAGCAAGTGAAAGGGCCTTTTCCAGTTTTAATGAACTCTGATGATGCATCGACACATAGCTCATGCCAGCATGTTTCCATTACTCTCTGCAGCAAAAAACACGCTGTACAGAAGCAACAATCAGCCCTCTACCAAGAAATGTGTATTGATTTCAACTCAAATGTCCAAGCTTTATTCTCTGAATATTTCATTTTGATAGAGAAACTCAACACTGAACAGACAGTTCTTAAAAAAGAAAGAAAGGCTGGCCAGCAAGCAGACATATGCATAAAGTTGCATCAGATCACAAGCCTGTTTTACCATGCCATACCCTCGAACGAAACTTCAGGAATAGTGCCCGCTTTCTCCAGAACTGTGGAGAAAGTGAACCAAGTGGACAGTCAGGGTAAACCTAAAATGTTAAATTTAATAAAACTGTAACTAAAACTATGGCAGCAACCTTACAGATTTGTAAAAAGACAAAGTTCAATACAAACCAAGATAAAAATGGATCAAAACAAACACTCCACACTTTACTATATCTGTATCTACTTCATTATATTATTTACATCCTTACAGATTACTGGATTTCAAAAAAACTCTTCGTAACACCCTGAAAAGCACTATATGTTATAAGTCAGGCACAGTCACAGTCAGTCTTGCTCATTCAAAAGTTTGAACATTAAGATATGAGATGGCACAAACACGCAGACACAGACACAGCAGCATGCATCTGTGTCCTCGACTGGTGTCTTACCCCAGTCAAAGTACTAATTCGCTCTAAGGTCTGAGCCTCATACTGTGGACTGTCGCTGTGGTCAGAGGCAGTCAGGGAGGCCAGGCTGGCGTTGAGAGACTCACAGGTGTCTATACACACATCAGGTGTTAAAGGAAACTTTAAATATAGCATGAAAGGGGGAAAAGAGACACAAGTATTAGGGTTGTCTCTGAGTTTCTCATGATGTCTGTAGCTTGTAAACTGTTACAATTAGATAAGAAAAATGTATGTGATCTCAACTGTCAAGACCAGTCTATTACGAACCACAAGCTAAACCCTCCTGCTACATGCTGGCTGTTGATATGTGGTGGCTTTACAATATGACAATCAGTGTGACTATTTAATTGGAAAAAGGGGAGGAAGGAAAGGTAGATTTTGCTTGGACACTCTGAAGTTCCTGCTGCCAAGTTTACAGTAGGTTAGCTGGAGGAAAAAATAAAACACTTCAACCCAAATTGTTTATGCATCTGTCTTGGAAAGTTAATACAAGATATAAGAGGGACACATTTCCACATACTTGAATAGTTGGTATAAATTCAAATCATCCAAGAATATGCAAACTATTCTGAGGCACATACAAACATAAATAATGACAAAGGATTATTACATTTCTATTCAGAATTTCTATAAAAGGAAACTCTCCCAAACTATCCACAATCGAGGGAAAAGAAACTGCTTTGTAGAAGTGTCTGTATGAGGCCGCTGCATGAATGTAAGCATGAGTTGAGTTTGGTATTTACCGCTGATCGTTCCTGCTGGAGGGATTCTGCGCTGTATGAGTCATGGTGGTGGTAGCCATTTATATCGTCTGAAAGACAGAAGCATAAGGAACACTAAATTAAAAATAGAATCACCGGTGTTAATCATGCCAATCATCTTTAACCAAAGTAAAACAAGAATAACAAGCAGCATAGACAATCTCAAACAGGCAGGTTGGTGGCAGTGAAGTTAAGTTTCAGGCATATGAACAGCTGCCGAGGCTAAGAGAGGAGCACTGACAGACAGCCAATGTTGTGGTCTATATTTGTACAGCATTTTGTGGCAGTGCTCGAACAGGCCAGACAGCATGAGTTAACAGATGCCATGCTGCTGAGCTGCGATTCCACCACTACAGGAGAGCCAGAAGGAAATGAGACTGATAAGTCTGGTAAACCCCCTCAGTGAGTATGAAAGTCAAAGCTGCCTGTGTGACGAAACTACGGCTTTAACTATGATGAAGTTCTACTTTTACCTGCCCTTCACTGCATATCAGATGTAATTACAACCTTCCAGGTTACATTCTAAGAAAGGAATTTACATAAATAAATGGCAGGGCAGATGGAAAAGCAAGACAAACATCAAGTATTGCTGGCATCACCGTTACTAAGAAAATAAAGCAAAAGCTGGTTTCAGCCTGTGTCTGTGTTTTTAAATAGAAATGCAACAGTCCTAATTGATGGTCTCTCTGAGGTTATATTTAGTCTGGACTCGACACAAAAAATGTGCTTACACTGATCTGAAACAAGCAGTGGAACATTGTAATATGTGAACCCTCCCTGCTTCTACGTTATTATACGCCACGGCAACAAAGTATAAGTTTGTTGAACTAAAGTTCACACAATCTGTGATAAAGCTTTTTTTATTTTGTTGGAGCTTATCGCTTGCAGGATCTTTTGAGTTATAGCAGGCTATGGAAGTTTAGAGGAGACATCAACAGTGACCCTTGGAAAAGTCCTTGTCAGTCAGCATGATATACAACACAGCGTAATAAAGCTTTATATGGTTTTAACAATAAAGGCAACTCCTTGTTTAATCTTCCTTAAATATCTCTTATGATAACATACTGATGGACAGCTGTGATTTGTTCCGAAATACATATTTCTTTCACAACATTTGAGAATACCTCTCAAACAGCTGAGCATATTTTCGCACAGTTGGACACAGTAATGGAGCAATTCAGCTATGCCAAGAGGCTTTGCCCACCTTACTCAGTAGCCTCCAGCCGTCCACAGTCAAAGCTTTGTTCAAGAGAGAGCAGCTGATCACAGTGGAAATACCACAAGCCTGCTTATGTCTTTTTTTTTTCAATCACAGTCACCCTAGAGATTCAACAGAGCAAACCTCATGTACATCTATTATATACACAAACTATGTTTTAACTTAACTGTACTGATAATAAAAGGAAAAATAACCCATATAAATACAGTTGGTTTAATGGAATAAGAGAGATTTGAGCCACTAAAACTACTCTTTAGTGTGGCTGTATGGAATTTCATGCCTATGTTGTAAGGCTGTGAACAAAAATTCAGTAGCTTCACTTCAAACTGCGACATTCTGTGTGTAAACACATACATGTTGGTGCTTTCCTGTGACAGGAAGCCGTTGATCTTCTACCATGTCTAGAAGTTTCAGGTGCTCACATGAGGAAACAACACTGACAACACCTACTAGACAGTACTACGGAGATTTAATCCATATTTACAGTGAGGGTGAGTATGGATGTATTGACAAGAAATTAAAGATAGTCCAAGTTAGTCTACATCTGCGTCAAACCACAACAACAAATACTTCGGAAATCTGTGCCAAAAATATGATCGTTGTGGTTTGAATCTGTATTTAAAGTACGGGGTTTGTAAGCAATCATTTAGAACTTCAGCTGCCCACACGTTTTGACTCAGATTATATGTTCTTTAATTTGTTGTCTGGAAATACTGGCGCTCTGGGGATATATAACAGCAAGAGTGTAACTCTTACAAATTGCTTTTTGCTGGTAGCTACTCATACAGTAGGACTACAGCATATTATGTTATGATGCGTGGTGGGAGTTAAGAGCATTTTCCATGGTAGAATCTATGAACCTCTACATCAAAATGATCTAGATTTTGAGTATGATGATTAATGGTTGTGAAACTGTGAGTGTACTGTGTGGAAAACACTGCTTCCACTTTAATCTCAATGCACCATAAACACAGAACACCATGGTAACAGTAACTATAGTTCACAATCCTGCAGTGATCACTCACAGATCAGTCTCTGGTATACTCGGATAATATGATTTTATCTGTGCTGCAGCTGAAACATGACACTTTTACATTGATTTGTACTGATGGAGGTTGCTGGAGAGCTTCCAGTGTGAGTCATCCTCCAGTCAGACAACATAATAAAAGGTTAAAAATACAATCTTCTGTCAAAGCATTTGTTTAAAGTTCAAATTTAGTCAGAGTTGCATTTGGGGTTTGTGCTGGTGGATAAAGTGGCTGCCTGTTAGTGACAGGGTGTTTCCAGTAACCAGGCCAGCTGTCAGACACTGGCTGGAGAATAAGTCACTGCTGTTTCCATGAAAAAAAGCCAGACTATAAACTGGCCCAAGGGGAAAAGTGGAACATCGATACATTTTAAAACAGTCAAGCAAACATAACCTAAATATATTTTAAAATGTCCTGTGTATATGTGAAGGTGGTTTGCTATATGTTGTTACTGGCACAGTTGTTCCAGAGGGGAATACTAACGTGTAGGCCTAGCAGTGACATAAATAAAAGTGCCATTAGGAAATGCTTTATGATTGTTATAAAGTTTCTGTTTTTGTGTAAGTAAATTGTTTTCCTGTAGATTAACATTACTTCAAGGGCTGTAGTTTCAGATTATATATGGTACTATTCCTTAAGAAGTTTAGCCAATTGTTAGAGCTCTTCTCAAGGCTGTAGTACAGTGGGTCTTGGCCGATTTCCCAGCATGCTTGTATCTCAACATTATACATAGATAACTGATGAATGTTATCCTGGACGAATCTGCAGTCTGAGGACAGGCCAGCTGACTCAAGCTTTTGGTTAGTAGCCCTGGGGAAAACGGGGCTACGTTCTTAGCTACTCACCATTGAAAGACTCTGTCGGGCTCATCTCAATTAAACTGTCCCCTCCAACTTTCCCCGTTATTCGATGCATGTTGAGTCGCTCGCGTTTCCAAAGCCGTGTCTGCTGGTCCTCATGTACACCGAGATATCCCGAGCCAAGCGACTTCTGTGCCGCCTTCAGGCACCTATTCTCCGAACCTCTTCTTCAGTGACTCCTTTGTGACGCACCAGGCTAACTTGCCAGGGTGCCCTCCTTCGCCCACTGACCGCTGACTGCTGCATCACTTCGGCACATAGGGACGTCCATGAGGGGTGTGGCTCCACACACCACAAGCCAATAGTCTGACTCTGAGGGGGGGACAGATACCCTCGAGGCTATGAACATTTTAAAAAACGACAAAATTGAACTAACTAGTAACGTTATAGGTTGAGCACGTTAGCGAGGCAATAACGTTACCGTAACTTAGATAACGTTTGCCATGATGAGGTGAATTTACTACCCCAGTGGACTTCATTAACTCTAAATTAACACAACTGGGAGAGTTTTTTTTTTTTTTTTTTTTTTTTTTACACGTGAGCATTACTTAATACAGATAAAGAAAGAAAACATAGCTAGGTTTCCTCGTAACGTTAGTCTATTTCTAAGTAGCATTACGTTTCTGTACAAGTTAGCTAACAAATTTGTTTTCACCGTACTATCGTTGCCATGGTCACCAGCAGTTAAACAGTTTTCATTAGAGGTGGCTGTCAGCCAATCAGAAACGAGCATATTCCGGTCCGTGGTATCATGATAGCCTGTCAGTAAACTTTATTTTGGGGAAATATAATAGTGTTAAAATAAGTATATTCAGAATCTGGCTATCTACTTTATGTGATAGTACTGTTTAGTAGGCTACAGGCTACACTTTTTTCGTCAGTTGATGGTTAATACATTTGTTGTGAAACCAGGGCGGTGGACTAACATTGACTCAAAAATAAAGAGCTATAGGAACAAATATAGGGCTACAGACCATGTAAAACACCTACAATTAATGTTTTATGCAAAGGGGGCCACATTAAACAGTTTGGGCAGTTTACCAGGGCTACAAGGATTTGGGTTTCTTGGGTTGTAATCCCCTATCATAATATGTAGGCCTACCCCTAGATCATTCATTTGCTTAGGTACCTATAAATTCAGTCTGTTTGGCAAAATGTCCAGAGTGACAGCTTCCAGAAAACTCCTTCACAACCAACCATTATCCTATTAACTCATGCCTTTCCAAAACTGTTTCAGATTATGGATCACGGGCATATGTGCACACCGTATATGCCTGTGAGCTCCATATTTTCAATTTCCCTAGAGGATGATCAGAAAATTAAAGAAAAACAAATTAGTTCTCATTATGATTGGAGTGAGGCCAGTGGCTGAGGCCAATTAGGCCAGTGGCTCTCAAAGTGGTGTCCAGGGAATCCCAGGGGTCCTCGAGGGACTTCCAGGGGGTCCCCCTCACTATTATTTCACTGACTAGAAGTTAGTTCAATGAGAGAATGTATAAGAATGACTATTCAGTTCACAGGTTTCACACTCTTCACTATTATCTGCCCACTAACAGTTTAGACCAGTGGTTCTCAAAGTGGGGTCCAGGGACACCCATGGATCCTCGAGGGGATTCCAGAGGGTCCCCAGCAAAAAGGGGAATAATTTATTTTCACCATAATTCCATCCATAAGTAACACAATGACAGAATGTATGACTATTTTGGTCATGGTTTCATACACTATGTAATAAAAATGAAAGCAAAAATCTAATAAGATGTGGGACCCTGGGACAAAATCAAATGGCGGTCCGTGGTCTAATTGTGAAAATATAGCAAATAACATTTTCAAAAAACATCAGGAACCATACTCTATATTAATCCTTCAGCAGTCATTCAGATGTTTAGTTTCCGTGTTAAGTTTAGTATTGTTTTGTTTTCTTCATAGCAGCATGATTGATGATGAGCTTTTCCCGGCAAATCACACTTTGTTATGTCCTCTTCAAATTCAGGAAGGGTTCTTATCTGCAGCTCACTCCTCCCTACTGCCTCTCTACTCTGTACTTCCACTCCAGTCAAATTTAGTAGCAGCGGCCCCCTCTGTCGCCTTTCAAGTGGTTTTACAGTCCTGTAGCTACTGGTGTAATTATGTTATCCTCCTGTGTTGGGTGTGGCTGCCTGTACAGAAATACAGCTGCTTATTTTCGCCACCACTTTTTCTTCAGCCTCCCATCGCCTGTCCTCCTTGACATGTGGGTCCTCCTGGGTGTGCACTGCTTACCAAGGTTTCCAAGACTAATAGTAAAAGTCATCACTAATAACAAGGCACGCAGGGCCACCCGTTTCACATGTTAGTTTTCTTTTCTTTCTTCTTTTTTTAGAGTCAACGAGAAAAGATGTACAGAAATACATTCACTGTACTGCGTAATGGGAACTTATAAGGTATTTAAGCTCACAAGTAGCTACACTATAAAGAATGTTGTCCAGTGCAGGTGCAATCTAAGTAGGTTAGATAATTTTTGAATCATATTTAGAAATATGGAAATATATAGCCATGTTTAAGTAGTAAACACAGTAAATGTCGGCACGTTACACTTAAACCCCCCAGTTGTTACTACCTTTTTACTCGTTGTCTTGTTTTCCTCCGCTGTACCTACATTTAAGTACAAGTAAGAACCGGTAAGTCTTTTATACGTACGGATTCTTAAGAGGAAGTTACACCGTAATTCCGGGAAATTATATGGTAAGTGACAGGAAGTTACACCAGAAAAAGCGGACTGTAGTAAAACAACTCTTTATGCACAATAGCCCCTTTCAGAGTGTAATAATAGTATTTGTATTATATTATAGGATTATATTGTTTATATAGGCCTATTCATATGTAAACAGAATAGTAATATAACTGGCCGATTTGGAGCAAATTTTAATTGTTATACATACTTTTGGCATCACATATAATACATTTATTATATATTTGTATGGCATACCTTCATCAGAAAGGTAACGTTTTTGTCATCTAATGGAGAACAAGAACAATATTCTCCTAGCTAATATAGTTGGGTACACATATGAATAATATAAAAATACTAGTAAATACTGAAATACTAGTAATACTAGTAAAGTGCAATTACATCAACACTTGAGCAAGTTCATCTCTAACCGTCCCAGCTGTAACTCTGTAAAACAACTTTTAAGATTAAGATTATAATAGATTATTCCTGTGCTTCCTGTAAGGCTGGACTTGTTTTGTAGGTTATGAAAAGAGGGAAACTGGCAGATGAAGTAAAACTGCTGAGCCAGCAACATAGAAAGCCGCTGTAACACTGTTAACCTCATAACGGAATAACCATTTATATTTAATGAATATATAATAAACTAAGACGCCTACATGCACTAACCATCTATAGCAGGTGAGTGTGTTTTGAACATGTACTTTTATTAATTTAGGGCAGTGGTTCTCAACCTTTTTGAGATGAGAGATGAGATGAGATGAACTTTAATATACCGAAGGGGGAAATTTGTCTTGTGCAAAAGTGTCACGCAGAGCTGCAGTAAAGCAATACATGACAATACAATAGAGGGAACAAAAACATATCTCATTGACGAGACAATGCAGTGGTGCACGAGTGCAAAAGAAAAAATTCTGCACACCACTGCAACCACATAATACACAACAAGACATATACAGCGTAACACAAAAAGACAATGCAGTAGTGCACAATGCAAAAAAAGTGCTGCAGCCAACGGCAATCACACAATGCATTAAAAAATCGCTAAATACTTGGTTCTCTAGACAATGATGTGGTTCATCAAAACCGACCAAACAATGCAGCAGTGCACTCAGACACCAAATAATTACATTCAGCTAGAAGAGATAAGATATTGCACAAGGTAACGTAAGTGAAACATAGAACACATTGTGAACAAATGCATAAAATCTTAACAATCATAAGACATACTACCTAGACTAAAAAATTACAGTGCCTCCTACTTCATAGAGCCTTCTTCACTGTGCTTGAGTCACTACTAAGGATAAGTTATTGCACCTAACCCACGATAAAGAAGTGAAACATAATTCAATAGATAAAATCTTAATTACAAAACACACTACCTGGCCTAAAAAAACAAAACAAAACAGTTCCTCCTTCCTTATGATACCGTCTACACTGTGCTTGAGGCACTACAATCGTGAGGGTTGAGATGGTTATTTATTAACTTGTGCAATAGAAGTTGGGACGTTTGCTTGGTGTCAAGGACTCCTAAATTGTCGCACATCAGGCCGTATCAGACCTGTATTTGATAAGATGTGGTCTCAGGGATCCCCATCTGATATTCCATAACTGTCTATACTATAGATTGGCAGATTAACAATGAATAGTGTGAAACCTATGAGTAGAATAGTCATTTTTATACATTCTTTCATTGGACTAACTTCTAGACAATGAAATAATACTGAAATTAAAATATTCCCCATTTTTCTGAGGGTCCCTGGAACCCCCTCAAGGCCCCCTGGGGGTTCCCGAAACCCAGGTTGAGAACCTCTGATTTCGGGAATGGTCTTTTGGAGTTACAAGCCAAAACTAATATCGGTCATGTATGATAAGTTTCTATTGTTGAAAATTGGCATTTATTTCATGTTGGACACTCAAGTCTCAATATTAGACTGTGAATGTCAAAGAATCTGTGCAGCATATCAACAAGATACTTTAATTTCATGACAAGTGTAGAAGTGGAGATGATAAATGTCACAGTCAGTGCTGACTGACGTGTGTAGGATGACTCAATCAGAGCCAAGTCAGTGATGGTGATTACCAGTAGCAGGTGGTCAGAGTCACAGTGTTTGCTTCCATCTAGCGGTGATAAATGGCATATTGCTCCAATGAGGAGGAGGCAATAAAAATATGCAATGCCGTTGCACTTGCTGAGACATACCGAGATTATTAGCTCTTTTTATCTGCAGCCAGTGTAACATACAGCAGACCCTGTTTATTTGTGTGTTGTATTCACTCCCACTGTTGAATTTGAACTCGACTGAGAAAGGTGGAGGCTGTGCAGATAAATGCTGTGACACCAGCAACAGGTAGAGTCGCTTTTACATTCCTTAGCTTGTAAGACAACAACACGTTTGTTCCTAGTGGAAGTACGGAAGTTCCCTGCTGCCTGTTCAACAGCACTCATGTCGTTTTATAGTTGGGCATATCGATGAGCTGATTGAAAGGATTTTGGATCAGGCTTTTTTTTTTTTCTTTTTTTTAATCCGGGAGGCGCATCTGCATTCAGCACCTACTCATCATGCCCGTCCACAGGAGACAGGTAGGTGATTTTATTCATACACATACACATTTATTCTAACACAGATATGTCGATACATAATGGAGCTTCTCTGAGGCCAGCTCCTATTATAAAATCTGTTGCCACAGGCCTGCTGCCTTTAATCCTGCATTTATAGATACAACACAGGCTCATTGTAGTGCTTAACATGGCTCACCCTTATACAAATCATGAGTGGGCTACATATAAATCCATTTAAGTGTTGATTAGGATTGAATAGCATACAGTAGGAACCTCCTCTGGTGTCACAGTGCTCAGATTGCATTTGTTGATCTGCCACACCTTGGCTTTTCTTGTACTGCATGTACCAGTGTGCAGACTATACTCTGTAAGTGAATAGCATTGACTGGCATGACAGGGTGAGAGTACGTCAACATGCCATGCGGTTCAATCAGGTTAACCCTCTCTAGTGACAGTCCTCCATGGTGAGTCAAGATCTCTACAGGCTTTTTTCAGCACATTGGCATCCACTGACACACCCCCGCGTCATAGTTAGGTAGAAATCTTTTGTTCATGTTGACCTTTCTGATTTTAACAAGCTTTATATTGAATATCAGCAGCATGACTAACACTAATTATCCTGCGAAACAACATTTCACTCATACTTTCTTCTATCGTTTTAAAAAAAAATTCATGATGTGCTATTTACCATTATTGTGTGGATGGTTTACAGTATCGTTGTATTATTTTTTTCATTATTATGTTGAATAGCCCAGTATTGAACTGCTGGAATTCATGGGAGTGGTGAGAGAGAACGGCAATGAACAGACATCCCTTCCTCCTGTGGTAAAAACATGTTAATCAGTCATGGCCTCATTAATACACACCACAAATAAAGGTTTACCTATATAATCCCCTAAAAAGACTGACTTTGGTGTATCATTTTTGACACACAGCTCACTCCACTATCATACGACTATGTCCTGGTTGCTAAAACAAGCGATAAGCAGGAGAGAGAGGCTTTCAAGAAGCAAACCGAATACATTGAAGAACTCAAAAAAAAGAACTTGAAAGTGACAGTAAGTGTTAAATAAAACAAACATTGTCTTTGTTTATTTTTTTACAGCTTTGAACATTTGATGAAGATGATCACATGATACATTCATTCATCTTGTCTTAATGTATTCCTTTTAGAAAATTATAGATGACGATCTAGTCTTCTATGGGATTCAAGCGCCTAAAGAGATTTTCGAGAAGTACAGGTATCTACTCAAAGTGTCTGATGCCTGTAACTGGAGCTCGGATCAGAACATTGTGCCTCTCAGCACAAGGTAAAACACGTTGTCATAGCTCTCTGTTTCGTTTTAAACAATCACAGGTGCTTCACATAGCATCTGTGACTGTCTATTTACTCCATTTCATCATATCATTACAATTGTATTCTTACTTGTGCACATTATGGCTGCACATTTAGACAATACAATTTGTTTTCTAAATACATATGTGATATGGATATGGAATCTTATTCTGCATTTTTATGAACTTTCTCTAAGACCTGCTGTTGTTTTTCATGGTTAAAAGGCGCCATAAACATGTGATACATGTCTTTGTTTCAGGATAAGGATTGTCCACTTCATCTTGAATCACACCCCTATCCGTACAGGAGGTGAGCAAGTCTTAAATACACTCCAGATCCTTCTCAGGTATCCAGACACCTGATCTTTCATGTTATTCCACTTACTGCTTAATCTTCCCAGAGGGTCTGCGGGATCTCATGAAGCTGAAGGTTTTTGAGGCAAGGTTCTGCTTGCATGAGGTAAAAATCCTAACATATATTATACATAATCTTTGTCCTTGTTCAGCATTTATGGATTATCACAAACTATTTTACAGGTTTCAATATTGTCACCATATCTGACCTGATAAGTGCTTAATTGCCAAGACTCGGACAGGAACTGCAGGTTTAAAAATTGATTGCTTTGCTTTTTGTCAAATTGAGATGATATTAATAGTGACTGATAACAGAAGACAAGTAAAAAGACACATTCCTTGTATGAGAACTGAATCAATCGTGAGTGATACTACATCTGCCATTGTTAGAAGAGATAGTGACACTATTATCAGCTGGTACATCTCTGCTTCTCATGTGACCACTGAAGTGTTTTGTTTTTCTCAAGAGCGTCTTAAATTATGAAGTGAAACTTGGCAAGGGCCCTCCCAAATAATACATTGGTGCCAGAATAAGTATTTGTTCACAAAGACTTGCTGCGAGTCATAATAATGCCGTGAGTCATCCAGTGTTGGGAGTAAGTGGGGATGTGTATGTGAGCATACATTGCTACACCTCTGCATATGTGAGCGTGTACATGTGTGTTCCTCTGTTTTCTTTATACATCACAGTTATAAAAGACAACTGGAGGATGTGTCCTCAAAATGAAATGAAAGAAATTAAAATTAAGATATAAATACATTTCTGAAGCGTATTCTAAATATGAGGCAGTATTGATTTTGGGTGGTTTTATTTGTATGTATCAACCAGTAAAATCTTTTAAAATTTGTAATATATTATATTTTTAGACTGTTAGTTTCTGTGTCCAGTATGACTGTATGCTGTGTTAACTGGTTTGTACAAAGCTCTTCTTCATATCGATGATTTCCTTTGATTTTTTGTGCTTCTGCTTTCAGAAAAAGAAACAGCGAGAGCTGAAAGAGAGCTGGGCTCGATGGACAGCCTGTCTCCAAGGGCAACCCATAAATGCTGTCAGGTTTGGACTGCAACACAACAACCTATTCATTACTTTCCTGCATTATTGTTTTCCATGTAATTCTACTGTGAACTGGGTTCAAGTATTAACGAGACAACAGTAAATATGTCATCCTTCACGCATGATGCAGGCATTGTTTGGACTAATTATTTAAAATTATGCTCTTAAGGCTGGTACAGATTAGAGCTGTTGCCTTTGTCCTTGGATTCACTTGTGTACAAACAGCAGAGCACAGTGCAAACGTGCGTCATGTCGACAACTGTTGCTGTTTACAATATCATATTTAAGTTATAATTTATAATTGACCTACGATAAAGTACTACTAATTCTAAGTTTAATCGATATGTGTAAGATTCATGTTAGTATGTTAGAGACAAAATCGTAAACTTATATTGTAGCTCTCACATTAGGCCAATCAGCGACTACAGTGACAAGATACACTCCACTCTAAGTTTTATTATAAATACCAGAAGGACAGAACAAACCCATACCTGTATAAAAAATGTACAATTTACAAATATTTTATATAAACATAAAATATTTGAATGTTTTTTTATATACAGATATTATACATGATGCTTTCACTGTATAATTTAGCCAAATCTGTGTTGGTGTAGCACCACATACTGTACCTAACCTGCCATATATAGCATGACCTATATGTCCAGGAATGGATTAAATTATCATAAATTAAGCATATACTGTAAGAATTGTGTATAGAATATGTACAAAATGGGACATAAACATTATATGTTCGTATACAATGTTTACAAATTGTGCTTACATTGTAAATTTAACATTAAATCAAATTTTACAGAGGTAATGAAGTGCATATCACCTCCTCTGAGTTGCATCTTTTCTCTGTCGTGTATGTGTGTGTTTGTGTATGTGTGTCAGGAACTACTTTGGGGAGAAGGTGGCCTTGTACTACCTGTGGCTGGGCTGGTACACGTTTCTGCTCATCCCACCTGCTCTCATTGGGGTCATTGTCTTCCTTTATGGCCTTGCTTTCTTCAACAGCTCACCACTCATGTAAGTGTTTTCACAACTTTGCAGTCGTTGTGTCATACCATGAATTATTATGTTGTAATAATTAAAGTGCTCATTGTGTTGTAGAAAGGAGGTTTGTGAGGCGAACACAGTCATGTGTCCACTCTGTGACAAGAGATGCAAAGTGTGGCAGCTCTCCGACACCTGCACATATGCGAAGGTACATCAGTGCATTTATCAGTAAAGATCTGAATGGCATACATACCTGTTGATGCTCACTGCTGGTCTTATCTATCCACAGGTGAGCCTGCTGTTCGACAATAATGGCACAGTGCTCTTTGCGATGTTCATGGCAGTGTGGGGTGAGTTCTGTGTGTCTATATAACACTGTATATTTATGCATTTTTCTGCATGTATTTTCTATATACAGATTCCTGTTTAGGAATTGTGATTTATCACAGTCATAATTCATGCAAATACAATTTTGTTTCAAACACCATGAAAACCCATGAAATTGACACATTTTATACAATTAATAGACAATCAGTGTACAACATGTACAACCAAGTATCCTATGTGCCTCAAATTTATTTTATCTAACTGCCTGGGTGTTTTTTTATGATCACTGAGACATGCATTGCCAAGGAGATGCCACATCACTGTGAGAACCTTCTCCTCTTGGCTACTCACACCTTAATCAGTCCAGGCCATCTGGCTGTGGGGGTGGTCGAGCAGTCATCCATAAGAACGCATACAGTATAAATGTTTTCACACTCTTATTCAGCTTTTTTGTCTTTTGAGTACTTCTATGTTTTGTGGATTTTCAACTGTTTACAGTCTGTTTTCAAACCTATTCTCATATCAAATACAACCTGTAGAAAATATGGATTCAAGTTTATTAGCACAGCTGTGTGAAGAGTACAATAAACTAGAACAATCATTGCAGTCTTCAAAGAAAAAAGTGATTGCATGACTTTCTTTATCTCATCCCTCCCATACACACCTCCTCTCATAAAGAGAAAGAATGCACCGAGGTCAGAAAAGTGGATATTGCTGGACAGAATTTGAACGGAAAGTTCTCGCGATACCTGTTAAAAAACAAAAAGAAAAACAACATAAGTTTGTATTTAAGGCCCAAAAAAATTAACAACAGCTGGAACTTATATGACAAATCATATGATTTACCATCATTTACCAAGTAGCAGTTCACAGTAAAACCACAGAAGTAGGCATCATTTCCTGAATTTCTGCTGCCAGACAAATTTCACAAACATTTTCATTACTAAAGTTTCCTCGAAATTTAACCAAAGTTGTCTTACTTCCCAAAACTTAACCATAACCCTAACCCCTTGTGTATTCATATATTCAGTGAAAGATAAATGTAAAACTGCTACCTAATAACCCAAAAGTGGCAAAAGTTCACAGTTATCACAGTGGATCTGTGTATCAAAAACCTGTAACTCTGATTCAGTATATATAATATTCCACTGAGGCTTTATCAGCTAATTTAAATCCATGTTTCTTTACAGCAACGCTGTTTTTGGAATTCTGGAAGAGACATCGAGCTTCTTATGTGTGTGAATGGAAAGTGTCTGATTGGTGTGAGGAGGAGGTACGATCGCTTTTATATTCACATTAATTTACATCCCATTTCTTTAATTTCAGGTCAGTGCTTTTTGGAGGGGGGATTCATGACTGTATTTTTATATCATTTTTAGGAGGAACTGATCCTGGAAATTGTGAACAATGCCAACTGTGAACCCAAAAAATATAAACACTCCTATCTGCGCAGCACTTTGGTTTTGATCTGCGTTACAGTTATGGTGGGTGACTTGTGATTTTGTTGCTCTTCACATATAGTATTATAAGGATATAGTATATATATGTATATAGTTGGAGTTTAGGTTAAAATAAAAAGTTAGAAGGATGTAGTTAGGAGTTAATCCTTACAAACAGTACATATGAGTGTTTTTATGTCACCACAGATACTGGTGATCATTGGCCTGACACATGCGTTGGTGGTGTTCAGGGTGATCGCAGCAGTGCTCCTGACTGAAGGATCATGGGAGTTCCTCCGCAACCACTCCAACAGCGGAGCAATGATGCTGGGGGCCGTCTTCCATTACTTCATCATCACTGTCATGACACGGGTACACAAGTCTCTAAACACATGTCTCTGTTTCCTTTTACTTATAGTCTTCAAGAGTGTGACCATGTCTTTGTCTTTGCAGGTCAACAGGATCGTAGCCATGAAGCTCTGTGAAATAGGTATGTTTGCTCATCGTATTTTCTATTATTTTCTATATTTTCTATTATATTGGTACCAAATTTCAAGTTTATGCTGTTACACTTACGTTTCCAGGAAGATTTAAATATCTTTTATGTACAGTTTATGTTTTTGTTTTAGAATTTAATCTGTTTCAGGATTAGATGAGCATTTATTTGAAACAGTTTTGAAGTTGTCAACAGGTGGGCAGTGAAAACAGGCAAACAAATCCAGGAGGGCTAAAGTAGGAAGGCGGGTAATCAAACAGGAAGCAGGTCAGACATAGATAACTGGCAGCAGGTTCAGGTAGGCGAGTGCTGTCTGGAACAGTACAGCAGCCTGGCAACACAGATGATATGGCCTCAAAAAAGACAGGAAGCTGTCCTCTATACAGTGGCCCAGATCCAATGTTTCAGACTCAGACTTTGACACACATTTTTGATGTCTTCGTGTGAAATTGGCAAGTGCTCCATGACTCTAGTGGATGTTTTGAGCCCTTTCTTCACAGTTTCTGTAAGCTTCCAATTTATGCAGACTTTCTTGGGAGAATTACCCGCAGCTTTCTACTGTTAAAAAACGATGACAGGGGAAATAATAAATCATAAAACCACACACACACACACACACACACACACACACACACACACAAGAGCTAAGAACACAACAGCAAGCACAGTGTCTTTATTAAATGAAGGCACGACCATGTTCATGAACGAACAACAGGCTTTAGGGCTTATGGTGGACACTGGAACTGGGCCCCTTTGTTTATTCACTGGATGTGTGGTAGGTCAGGTGATCTCCAGAGGGAAACTAGAGGGAAGGCGAGGCATGACAGGAGGAAGCCTGCAGGCATTACTGTCACAGTATAGGCTGTATGAGGGGCCCTGCATTATGACTCAGTCTTGTGGCCTTGTCATGAAAAGCATTGTACAGCTGAAACTAACAATTATTTTCATCATTGATTAATCTGCCGATTATTTTCTGCCGATTAATTGTTTAGCCTAATGTTAAGAAATAGTGAAAAATTGCATTCATAATTTCTCAGAGGCAATGGTGATGTCTTCGGTTTGCTTTTATTGTCTGACGAACAGTCCAAAACTTTAAGATATTCAATTCACTGTCATGATTATGACAAAGAAAGACAGCAAATTGTCACAGAAAATGTTATGCATTTTTGCTTGAAAAATGACTGAAACAATTATTTGATTATCAAAATAGTTTCAGATTAATTTAGTCGATGGACTGATCAACCTCCACCCTGGGATTCAGGATCCCCCAAAGGGTCACGTGATAAATCTAAGAGGTCAGAAGATTAATAACAAGATGATAACAAGATGCTCTAAATGAAACCATCTGAAAGGGGAACATCATTTGCTGCTTGCAACACTGCAACATGTGACAAGAGGTCACGACCAGACATGTCCTCACTTTAAAAGGTCACATGCCATAAAGGATAGCACTCGGTGATGCAGAGTATATATCTGAGCCCCTCTTCATTCAGCTGGTTGAATTGCATGGTATATTTTTGCTTTGGACCCATTAGTGAAGTAATAGACCTTTTTCACAGCATTTCACATTTTGATTTGTCTTTGCATGAACAGCATGCGTAATTAATAACATTAATGATTGTTCCAATGTGTCCAATGTGTCCCAGTCCCCAGTATATATAATATACTAGTATAATTTAGATCATTAAGGTGTTAACACAGGTAATAATATAAAGGATGTAAACTTGAAATTCTACTGTATAAACTGGCTTCTCTCAAATGTGAAAGATTGTGCCATCCATTGGCCAAATAGTGAAATGCATGACACTGACATGATGTCTTTCTTTACCAGAGAAAACAAGATCATTTGCTGCCACAGAGAAGAGTTTCACTGTCAAGATGTTCACCTTTCAATTCTTCACCTACTTCTCCTCGCTCTTCTACGTAGCCTTTTTCCTTGGCAGGTAAGAACTTGTGGACTCCGTTAGGCTGTGTAGCCGATCAACAATATAAATGTTTATTGACTGAAGATTTTGCTGTACACATTTAAAATGTTTGTCTGATGTCAAGCATAACAGTGGAGCACAGTCTGTTACATCCAATCAATACAATAAATTAGATTTTCTATGTGTGATTCTGCATATTAATGTGGGGAAAAATATTTATGTTAAAATTGTGAAATTGATTTCAACCAT
This sequence comes from Thunnus thynnus, assembly GCF_963924715.1. Lineage (NCBI taxonomy): Eukaryota > Metazoa > Chordata > Actinopteri > Scombriformes > Scombridae > Thunnus > Thunnus thynnus. The sequence goes on along the minus strand of NC_089521.1, from coordinate 20,850,863 downwards.
ATCACCCAGCTCAGTGTCAAAACCCACACAGACAAGTAACTTAAATTAATGTTCTAACCTGATGGATTTAGTTTTTTAAGACTAATAATGGCTTGTTTTTGTAACACACCTGACAGGATAAATGGCCATCCTGGTGGTTATGTGCGAATTGCAGGGAAATGGAGGTTAGAAGAAGTGAGTGAACATAGATATGTATACCAGTTACTAAATGTACATTATTTAAAGTAAATGTTGGATGAATTTTTTGTACATTAAAATATTGTTACTGATTTCACTCCAAACCTTTCACCCTCCTGTGTGCAGTGTCACCCTAGTGGATGTCTCACAGACCTGTTTATCCAAATGGCGATTATAATGGTTCTCAAGCAAACCATCAGCAATGTATTTGAGTTCACTGGCCCGTAAGTATAAATCAGTTTTGTGTTAGTACATGCCCACTGTTTAATACACTTTCCAAACATGGGGTCCGAGATTGTCAAAGCTTTCTCTTCGTTGCATCAGCTGGCTCTGCAGGTGGTTGAAGAGGAGAAGAACCCAGAAGCTACAGAGGAAATGTGCCCACTGCTACCTGAAAGATGAATTAGAGACCAAACATGGAGCTGAACTGTGTGACAACTGCAAGCTTCGAGACTGGGTCAGCAACTACCGCCTCAATGACGTGGACTCCTTCAGCCTATTCAATGAGTTTCTGGAAATGGGTATGTGCTCTACAGAATGCTTTATCAGGAAAAAAACACTCAACTAATAATGTAAATAATGTTCTTTGTTCTTTATTTGTTTAGTGATCCAGTTCAGCTTTACCACCATATTTGTGGCAGCATTTCCTCTTGCTCCTTTACTGGCCCTCATTAACAATATCATTGAGATACGCTTGGATGCAATTAAGATGGTCACTCTGGAGCGCAGAATGGTTCCCAAGAAAACCAACGACATTGGTGAGGATCACTGATGATCTAAGAATAGATTTTTTTTGCCTCTTAATTGACATTATGGAAGTAAAATAACCTGCATGTGTCATTAACATGTCAATACTGTGCATGCTGTAAATTACTCCTGACATCAATCAATGTTGCTTTCCCTCAGGTGTGTGGATAGACGTGTTGGAGGCTATTGGTGTCTTAGCCGTCATTGCAAACGGGCTGGTTATTGGTGTATCTTCGGACTTCATCCCTCGGCTGGTGTACCGTTACTACTATGGCCCATGTAGTAATGGCACAGTAACAGATATTGAGTGAGATCTCTGTCAGTCTTAATAAGAAAACGTTTATGTTCTGCCATATTGTTGTGTAACACACACTATTATTGTTGTTTTTCTGTCAAGCTGCATGGTTGGTTACATCAACAACACCCTATCCATTGCCCGATTGGATGACCAGAACATAGACAACGAGTTTGCAGCTGATCAGATGATGACTGCTAGTGGCTTGAATGTCTCTTACTGCAGGTTTGTTCTCTTTGAATCATATTTGTCTTCTACAGATGAAGAGACATTTCTCTGACATGATTCTGACATTTATGTTATGTTTCCTAATAGTTAAGAGTCAAACGTACTGATACTGCTCACAGCCGGTGTTAACTACTGCTGAGTTTTCTTTTATTTTCCTGGACTGTGTAGTCTGTGGATATAATAGAAGTCCTATGTGAATAAAGTTTGCATTTCCTCTCAAAAATAAAAAAACAACTGATAAAGGCGATAACATCAACGTACTGGTCTGTTCCTCTTCACAGCTATAAAGACTACAGGAGCAATGAGGACTACAGTCTTACCCCACAGTTCTGGCTAATTTTAGCTGTGCGCTTTGCTTTTGTCATCTTGTTTGAGGTAAGTTTTAATGTTTAACATGACCAAACAAGTGACCACTCACCACTATTTCTTACAATACATTTATTTCTTTGAGCAATTTTTTATAGCACCCAACCAAACCCCAAAACCCCACAATGTTCTCCCTGCTCACCGCTTGTCTATTTTGAAACTCAATACATCACAGTCGAGTTTCAAAGGATCAACGGTGAGCTGAGCTGTGAGAAAAATTAGGGAAGGTTATTTTTAATGAAACTATATTTTCGCAGGTAGAAGAAGAGATTACATTCCTAACACTGTCCTTCTCTCTACTTGCAGCACGTTGTCGTCATATGCAAGTTCATTGCAGCCTGGTTTGTTCCGAGCGCTCCCATGCAGGTCAAGAATGACAGACTCTTTGATAAACTCAACAGACTAAAAGAGGAGCTCAGGTGAATCTCAAATAGTATGTGGTCGGACTGGCATGGTAGCTGGTCGCCAGAAGAAGTAAAAGTGAAAACTTTTCTGCAGTAACAGAAGATAACATGACATAACATGTGCCTCTTGCAATATTGTTGAAATATTGTAAAATATAAACATAAGTGACAACAGTGGTTCCCAAAGTTTTTCCGTCATGCCCCAAACTACAGATTCACTGATCCAATATGCTGGATCAGTATGAACCCAGATACTGACCATATTAGGTGGATCAAGTATTGGTTATCACTGTTCCACATTAAAAACGGTGTCTTTCTCAATGTCATTGTAAACATTCAATGTCTCTGCTGCTGGTTACTCTCATTCAGTCACAGCAATCTAGTTTTTAGTGCCACAACAATCTCTGGACTCATGTTACCTTACATAAAAAAATATCCCATTGAATTCAGTACAGTAAGGTATGCATATTTTATATTTGAGAAAAAGAGAGCACTGGTATCAGATCTGTACTCATGTTGGCAGATAACCTCAATTGAGGTGTCAAAAACTGCAATGGGAGAAGTTGTATTGGTGTATCTCTAACCTGAACATGAACTGCATGTTTCTTTTCACACTTTTCTTATTTGTTTGTGTTTTGCAAATGAAAAATGCAAATGAAACCCTCCCCATACTGAGTTTTTACACAGAAAATACACACAACTCTCCTTCCAAACTGACAGTGAACTCGAGTACAAGATAACCAACATCATATTTTGGATTTGGCTGACGTGTTTACTTGATGAGAATCACTAGTTAAAATAAGTATCTTTGGTTTCACCAGAATTGGTATCATTGTCAATACAGGACAGTAATGAGGACAAGTGACAGGAGCACCACATCAACAAACATAATTTAAAATACGGAAATACAATAGAAAATTGTTAAAATACAGAAATACTTGTGTACTATACTATAGTTGGCAAGGAATCGTATTCACAACAGATATTTTAACATGATTCCACAGGTGGAACTAATAACGTTAATAATGATTCTGTTGTAGCAATTATTTCAGTGTAATGCAGCAATTAATTATGTTATTAGACACACATGTGTTTGACAAGTGTAAATGTGCTGCGATAACGGCCATGGACATGGGCGCCCCGGGGTCTGGGAACCACTGCATTAATATATTTGATCATTTTCATCATGACCTCCTTATTTTTTCCCACTGTAGCCTGTAGTAGTAGGATGTTAGAGTTATATTTCACGATAGATATACACAATACAGCCAGCGAGACTTGTTGACTTTTTAAAAATCAAATATTCCACTTAAATATAATGGTGCTTTAAATTTAAACTTTTAATTGAAGCAACCTAAATAATGATCCAATACAAATGATGGCAGAGTTTGTAACAAAATGCAACATTTTGTATGTTTTTAAGATGTGCTTTGCAGTGTTGTGAATTTCCTCGACATAGATGCTCTAACTAAGCAATCTTTTTATTTCATACAGGTCATTTGAAGCATGACAGCGTTCAAACACGTTAATGGAGCAACATTTTCCCTGAGAAGGAACATGAACCCAGTGATGCCTTGTGCATTAAAGTGTCCAGACTGACAGTGTTGAGTGAGCTTCAAAGCCATCAATTATCACTCTGAAGAGTTCAGATAAAGGGCTCTCACTCTCTTTTATTGTTTGAAGTCAGATGTTAAGTGCTGGCCAGCTGGATTCTCATATGGACGTTGAAGACAGACTTCTTTTCTTGGAGTGTACAGTAACTGATTTTACTGACCATGTCTGTCATGAGATTATTCTTATTCCTATATTATTTTAAGATTGCACTCAATATTTGTGACTTGTATGTGTGTTTTTATTGAAGGCCTCGAGATAATTTATACTGCTACTGCACATACAACACTGATTGTGTATTACTGTACGATGTTGCCTTATATCGTAAAAAGCGCTGTGATGATTGTCATTGTTGCAGGCAGACTCTTGACGGTGTCTTTTGTAAATCAGACACAAGAATGTTTTGCATTATAACGTTTTATATTATTGAATAAATGAGGAAAGTGATGTCCTCTTGAAATGTCTTTTAAATTTAAGTTTGTCCATTTAAAAAGAAGTGTTTAGTAGATAATTAAGAAATATTAAAACATTTTGTAGTACAGATTTATGAGTAAAAACATTTTGTGCTAGTGTATTATGCCTTTTTGCCTCAATAACAGCCACAGTTATTTGAGTGTTGTCTTCAGAGCCGCAGGTAGGCTACTATTGAGGACACCAAGGTCATCTCCTAAGTATTGTTTTGTGGAATTTGGGGGTTTAATAAATTTACATTCTGTAATTACACAAAAACACACACTGTGTCTTTTCAAGGCTGATTTTTGTATTTCTTAGACTTAATCCTGTATATTTGTAAGCACAAAATATTAAAATGTCTCTGCCAGAAATGTATGTATTCATTGCAGTTTGGAAAAGGTTTTGACACAGTTTGACCAACATATAGGTAGATACAGTTTACAGAAAATATAGTTGAACAAGTAGGCTACCACTCTTTGAGAGGGCGGCCTTTATGGAGGGTTTATAAATTGTAACTAATGGCTTTTACTAATGGTTAATAAAAAGTTCAATTTTGTTCTGATTAATGATTGCGAACTGATTTAAAAGACCTAATACTAACCATTGACAAAGCCATTATTTGCAACTTATAAAACTTTTAGAAAGAGTGCCTTAGTAGAGTGGTACTGTTGAACTTTGTATTTAAAAATTAACACACACGTTGCACTGAAAGAATTTGGACTCCTGACCTCTATTTATAATATGGTTGTCTAAATAAACTGTATAAACTTGTAAAAAGAAGGAAAAAAAGATAGAGAGAGAGACACACACAGAGAGAGAGAGAGAGAGAGGACGAATGAAAGAAAGAAAAAGATAAAATTGGGTGGGTCAAATATAGGTGAGTTTCAGGTAAAGGCTAGTGCAGCTGTCACGTGATTACGCAGAGCCAATAGCCAGATGACTTACTGGTCTGTCCAGGTGCCGATATCAACCACTTGCTTGACGTCTGCGTAGTCACCTCTCCACATACTGTAACTGAACTGTAATAAACTAAGACGTATTGGTAGTAATGTAGATAAACAAACTAAAAAAACTTCACCACATCTCACCTGAGGAAGAAGGAAGAGGAAGACTGCGGCTCATGGCTGTGATTTTGGTCGCTTTCATATTTGTGTTCGCCGGTTTATGTAACAGGACTTTCCTCGCTGTCGGTAAGGATGTAGAAACTTAAACTTGATTTACTACTTAGATGGGTATGCGTATGTTTTATTGGGAAGTTTTCATTGACTTTGTTTATAGCTGCAGGATCCACCTTTTTATTTTTGTCATGTTTTGCTCTTAGAAGCTAGTTTTAGTCACCATCAGGTTACTGGATGCGTATCAATACCAGGTCAATGCGCATGTGGTCAATGTGTTTATTGACACATTATCTGTCACGCAGTCACATGTTGTTGCCTGGCAACAGAAGGACCAGACCTGGACTTTGGACCCGGATGTGTGATCTTATGTTTGAGGAAAAAATGAAGAAGAGCAAATTAATGTGTGAAAGAGGAACCAGAGAGGGCCAGTTGTGCAGGTTATTTGTTAGGTTTTGGTTAATGGTAAATATGAGCGCATGCGCAGAATATCCGGAAGAACCGGTCAAGTCAGCGAGACGCTTGTTGTTAGTTTGTCTGACATGTAGTCTAGGCTATTTCCTGACAGAAGATCAAATAAATATGATGCTTTGAATAACACTTATAGAAAGTGTACTTAAACTGAAGCAGATTCAGTGTTTTTTTTAATATCTTAGTCAACAATACACTCATTTGCACCACATCTGCCAAGTTGAAAGAGTACAAGTTCACCTTCATGCACCATTAGACTCTTGCTCTTTGCCAGCAACTACACTTATGTTGTGTCAGTCTTCAGTTGCTCCACAGATTGTATGCAAACTGTTTGCATCCACAGACTGTATGCAAAGTGTTTGTCCTAAAGGAAGCAAAGCAATGTCAAGGAATTTGCTTACTGCATGTATCTGATTCCACAGCATTAAGCAGGGATGTATCAACTCTGATAACCTATTAAGTAGATCGTGTATCAGCCACAACATTTCCGATTCAAAATAAATTCAGTTTCTCTGTCAGTGTCATTATAAAATCCAGTGTTTTAGCTATTAGTTACTGTTGCTGTTTCAGTTTGTAGAGCCACAGCAATCCCTTATATCATGTTATCTTACATAAAAATGATGATATCCTGAGAAGAAGACCTGTGTAAACCTCCTCTGTATGTATTTGTAGGTCAGACTTGTGTGGATGAGGGCAAGTTTGAGGAGCAGGTGCTCTACATAGGGCAGCAGGGGCCTTCATATCAACTGAACTGCCCCCTGAAGCCAGCTCAGCCCCAGTTCAAGCTATCCTGGCTGAAGGACTGTCGGCAGCTCGACACTCAGGATGGGAAGGCCTACCTGACGTTTGCCAGCCTCAGTTTGGAAGACCAAGGGAATTACACCTGTCAGCAGCAGGACAACAGCACAGCTTCATTCACTGTGCGTCTCATAGTTAAGGGTAAGTATTATTTCCAGAATTTACAAAGTCATTTCAAACGTGATCCTGTAATTGTGTGTTTCTCGTAGTAAGGTATTATTTGTGTCTTGCAGTAGAGTGTGTACAGGAGGGGTGGGGGTGGGGTGGTGAACAGGCCAGTTGAACATATTGGCTGCACCTGCACGGAGGCATTTTGTTTCAGTGTGCCTTCCAGCAGCCCTGTAAATGTCTCAGACTTTACCTGGCAACGCACATGAAGGCCTCCATTGTCTGGAGCTCTTGCAGTGGACACAGATAACATTGGTATGTCTTTACACAGAGTCCCAGTGCTCCAAAGCCCCAGAATTTCAACCTAAAGTGGACCAAACCAGGCTCCAGGAGAATGTAGGATCCACTGTGAATCTGAACTGCTCTGCTCTGCTCCCGTGGAACCCAAGTGAGAAGCAATGTGATACCACGCTGCAGTGGAGTAAAGATGGCCAACCTCTCAGCAACCACACAGTGCTTTGGCAGAATATCTCCTCATGGTGATGTGAAGCTTTTAAAACATTTAGCTTTCCATCATTAATTATCCACTTGCCTCAAAGAACGTATTTGACAGTAGAGTATCTGAAAGAGGACGTACGATTGAGTTTTCTGTCCTACTTATTAGGTCCCCAAGTGCCGGCCAGCTGATGGTAAGCAGTCTGTTGGTGATCACCCTCAGGGAGATGGAAGATTTTGGGCTGTACAGCTGCACAGTGAGGAACGTTTCCTCTGACTTCAGCGTACAGATTATAAGTAAGACAATTTATGATGCCTTCATGTAAATATGCTGGCTCTTTTATGTTATTTCTCGCATCTTGTGTTATATGGTCAAAGCAATACCTACCGCAAAAATAAAGACAGAGTTGGGTGTTGACATATGAAACATATAAACTAGCCAGTTACTTGGAGAAAGCCTGGGAGAAGAGAGAAAAAGCTCTTTATCAAGATAAGATGTAGATATGTAACAGTTCTTTTTCTGAGAATAGTCCATTTTGTCAGATTTATGTTCTTTCTTTCTCTACGTACCTTTGTATATGTTTTACCCGAAGATACATATTTTGTATTACAGGATCTTATAATATCATGTGGGACTAAGTAACTAACATCAAAAATCTGTACTTAAGACTTAAAAATGTACTTAAGACACAATAAGATGTGCAAAGCATCATTGGATTAGGAAGCGGTCGTCCACACAGTGTGTCAGCTGCCTCACTGGCTATGTCTGGGGATTTTACAATTTAAATAGGCACATGTCTTTTTGTATTACATGCAGCATCTCAACTAGTGTGATACAGAAAATGTTTAAGCCACAACTTGATTTGTAAGGACCCAGTTGTACAGACACACTCTAGAAACAGAATCTACATCCAGCAGTTTGTTATGATCAGTTTTAATTAAACTGTTGATTATTTTATGCTTATTTTTTGCTTGTTTGTGTGTGTGTGCTCAGGCAAACCCAGCCACACAGCTGCTGTTATTGCAGCCGTCATCCTCCTCCTCCTCCTGGCTGTAGCTGCTTTTGTGTACTCCAGGTGTCACTTAAACATCAAACTCTGGTACAGGAACTCATATGGAGACTTTGAACTGAATGGTGAGACTTGTATTAAAGTGATATGAGATTACTTATATGCTCATGTGTAAGACTGTAGACTTAAAGCCTCTGTTGTGTTTGTGTCTTCATGTCTTCAGATGGGAAATTATATGATGCCTACATCTCCTATGTGAACAATGACTATGACAGGAAGTTTGTCAACTTTATTCTCAAACCTCACCTGGAGAATAAAAATACGTACAAGTTGCACCTCAATGACAATGATATCCTACCTGGCTCAGGTAAGTTAACATTCCTGTCCTACAGTCGTACTACTCTAATACTGTTTTTTATAATCACACCTCTGTCAAATAGTCTCATTTCTAACTATCACTTCTGCTGCAAATAAGCACTACAGGGATATTTAGCAATTCTGTCATACTTTTTACTTGTTATTGCAAAGTGGTTCATTTTAACAACGCACAACGATATTATGTGTCTCCAGAACCTTCTGCAGAGCTGCTAATGAACATGAGTCGCTCTCGGCGTCTAATCGTGTTGCTCTCCCATGCTTACCTTGATCAGGACTGGTGCTCCAACAACTTCAGGTCAGACTTTTTCAGATGTGCACAAACAAAACTCAGGGACTACAACAGCATATTGCTGCCACCATGACAAAAACATATTTGCTCAGTTTCTTGTTATAACAAGAAACTTTTTTGTTTAACAAGATACTTTCATGTTATAACAAGATATTTTTCATGTTATTGTGAGATATTTTCTTTTTATTACTAGATACCAAATTATTCAGTTTTTCAGTTTCTTGTTATAACTTACCAACTTATTATAACATAATAATATAATTTGCAATATAACAATATAAAGTGGTATGTTGTTATACCAAGAAACATTTTGTTAAAACAGAATCATTTAGTATCCAGTAATAACCTATGAAAAGCATGTCATTACAACATGAAACTGAGCAAATATTTGTCATTGTGGTAGCAATACTCTGCCACACATAAACAAAACAGTTTCACTTTTCTTTCTCTTTAATTAAAAAAAAAGAAACTACACTGTTCTCATAACATGTACTGTAAAATGACATTAGCATCAGTACAACGCCACTTGAGGTCAGTGTTGTACTGTTGTGTCTGTGAGCTATCATGAAATACAGAAGCTGTGTGTGTTCCCAGGCAGGGCCTTCTGCACTTGTTGGAGCTGTGTCAGCAGCCCATCATCATCCTGTTGGAGGGCCAGTCCAAACGCATGAGGCCTGAGATCAAGCAGCAGCTCAGTGAGCACCAGCACTGCCTCACCATACTCACTTGGAGGCACAACTCCGTGGTAAGATCCACACGAATGCTCATTTGTGCTCCTGTGAGCCAAAACTTTCTGAGCACACTGACAGCAGAATACATAATTAAACATTAGTAATTTTACACTATTATGTTTGGGTTTTGAAAATGTATTGTTGGTGTCTGTCTCCTCTTTCTCCTATCTGGGAACATATTGTGCTTAAACGAAAGAAGTGGGCCGTGCTCAACTCACAGTTAGAATGTAATGAGTGCAGACGCAAAAACATAAAAAATAATGAATGAAGTTGTCAGCACTCAAAAAGAAGTGTGTATCAATTTTTAATGATGCACACTAGGAAAAAAACGGACGTGTTTGAGCCCTAGGCTTCCCTCAGCGTTACTGACACAATCATGGGTGTGACTCCTATTAACCAGCCGCCCAGAACCTGCTGGTGATACCACCAGCTGATATAAATCATCCAAACAGGCATCATCAATAAACAATACTAATAACAAAAATAATAATAAGAAAATTTAGGAAATATATCACATGTGATTGCAACAACCAGATTGTGACTGACTGATTTACACAACAACATGACTGATACCATGTATGTATACTAAATGGGGTTCAATATATTTACTTAACATTTCGTATGTTGTCATAGTAACAGACAGATAAGTTTGTCACTATCTGGTTGTTGCAATCACATAATATCAGCTGGGTGTGTCACCAGCAGGTTCCTGGCAGTTTGTTAATAGGGTCACACCCACAACTGTGTCAGTAATTCTGAGGAAAGCTTTGGGCTGAAACACCTGTTTTTTTTTTGCTGCTGTACAACATTTAAAAAGTGATACACACTCATTTCTGAGTGCTGACGGCTTCATTTGTTATGTGTTTAACATATTGCGTTTCCCTTGAAGCCAGTCGTACAGTTAAACGATCAAGTGAGTGGACTCTGTGATACTCAACAGTTTTTCAGATCACCAAAAGCACCTGAAAACTTGCTTTTAAATTATTAAGTACTTTTCTAAAACATTAAATATTCATGCATTATAAGCAGCAACCAGAGTTTATGGTTAAAAGAAATGATACATTATCAGACATGATTTATTAAGTAACTCAGCTGACCTGCTTCATCATGGCTGTGTAGGTTTGATCAGATTTGCTTGATGCGAAGTATGAATGTAATACTATTTTGATTTAAATATTGCTAAATCCTGAATGTTGCACAAAAGTTTTATGTGACCTTTCTCACATAACTCTCATCACCTATCGCATATCACCTTTTTCTACCTGAGCCCTGCCTACTATCAGTGAGAGGTGCACTGACAGTCAGTGTCAGTGAAACAACGAAAACTGTTCCAACTTAAGCAGAACATGTTGAATTCAAGTAGGACCACATCTCTCATAGTAAGAAGCTGATTAAGACAAGCGTGTTTCAGTGTTTCAAAACCAAAATGTTAATTCAGTTAAAGCCAATATTAGTTTTTATAGCAATGAAAAGTATTCTCCTGCAGTTGGGAGAAAAAGATTAAATAAATATAAATTAGAAATGTACACCATACAATATGTTAAATGCATGTAAGGCTTCTGCAGTTTAAGAATCATTCATGCTTCAGTGTGACCGTTAGTGTGTATAACGTGTTGTGTTTGGTGTCCACAGACTCCGTCCTCAGTCTTCTGGAAGGAGCTGGCCTTAGCGATGCCTCGCAGGGTCGTCTTCCACAGTGAGTCTGCAGGCGACCCCCAGACTGTGCTACAGGATGACAAAGACCCCATGCTGACCCTTGACCCCGACTACCTGGACTGCCGCTCAGACACGGACCCTGCTGGAGACCTGGGTAAGAGCAGCAGTCAACAGAGTAGCAAATTATTCAATCACTCATATTAGGTGCTCTTCACATTAGGATAAATATAAATAAAGACATTTGGATCAATAGCAATGCTGTTCACTATGTTTTCACAAACAAACAAAAGAAATTTATATTAAAGCTGCACTGCCTTGTATAAATGACGGTGGGAGATAACTGATTCTGTTTACCGAGACAACATGCAACGTTCACTGCAACACGTTTGAAAATCGTCTGATGCTGACTGTGATCCAGAGATGTAAATGCTTGCCAACTGTTTGGCACCTCTTGTACTGTTCATCACAAGAATTAGAACATAAACATTTACAGCCTGTGTGTGCGCAAGCCTCGACTTGACGAGAGAGTCCTTGGTCTGTTTTAACAGCATGCAACTGAAACCTACTGTACTTGACCTAGTTTGAGTCTCGTTTGAATCAACAAGCACTGACGGAAGCACAGTTAATCTTTAACTTACTGGGAAATCGTACCACATGATGAGCTTGCACATATTTTCTATGCTGGCTGGTTTGTTGTGATTTGTATCAAAAGATACTAAACAGAAATGAGAGGCAAAAGCTGTTTGGAAGAGCGGCATCTTATTGCTGCAGAGTAAAATGATTTAGGAGTTTACAGCTACGCTAACGGCTCTGTTAATGTTTGTCATGTTCACCTTGTAAGTTTAGAGAGTTAGCATGCTAACAATTAGCACTAAACACAAAGTACAGCTGAGGCTGATGGGGATGTCATTAATTTTGGTCATTTGGTAATTTTGGTCAAAAATCAAAGTACTGGAGAAATTGAATTTTGACTTGATGGTGACGCTAGATGAAAAGTTAGAGGATCACCAATGTTTTTACAAATTATCATGAGGAGGGCGTGAATGTCTGAACAAAATTTCATGGAAATCCATCCAATTGTCGAGATCCTCAAAACCACAAATGTCATCCTCATTGTGACAATAGAGGAAAAGTTGGAGATAAAAAAAAAAAAAATCAGTAGGATTCATCCATCCAATAGTTGTTGACATATTTTAGTTTGGACCAAAGTGGTGAACTGACTGACCAAAACAAAAAACAGGCAAAACCAGAATTTAATCTAAAATTCAGATGAGATACTCAACTATTTAGAGATTCTTTTATATAAAAAACATGCATAATGCAGACTAAACGTTACAACATTAAAGCACTGTATTTTTTTATTATTTGAGATGCATGTCTCACCTTTTGTCTCTCTGTTGCAGGTGTCCGCCTCCCTGTGTACAAGGCTCTGGCCTGTAAAGCTCCGGTCCTCCCTGCTGCTCCAATCACAGTGGCTGAGCCCAAACCCTTAGACATCGACGTGTCTGATCTGGGATCACGCAACTATGGAGCCCGCTCAGACTTCTACTGCCTGGTCACTGAGGACGACATTTGAGCCAAACTCCCCTCATCCCTGCTGATCTCTGAAAATAAACACCTACATGGAGATCCTCATTAGCTTTACTTTATATTTATATATGTCATGTTAAAGAAATGTTCTTTTTCTTTCCGTGTGTTATTAAAATCAAAGTGTTTATGTTTTTTTTTAACCAAAGAGAGATTTTTAATGTTTTTGTATTTTGTGCTGTATCATAATTTATGAGGAATTGTACAAGAAATTATCTGAAATATTTGAGTTAATCAGGGAGAGAAATAATTTACTGTATATATAGAAATGTTTATTATCATTTCAGAACCAGTAAATCTTTATTAGTCCCCAGCAGAGGGCAGAGTAATGTCAGACACGATGAAGGAGTTCTGCTTTTTAAGCTTTTTGTTTTCATGGGACAGTTGACTATACACAAACGGTTGGGAAGTAAAGAGCAAATACATGTGACCTAAGTCCTGGAGTCAGATTTAAACCAAGAACAGTGTCACTTGTTTGCACTCCAGTCGACTAAAGCAGCAGGACACACATGACTGCAGAACCCGCAGGTCCTGACGTTTTTGTACAGGTGTGGGCTTTGTGAGTGAATCATGGCAATCACGTCAATAAAGCAATTTGACAAAATACCAGGATTTCTCTCTGTAAAGGTTGATGATTTCTGTCCTCATGGAGTAATAATTACCCGCAGTGGAATAAGAGCCTAAATAAGGGTGCAGCAGGGAAGGTCTTGTATTGTTCCTGTCTGAGCAGGAGCAAATATGTAAACAGGGAGTGGCCAACATTTCACCATGTTAGTGTCAGTCTGTACAGCTGCAGTAAATGCTGTGGCACACACACACGCGAGACACTTAAAAAAATGATAATTATTATTCAAATCTTTCTCTTTATTAGCTGAAAAATATCCGGATACTACATCTGCCTGTACACAACACAAAGATTTAAAGATATTAAACAAAGAGATTTAAACAAAGAGCTTTAAACAAAACACAGAAACACAAGGTCAGCACTTATCGCCAAAGAGCAGTTAATATTTGAGATTTTTGCAACAAACCTTTTTGTATGAATGCTTACAAGTTAAAATATTTTTAGAATATTAAACTTGCCAATATGAAAAAATTAGATTTCAGAAATGTGACCCAAATCTGAAAGGTGTCGAATTTTGTTATTGGCATTAATAAACATTTATAAAAAAAGATTTCAAATACCAAACAAATATTATATTTGTTCTGAAAACAAAGTTATAACTGCATCATTTTTTAACCCCCTGTGTATCATACACACACACACCATTAATTACATCAGATAAACAGCAGTTAAACTGGCATGAAAAAGAAAAATAAAGTCTGAGATCTGTTAGACAAAGTGATTGCAAACGTCACACATCAGCATTTTGTATAACAAGACTAAGATTTTGCATCTTTGAAAAGCGCATAACTAGATACAAAAATGAACTTTGCAGGTACAACCATTATCCCAAGATTTCTGAATCAAATGTATTAACATCCAAATTTCAGCAAACTATTTCTATAAATCTCCTCTGGTGTACATTCAGATATTTTGACTCATTCATAAACACATTATGTTCCTGATAGAACATATTTATCTATCCAAAAACTACAAAAACAAAGTACCGTATATAAAAAATTACATCTGATTTCTGTGTAAAAGAGAAAGCAATATTTACAAAAATGCCATGTCAGTACCACATTTGATTGTAAATGAGTTGCAACAGTGAGAAAACAAGGCACAAAGTCTCCGCCATGTTGTCCAAACTGAAACACAAACAGTTGCAGTTTCATCTGGATACACGTTGCTCTGACAGAAAAGAAATCCCTGATTCCACACTAAAACATACAGTGTTTAAACAAGAGTAAATGCTTAAGGTGCACACATTTGCATCTGAGTCCATCAATAGTCCAACGTACTGGATCCACATTTGTACTGATTTGTCCATCGAGTTTTAAAATACACAGGAAGTCCTTTTCCGCCGGGGTGAATCCTCTGTCGCTTGTATGTTCATGTTCTTATCACTTATCAAGTATGGATACAGATAAAAACTGAGCCTACGTTATCTTTGGATGGTATGGAAGGGTTAGATTTCTTCATAGGTTGCTGGTAGAGTGTAGGACTGATCACGTTCTTTTACATTGTCGTATCGGCAAAATCCGGTCTTGTAAACCCTTTCTGTAACACAAAGAAGCAAAATGGACGTTGTATAAACACGGAACACACACACACACAAAAATCACTGTGCATAAAAGTATTTTGTCAAATATGACGACTGACAGATGTGTCAACAAAAACTCCCTCAATGGAATTCCATCTGGGTGACTTCTAAGCTCACAGTACAACTCAAGTTCATTCAGACCATCTGAGAGTTATGCAATTAATCCAGTGTTTATATAGCTTGATTTGTGTACAATTTTTTTAAATCATGTACCAAGTTGGTTTGAGCATTTGAAACTGTACATAGGACAAACAATAAGGCATTTTTGCTCTGTTGGGACTTGTTCCTTCGGAAATAAGCTTCACACCGCACCCTTGGGAGGGGCAAGCCGTGATCTGTATAAAGGCAGTAAACCTACCTAGTCCTGCCCAAGACGCGGACATGCAGGACTGGGTGTGTGTGTGTATGTGTATGTTGAAAGAGTTGAAGTGTCAACAGCCAGAGATGTATAGTTATTGAACATGTGCCTTCCAACCGATGAGAGATTAAATTACAGAGAGTGAGGAATGTCATCTGTCACACACAGACAACACACATCGTTTCTGTCACTCTCACTCTTTTTTCATGCTCCGGCACATGCAGAGACAAACACACACACACACACACACACACAGATATAAGAACAAGGGTGGGGCGCCACGAAGACAAAGCTTTTCCACCGGGCTTCAAATTTTTTGTGGCAGTCCACATGAACAATTTAAATCATTGTTCTTGTCTGTCTTCATAAGTTTTTTTAAAAGTTTTTTTAAACTGAGGGTGCCATTTTGGGGGTTAACCAAGGATCTGAATTTAACTTTGAGGTGTCTTTTCTAATTTTGATTTAAATATGAATGTAATGTTTGAAGAATGAGAGCTGAAAGCTGACAGATAAAAAAAAAAGTTCTTTATTCAATTAAAAAATTGAGAGCAGCTGTTTTCTGAGAATTCTTTTAAGTCAATAAAAGATGTCCCGAAGTGCGGTAAACTGTAATCATGCATCAATAAAAGTTGGCTAAATGTCATTTTTTATTCATCAGGTGTTACTCATCCACACGTTTTCTTTTTTTTTTTGTGCTTTCAATGACTGAAACCTGTAAAAAACAACCACCCACTCATCAACATGTTTTAAACATGTTTCAACATATCTATTAATGTTTAAAACTACTACTACTACTACTACTACTACTACTACTACTACTACTACTGTGTGACTTGATGGTAAGGTAATACAATTATAAATAACTTTGAACATTCATGATTTGAGAGAGTTACTTTTTTGAGGCATCTGCCTGGATGTGAGTATTCTGCTGATAAAAATACTATTGATCTTTCCTGTCAATTATGTAGAGCTCATTTTTAGTGTCTCCTACCTGTTTGTAGTCTTTGTGCAGTTTCTTGTACTGGAACATGTTGCTGAGAACTGTGGCTGCTGCTTTGGCTGCTTTTATCTTCGCAGTGCTAGAAAAAAGATTCATCCAAGGTTAACACTTTGGTACAAAAAACCTCTTGTGAGAAGATCAGCAGTGAAACACATTTTTGTCAACTACAGGATGAAATATATGATAGTAAATATAAATAAGATATAATAATAACACTAATGCAAACGTCTGTACATTGCAGCATGTTCACCTAAGAAATCATTTAGTTCCTGTTTTAAAGACCACTCACCTGTTGTCGTGACAGTTCTTGATGGCGACCAGTTTTGTCAGGCCATCGAAGAAGGTGATGTCTCTGGCAGCTACGGAGGTGCTGGTCACTAAGTTATTGAGAACGCCACAGATGTTGACCACCACCTCGCTCGAGGGCTCCTTCTGACGTCCATCCTCGGGCAGCTTGGTCACAAGGTTGTTCACCACCTTTGTAGCTGAATTACGCAAAGAGTATTGTTAGGATGATAAGTTTAATGTTACTACTCAATTTACATGATGAAAAATATCACAATTAAATAATTCATTCTGGTTTGTAGTCAACATGATTTCCTCACTGCCAGTTGTTTTTGGTAAATACTTATCTTCACAATAATTCACATTTGAACAAGTCATCTGTCATGTTTGGTATTAATCAGACCATGATTTAAAACATTAGTTAGTGTTCAGCTCAGTGCTTCAGTGCTCAGTGTTGTGAAAAACGAGGGATCTCAGTGACTGAATGTGGCCTGATACAGTTTACATCTAATCTCCCAAACAGCTGTTTTGATTTACTGAGACTGAGCTGTGAAAAGCAAAAAAGTGCACATGATTACAAAAACTACCAAATAATAGCCGTAAAAAATTAGAATCTTATAAACAACAGAATATCCACTACTGAAAACTTCATGTTGATATTTAAATAGCACCGAACTTACAGAAAAGCACTCAAATATTTCACCTTGAAAGCCATCCATCCGAGTTTAATATTTATACTTGTATTCTCCCTTTTTTCTCCTCTTTGAAATTTCAAAAACTTGATCGTAAGACACAAAAATTTAACTGAGAAATTCAAACTTGCACATACAGGATACCAATCCAGTTGTTCAAGTTTGAGTTTTTCATTTTAAATTCTACCAATCATATTTAAGCAGCATGATTCTCTGACTTGAGTTGAATTATTGAATCAGAATTTGACTGAATTTGAGCAAATTAAATTTTTTCTTTTTTTTTTTTAAATTATTGACTTTTCTCTCTGAATTTATGGACCCTACTGGACATTTCAAAGAGCACACTTCACACCACATAAATTCAAAGTAAAATATTCTATAAATTCAATAGTATTAACATTTCAACATTAAGCAAGTTACTTAAAACATTTAAATTATCATGGTTTCTTTATTGCTTCTTTATTAAAGAAAGTGACGGCAGTGCTGGGGAACAGACGGACTACAACTCGGCAAATCACCTCTGAATTCTGGTGAAAGAGTCTCATAATGCACAAATTACTGGAATATGTCTCAAATGTGATACAACAACAAATTCTATTAAATAGGTTATATGTATACTCTATTAACGGGTAACTCAGAGGCATCAAATTCTTTATAAATAACAGGATGAAAAAATGAAAGACTGACCCATGTCACTCTTATCTCTGGCATGGCGAGACAGATTTCGGAGGAAGCCTGTGAGGGAACGCAGCTCCAGGTCATTGTTGGTACGCAGCAGGTCCAGCAGCACTGGCAGCATGCGCTCCTGCTCCACAGCCACCCGGCTCAGCACTGAAGCCCACTGCAGATAAGAAGAGAGAAAGACGATTCAAATGTGAAACAAACTGAGATTATAGCGTTTGAATGCTTTACAGGAGTACTGATTCATGTGCTGCTCAATGCTCACCCTCTTGTCTCCAGCTGTGATGTTCTGCAGGGCTCCAGCAGCCGCCTCGCGGGTGGTGGAGTTGATCTCACACTGATGCAGCACGCGGTTGTACAGCCCCACTATCTGAGGGTGCCACAGCCACTCAATCCCCTTTGGCACGCGAGCAACCTCGGTGAAAGTAGTGAGATCCTGGTTCTTCTTCTGTTAGGGGAAGAAAGATACAACGAGGCAGCGTTGAGACTGATGTTCTGGTCCTTGCACAAAAAATGCTGATGGGTAAATCTCACGTGCACTTACATTTTTGGCTTTCCTGCTCTGAGGTGTAAAGCAACCGATGGAGTCCTTCCCTGAGTCTTGAGCTCTGGTTGGTCCTTCCAGGCGGAGCAGAGCAGATGGAGGTATCTCAGCGTAGAGCTGGTAGGAGAGGTTCCTCAAGACACACACTGCATTTTCCACCCCCTAGAAACACACACACACACACAGGCAAATTAATACACACAGTAAGGGTAAGACAGAAACAGCATAAATGAAGCTCCATCTCGTCTTGTCTCACCTTGTCTTCTGTCTTGTTCTCATCTAGCGAGGCCTTGATGTAGTCCACCAAAGAATCCACCAGTCCGTGTGTTTCTCTCATCTGCTGACGGGTCTTCTCATTTGAACTCAGATTCCTGAACACAAACAGAGAGAGTGAAAGGTCAGAAAGCTATTTCAGGTAAAATTCTGTCAGAAACCATGAATGCCATTAGTTTAGCCAGATGGTGCAAATAGAGATAGCAATTCAGTCTGGCTAGGGAAAGGAGTGGGGTTGCACTCCTACTGGCACTGTGCTGCAGCACAGATTTCACAATGACATGATACAAATCATGCAGGGAGCATTGCAAATATTCCCTTAATGGTACTTAATTTGGAGATAAAAACCCTCCAGGGTGCACTCAAACAGAGCAGAACTAAACAACTGGGGCGTGATGGGGATGATAAAAGCTCCTATAGCTGTTAGCTGACACATGAGTTGAAGTGTCCTCCCAAAAACAAGTTCTTCACATGCAAATATGGTCATGGGAGAACAAGCATGCACAGGTGAACCAGCAGGAGAAATCCATGTTAATGAAGCAGCATATTGCAACCACTGAGAGAAGACACAGATAAGTGAGCTGCACCTGAGGCATCCTGTGGTGTTGTAGAAGATGTCTGCCTCGGAGGGCGACTGCTGGATGCCCCCGGAGTCTCCGCTGCTTGACAGAGGAATGAGGATCTTCTCTGTCAGTTCAGGAAGTATCTCTCTGGCCAGTTTCTCCTTCAGGTTGTCTTTGGATGAAAGGTTCCACAAGATACCTACACAAACACACCAGGGGGAGCATCAGCAAAACTGACATTTGTAATTAATTTTCCATATTTCTGTTACTTCTTTAGTGTTTCATTTCTCAACCTGAATGTAAGAACTTTTGGACACTCTACCTTTTTTTTTTTTTTTTACAGTAACGCTTTTTCACTTTCTTGTACATGAATCCCTTTCAAAACATATGAGAAATACTTAAATGGCAGTGAAGCTAAAACCTGGATTACGATGTGGGAGGTACATGGGTTCTATCTGACAGTGGTACTACAGTATGTGGCCAAGACAAGACCTCCGTGTCATATTTTGACAAACTACCCAGAAAAACATGTATAGGCACAGTTGCTGTGTTGTCTTTAACCACTTTCCTAAAGTTTCTTACTGAACATGTGACATAGACACAAGTATTTCAACATTAAGATGGATACAAATCAAGGTGTGACAGTTCAAAGGAAAACGTGACAAGGCCTTCACTCATAAAAGGGAGTGGCAGATATACTGTTGGCCCACAGGCCTAGACAACTTCCATAAACACTCCCTTGCTCCCCTCTTCACACACCCCACAGAAAAGACGGCAGCTCAACCTCCTGCTCTGTGTACTCAGACACACTGCATATGCCTTTCAAATTTACACACAGGGGAGTTGGAGTTGCAACACACATTTTCTAAACTTTCAAGGAGTTAATCTTATGAGAAAGTATGAAAGTCAGTTCCATTAACAACAGATACTTGTGAATAATGACTGTAGATGAAGGCTGAGCCAAATGGAAACAGACAGACAGTCAAGCATTGAATAAACGACAGCACACTCACTAAAAGAAAGAATATTGAAAGAAAGAGTTCCTCACCATCTCCTCTTAAAAAATGAAACTATCTCACACTACAATTTGATTACAGTAAAAACTGACAATCTGTGGATTCCTGTAAAAGTCGCTAGTTGCAGCTTGCCATCCTCTTATTAGTTTGGTGTGAAATAGTATCAACTTCAAAGGCTGCTGTGGGCTCAAAGAATTTCAAGGACACAAATAACTGAACACTGCCAAGATCATGTTGCATCCAGATACTGTGACTAATTTACATTCATTTTTATGGTTGAGGCAAAATCCCAAAACCAGCATTCTGAGATCAACTCTGCGTGTTGTGTCATGTTTTTGTTTTAATGACTAGGACCTGGATTTTCCTACCAGTGATGTTCTTGTGGAGCTCATCATCAGAGTCCTTAAGTGCTTCCACAAGCTGAGGGATGCCGCCCTCCTCGATCAGGGTCACCTTGTTGTCCATATTCTCATAGATAAGGTTGCGTGTGGCACCAGTGGCATAACGCTGCACTTCCTGGTTTTCGGAGTTGAACAGCTTCACCAGCTCGCTGATGCCCTTGCAGTGACGAACCTTGGGAGGGGGGACAGAAAAAAGTGTTCTGTTTTGGACTTTTTTATGTATGTTTTAGTAACCTGATTGTCTGCCATGATTAGGTGATTCAAAGTTTTTAATCATTCATTTGTAGAAACTAGTTGTAAACAATCGTCTCATGGATTGAAGCCCTTATGTGTAGAATTCTTTTGTGATTAAAGCGTCTTTAATTTATTCTAACAATTTTTTATTTGTAGAAAAATTAGACAATCTCAGTGAAAACTGGTACAATCATTCCTCTAAGGATACCAGGGTTGCATCCATGGTGCACTGGCATACAAGGCTGTCAATTGTTTTGTTCTTGTTTTTATGATACAGCCACTCATAATTGCCAAATTCATTATTTACTTTCCTACAGAAAGTTAAATTAGGAGATTCAATACCACTTTCATATCTGCCTGCTAAATATGAAGCTGCTGCCTGCAGCTGGACCTTAGCTTAGCTTAGCATGAAGACTGAAAACAGGGGGCAAACCACTAGCTGGGCTCTGGCCAAAGGTAACAACATCTGGTTGTCCCTCTAAAGCTATTTTGTGACTGTGTGCAGTGACTTCCTGAAGTCAAGCCCATAATGCCCTGTAAAATCACAACTTTTTGTTTTTACACTTTGGTTTTGAAAAGGTTAAATAAACAATATTTGTTTTTTTATGTCCATGCAAACAATGCTGAACTACTCTTTTTAATATGAAATCATTTGGATATCAGAAATGTTCAGAGATCTCATTTAACACCAACTCCAAAACCAGAAAAAGAAGCAATATCTTCAGAGCTAAAAATAACATCAACAAACTAAAGCACCAGACCAAATTAGGCGACTGAACTGCCAAAATGGTGTCTGTCATATCTGATAAGGGTTTTCAACTCTAAAGTACAAAACACCTATACAGGGCAGAGTCCACATATCTTCACAGCAATGATAATAACTGAGCAACATGTGGAACAACTGGAACACACCAGAATGGAAGCAAAGCTGTAGCTATTTTATGTCCCCAGAAATGGAGAAACATGCATCAATGAACACATACTTGAAGGAAAACTATTTTCCTGACCGAGTTTCTCAATAAGGGATTGCAGAGGAAAGACAGAGAGGAATTCTAAACACAAGTCTAATCTCTTTGAGGTACCTCATTTTTGGCATCGCTGTCATTGTAACACTCATGTTGAATGTATGCAGCCCCCAGGACCTGCAGAGCAGCATCAGGCTCTCTCAGGTACTGCACTGCTGTGGGCATGTCCAAGGTGTTGATCCTGCCAAACAAGCAAGTGGAAAAATTAAACCAAAGAATCTAAAACATACAATTATATCATTACCCTGCTGTTATGCATGGTTGCACAAAATATGCAAATTGAATGTTCAAAAAAATGCAATAGAGCAGCCACAGTAATGATTCAAAGATGATTTGTTTTTTTCTTGAATCTCTTCTAAATCACACAGTGGTCTGCAAATCCAATTCGGCTAACGATGTGGGATGTGTGAAATGTGAGGCCTGAAACTGAGCGACCACACCCAAAACCAGTCCTGCAACTATGGAGCCACCTCCCAATCCACAGCTCTTAGGCAATACACTATTCACATCAAACAGTCACTCACTAAAACCTCTTGACACATGAAAAGTTGTGACACCATCATACTGATGAATCACATTTGCTAGAATGTCACTGATGTTCAGGAAAGATAAAACAAACTTAGTCACCAGAATTAGAAGAGCTGTCACCTCCATTGATAAGTATTAAGGAAAAAGACATTAAAGCATTATTCTATATTTTTCTTGTTCTCAACAAATCCCAGAATAAACCAACCAAGACCAAAACCAACAATGTGTTTGTCAGTCTTTCAATACTTTCAGACTTCTCTACCCTGTCTGTGGTTTTCAGCCCCAAGCCCACTTGTTCCTACTGAAGACATAAATCTTTAATAACAGCATTTTTCACAAAGGCTCAGTAATTTTCTAAAATATCTGAACACTGCAGCCATTTAGGATGGGAGTAAATAGTGAGTACATACTGTATGATAGCTGTTCACTGTAGTAATGTCATCCAGTGCAACAATTTGGCTATTTGCGTGTTTTTAACAGTTTTTGGGGCTCTATGGAGCAGAAGAATAAGATGTATCAAGCTTTGGCAACAGTCAAAACCTGTTAGAAGGATGTATTTATTGTTGGTTTTTCATGGGATTTAGAGACAATAAGAAAAATAATGAATATCTCCAGCCTTATCCTTCAATCTTCTCATATCAGTCAACATCATCATGTACGCAGTTTGGTTGTTGAAGCTGATAAAACCTAACCAACCAAGTGTAAACAGAGGCCTTTTCTGCAAATACTGATTTGCATGTACAGCCTACCATTCCACATTAAGATTTGTTAGTTAAATTACAAGAACATGATATTCAGTGCTGTAAATTAAAACATCCTTGTGAATATGAACAGAAACAATGAGATGTGAGCTTCTCACCCGCTGAGGTTGCCCATGCTGGCTCCTATCTGCATCTGCCCATTGTAAATGTCCACACCTTTGCCCACACTGTGTAAGCTTTTCATGGACATGGCATGTGACAGGTTACTCTGACGCTGCATCATTAGGTTCCCCTGGGAACCAGAGGACACTCCAGATGCGATGAACCCTCTGTCCACTCTGTCTCCTCCTCCTCCATAGATGCTCCCACCTGACGACATCTGGTGCTGCAGGGTCCCAGACACGGAGCCCATGCTCATCCGGTTTCGGTTGTTAATCCTGCTAATGGTGCGGTGGGCTGGGCCTTTGAAGGAATGTTGCTGCTGGATAATCTCTGTCTCTCCTCCTGCCATCCCTCCGCCACGGGAGAGAGTGCCACTGAGAGATCGGCGCATTGTGCCTCCTCCTTGTCTCACCTGGCTGGTGTAGCCATTCATTGTGCTCTGGGCGTACTGGCGCCCGTAGGTGGCGTCCCGGTCGGAGACCATGCTGCCAGCATCGCTGCTATCGACCGCCCAGGGATACTGCATTGGCTGCTGCCGGAGTGAATGCAGGGAGGCGGTTTCCAGGTCCATTCGGTTCTGCGGCCTGGTGTTCCCTTGGTAGCCACCTATGCGTACGTCTTCTCGGTAATAAGTCCCACCACCACCGCTACCACCAACTCCTCCACCCCCTACACTGATCTTCTGGAACTGGTTCATGACCGGGCTAGCAGACTGGCAGCTGAAGCCTGACTTCTGGGTTATTCGTGGACCCTAAAAATGAATAATGGAGTAAATTTTATAATCAACTGTGTAAACAGAGTTACTCATTATGTTCTAGTGTGCTGCATGTGTGGGTGAATTTGAAGAAAAGTGGTTTCAAAATTTGACCACGGGGATATGACTACCACTGGTGGAACAAAGGTCATGCTCTCTGTATTATTTGTTATATTCATTTCCATTTATCACATATTTGGGAGAAAAGAGCTTCTTTATTGTCTTAAATATAAAATGTAGACAGATTGGACAACATGTGAAAGTCTAAAATGCAATCTCAGGTCTCCTGACGTTGGTATTTTTTAAGTCCTGATTACGCTCGTAGCTCAAACATCTGTGGCGCAAAGCCAATGTCTTCCTGTTGAAAACAGAGGAATCTAGAGGGTGGACTTGAAAACCCTGAGCTGAACTTGTCACAGCTTACTGTGAAATACTACACATCCTGTGACCTGGGTGACCCAACAGAGAGTCACTGATGATGTGGGTTTTTTTTAGAACATCCAGTTAAATGACACATTAGGTGAACAGATCACTATTCCCAAAATATGTGTGAATACATGCTGAAATGTAAAAGTGATATAAAGATGTTGTACTCACCATTGTTTTGGAGCCTGAGTACATGTAGGATGATTTAGAGCTGTAACCTGGATTATAGGTCTGATATTTCATAGTTGAAGAACCGCCATAGTCTGAAGTGAAGCAAAGAAATACAACACATAATGACTAAATACAACATCACATCGATAACAATGATACAACTGTATAAAAAACAGCCAATAATTTCTTATTGATAAAAAGAATAATTGTATTGCCCCCTCCCAACAATGTTTACCCTGAATTCTTTTCTGACCAACATGTTGAACCATCTTAAAACGTCAATTCACAAAACTTAAATGTGAAAAACAATGTGTATGAACAGCAAGAAATGTCACACTTTGATTTAAAATGTTGACATGTTTCTTACTTATAAGAACATTTGTCTCTTCTTGAAAAGTTTTCCAGCTAAAAAGCTCATCAGCACCTTAGGGGGAATTTCATGACTAAAACTTCCTAATTCTAAAAGTAGTAGTATCACTGTCAAATTCAGTGGGCAGTGTTTTGGCGTGTTATGTCGCAGCCATTGTTCCTGTTTCGCTTTAGTGTTTGCACGAGAAGTATTAAAAAAATATTTTCTCTTTTGCAAATACAGACTTTCCATTTCTCTTTATTCTGAACTCAGTTGCTGACTGTGCTCCTGAATCAACTACTGAAAGGTTAAGTACGGACAGAAAATGTGACCAGTGCCTTTTCTTTGCTTTGACAGCAATAAGAAATATAATGTGTATTTGTAATGTAATGTGTATTTCTAAAAACATTGATTAATGTTGTTTGAGTATCACATAGAAAGCAGAAAAATGTTGGCTATCCTAGTAAATGCCTTAACCAGGAGAATACTGTAACCTACAGTCTTGAACATGAACACTTCTAATAGTGTTTGTTGTGTCAACTGATCATTGAGCTCTGTGACATACATAAATAATACAGCATCAAGTCAACACTGACCTTGGAGGCGTTACTGCACATAACAACACAATCGCCGACACAATGAAAATTTAATCCTGTTTACTTTTATGAGCTCATGTTTATAAATTAAAACGTAAATTTATTTAGTCTGCTGTTATTTAATGCATTGCTATTCGTATAAGTTAATTTAAACATAATTCAGACTGACTTTCTTTTGTAGAAGACCTACCTTTAACATAGAAAAAAGTGAGAGTTAAAGAAAGAAAAAAGTCAAATTACCAAGGACAGCAAAGTGACTGTAGCTTTAATTTCGGCATGACGGTTATATCAAGATGTTATGTGGTTAATTTACAGCAATGATTTGCATGAAAGGCAGTCTCTCTGAAGACGATTCAGTTGCACACACAGTCACCAGGTCTGAGGTCTCTGGTTACCGTTCACTTGGGAAACAGTTTACATCTGACACATAAAGACTCTCGCTTTGCTTTCTCAACACAGAGTGTGTGAATGTTTTGCTCTTGTACCAGAATACAGAGTGACCTGACAGGTGAGTTGTGACTGATGGCAGACATGCAGCAAAATGTTGGCAGGAGTCATAGTTCATCCGCTCAAACACCTGGGTCGACTGGAAGCAACAAACCCTGTTAATTATATATATCTACTAACCGTGTTATTATGTTTATTTTATTTCTCATTATGTGCCAAAATATTTTCTTAGGAATCAGTTGTACAGCCTGTAATTTCCTAATTATGACTAAACAAAAAGAACAGCCAGCGTGATGATAATGTCATTCTTTTTTGCAGGTACCAAAGTACTAGAAAAATTACAATTCTGATCTAATGACGGTGCTAGATTAAAATTACAAGTCATCCTGGAAGGACATGTCTGTCTGAACAAAATTTCATGGAAATTTATGCAATAATTGTTGACATTTGACTAAAAAGCAAAAATGTGGAGCTAGTAGAAAAGTCACCAAAGTCTTTTGGATTCATTGTTTAGGGAACATAAATGTCTGTACAAAATTTAATAGCAATCCATCAAACATCTGTTAAATATTTCAGACACCCCTTAAGTTACAACGCTAACAAAGTAACCAGCAGTCAGTGTTTGAACACCAGTGACACCTTCAAAACACCTTTTGAATAGTCTTGCAATACCAGGCAATCAGAGATTTCCACCTGCTGAAGTCTGGAGATTTCTAAATGCTCAGTAGTTGCTTTAACAGCGGCAAAAACAGCTGCTAACAAACCTACGCCCTTTACATTTTGTCAAGGACACGCCTTAACGGAAATGATGCTCTCCCCTCATTCTCCTCCATAGTGAACTGCATGTCACCGCCCCAATATGAAGGGCCGCCCTAAAGACTTTGGATTGGTTTGTCTAATGCAGGTTTTTTTTAAACTCTAATTGTTTCCACCCAGTTTTAACCTCAAAACCTGGATGATTGTCCTCTGCCTCTATGAGTGTTTAGAGAGTGTGAGTGTTTAGAGAATGACATGTGAGTGATTATTGTTAAATCCAGGCCGCACTGATTGATTCACAACAAACTGATTTATTGCTTTGAGGGAGCCCAAACACTCAATGAAGAGGCTACTGTTGTGAGACTGCAACTAAAGGTCACAAATAAAATAATAAAGTTATCTGATGAAACATAACAATAAGATAACTTTATGTGTGTAGCCATGCTTGTATGTTTGTATGTTAAGTCTAAACAGTTGTAGGTTTTACACTTCCCATGTGAGCAGAAGGGAGAATTGAACTGTCTTCATGCTTCATTACTTCTGAGCACACACACACACACACACACACACACACACACACACAAAACCAGTTGGTATAAAGGAGAATGACTCACATGTCCCTGGCCCGGCCCCAGCCCAACCCCGGCAACACCCAACACACCTGAGAGCTTTTACAACACACAGAAAACACACCCTGCAAACCTCCATTGAGTTTTATTTTTATGTTATTGACTTCACACACACTCCTCATAAATACCATATTTTTTCCACTCTCCCTTTCTGCTAACATTCCTCCATCTACCAATTTGTCATTGTCATGAATGAACATTTGCAGGTAGCATTTAGATACAAAAGAGGAGCAGGTTATCTGAGTGTTTTCCTCACGTGTGAATTGTCTCAAAGCTCATGCACTGGTAATGAGCTTCTCGAAAGCCACAAACTGCTGGAATGGCAGCAATCCCTGTTTTTTTCTCTCTCTCTTCTACAGGTTGCAAAAGAGGATGAATATGACGGGAACACATTTTACAACTCTGTCTTCCACCCAGCAAAGCCCAGGGCAAAGGATGGGCACACATAACACTGTAAAACATCACACTCTGCCAAGTTTTTAATACACCGCAGCTATGTCTGACTAGTGTATTGTCAAGTGTAATAGAAACAAAAAAAGAAAGTGACCTATTTAGCAGATGTGTTACATGTCCCAAAGCATTCCAGCTATCAAAAAAGGCACGAACAGAATGTTTGTGTCGGGCTGTCGAGGCAGGTATTGTTGGCGCCTCGGGGAAATACTGAAACTAGACAAGTGAGAAAAATGCTCTTCTGATGTCACCACACAACCCAGAATATAAAGGGTCATATAAACAAGGTCTGGAGGTCAAGCTGCTCTGCCTGCTCACTGTAGTTTAGTTGAACACAGTGAATTATGGGACGTGAAAGAATGCCTTCATGCATCATGGAACAACAAGCAGGGCCAGATTTCAAATCAATTAAGTTAACTAATTCCCAACTCTCCTGGAAACCTTTCATTCCCCATGTGGGAGTCTCACCACCGCTTATATAATAATCCCATCTCAACTTTGTCTGCGTGCCAAGACGGCTCAGACAGACAACATGTGACAATACGACATCTTTGAACACAGACAACAGCTGGTTCCCATGACACTGTCATTGCCCAGGCATCTCTTGAACCCTCACCTCTTAAAGCTGAGTAAGACCTGTAACCCAATCCAACAGAGGGAGGCTTTCACCTTAGTCTGCTATCAGGGAAGTTCATGAAAGCGGCACTTGTTCAGGCCTGTTACACATTAACCCTTTCTCATGTACAGGTAGACTCCATAGTGTAGATCGCTGCACAAGGCTCCAGCATATGTTCATCTGCTACGAACCTTCAGAGCAGCTGGATGGACGAGTAACAATAAAACAGGAAGAAGCACGCACAAAAAACCCCATGCAAAAAAGTCCCCACACACCAGGCGTATTAATGCATGCACATGAAAGTAAAAGCTACTTCATTGATATGAGTCACTTTGGGAAAGTTTGAAGTGGGTTCCAATAAAATAAAGGAAAAGTTACTTTTGGTCATCTTTAGAGCTGAAACGATTGGTTAATTAATCCATTAGTCAATTAATCTGCAAATCTTTTGAAACTGGATCAATTGTTTAAGTTATTTTGTATGCCTGAAGCCTCTTAAATGCAAATATCTTTGGGTTTTCGAGTGTGGATCAGGCAAAACAAGACATTTGAAGATGTCACCATGGCTCTGGGAACTTGTGATGGGCATGTTTTGGTATTCTGAGACCAAACAATTCATCTAGAAAATAATCCGTAGAGGTGTAAATAATCTTTAATTGAAGCCCTAATAATCCTCATGTTCACAATCTATGAATATGCTTGTATGGTGTGGTTGGGGGGGTGGCTAATATTTGAAAAACAATAACAGGACTATAACAGTTTTATGGGATGTCCAGTATTTGGTGGTGAAGCTCCCCACTGAAGCCAAATGAAACCACCCAAGATAATAAAATTTTATTTCAGTTATATGGAGTAAGACCAACTAAAAGGGTTAAAGGAGGAACTGATAAGATAAGAGCTTTAATTCCCCTTCTCTAGGACAGACAGGTGGCCAGTTTATATAAACTCACCATTACAATACCACCTGTATTTGTCTTCCCTGAGCCTGAGGACTCACACAAGTACTGAATACTGTCCCAAAGCAGGGCATAAAACTGGTGAAGCCTTGTGAAAGTACGTAAAGAAACTTGTTGATGTTTACCTGACATCGCGTATTGTGTGGCTGATCCATTCTGACGCGGAAGTGTGGACTTCTCGGCCAGTCTCATCTGGACCTGCTGCTGGACGCGCCGCGCTCTGGCCACCTCGTCCGCAACGAAGCCGCCGTCCCCGAGCTGGATTTCGGACGGGAGCCCGTAGGTGGTGACCGAGCTGTTGGGCTGTATAGCGGACAAAAACACGTTCTCTGAGGCCATGGTCATTGTGAAAAATTTGCCGAGACGACGTCTGGACAAAAAAGTGTCGGACGCAGGTTGTTTGCGCTCTGCGTCGTGGCAGCTGAAACAGTCTAGAGGCGCACAGACACAAAGTCTGTCAGAGCTGCACACAAGGAGGGTGGAGCTTCAGAAAACCGAGACCCGGGTACCTGACTCACAGGTGAGCCATCTCTTCAGATAACAATCACATACGATCTATGTCGACTCAGACTCCCGTCAGTTGAAGTTTTTGAAAACAAATTATTATAGATTATGATAAGCATCGCGTCTGTCGAAAAAGATCTGAAAATGACTCATTATTATAGATAAATGAAACAATGTATTCTTTGAAACATTTTTTTTTCATGTTTTTTTTTTTCGTTTTATTTTTGTTATGTAACAGAAGGCTTGGGAATCCTCCAGCAATTTTTTCTCACGTTTTCTCACTTCAGGTATAAAGATTCTTTTTTCTTTCTTGCACAACCTATTTTCATTTTAAGAGACGACTTAGAGATTGTGTGGATGTATCATTTGTATTTCTCTTGAATCGGAAGAAAGTCATTTCACTGCACCATCTTGGACCCTTTAGGCTCAGAGTTAGGTTTTAATTGTAAATCAAATCATGTAAATACAAGCAAAAAAAAATAATGATGTAATAGGGCTTGTGTGGGCATTATAACAAGCAGCAGAGAGTTATTCAGACCTTTCAAAGAAGCTTTATATGGTCAACATGAGTCATATTCAAATTGATAATGAGGTTGACTGAATGTGAGTTGTTGTTTTTTTTTTTGTCCACAGTTTACCATAAAGTTTTCATTAACTACCACCATGACGCCACATGTTTATCCAGTGTGCCAGAAATGTTTAACACAGTACAGGTTTTGTTACTGTGAGATTTGTGCAACAGATGTGATGCACTGTTGAAAAAAAATCCACCCTGCTAATACGAAGCTTGTGTTATTTTGTCCCCTACATGTTATGCACTGTGTATAATATAATACAATATATGTAATGCAGTTCAGCGCAACAATACACCAAACCACAGCTTCTACACTTTTGTGACACTTTGAACATTTTAGGTGTAAATATAAATATAATATTTTCTGCAGGGTTTCTGTATTCCATTGAATTATATTGCACAGGTAATTGAGTCCAGAGTCTAGTTCAGTCTTGAAAATGACATTAAGTAGGAATAGTGGTAAAGGTGTGGTGCCGTCTCACTCTATATTTTAGTTGGTGCAACACCTACGTTTTATTCGCACCTGTGAGTCAGTGTATTCAATGATAAATTGATATAAAGTGTGGGAATACTACATCTTGCATGCTGCGTGTCTGTAGTGGCCTCCTGTCTGGATGTAGACTATAGGCCAGAGGGTAGAATAATCACTGTTGTACCAAAGTACAATAATAAACATCTCCACTATAATTGCTTTATTTTTTGGACTCCTCATGGCCTTCCTTTGTTTAAATACAGAAACAATAGGAAAAACAAGACTGTTGCCCGTCTAAAGGTTTTTCAATCAACCAATCATTTTCCTTTGAGGACAGCAGAGGATTTAATTTCCCCAAAGCAGATCAAAGTCAATCAGTTTACACTGAACTGGATGCAGTAGGAGATCTATGGAGACATGACTGTCTCCCTCCTCTTTTCTCAGCTTATCAGCTCATTACCTGAGAAATCACCTTTTACTGCAGCTTTTGTGCAAATATTAAAACACACAACTCCTTCCCAATCTGTTCACATTGACTCCACCTTCAGGAAATTTGTATGTAGACACTATAAATCACAGCTTCACATTCACAGACACTTAATGTTAAAATGGTGAAAAACATTCTCAGTGAAATAAATGTTACTTTATAATCCAAATAGCAATAAAGGACATTATTCTGGTATAAATATCTATTCATAAATTTTGACTTACCATTACCATTGAGGCTGAGTTGATTCTGGATGTTCTCTGTGATGTTGTGTACCTGCTTGTCTAACCAAGTGATTTGATCTAGCGAGATATTAGTAAGTATTAAAAGCTATAGACTATGGCAACAGTTACCGCCCTGAATACAATTCTTTTTTTTTCCCATTGTAGGTAAGTACAAGGCATACACAAACAGAGAGATGAGTCAGTGAGGAGAGTATGACACAACAGGGTGTGTTACTTGAACACAGGGGCAACCAGACAGTTAGTTGGATGGTGACATAAAGAAGAAGTTTGTAAAAAAAAAAAGACAGAAAAAGTATATTTAGCTCTTTAGCACATCTGTTGCTCTTTTACTGAGGTTGAACGTCTTTCTGAGAAGTGAAGGGGGTTTTTTTTACTGTAGATTTGTTCACTACAGTGTTTAATTCAACATCAGTACTGTTTTTTTTTTTTAAGGATGTTGCAACATTTTGTCGATGAATCACTTAGTCAGCACAGCGGTGTATTGGAGCAGCTGTATTACTGAATTCCCAGCCTAGTTCAGACATATTGAGTGACAGAAACCAGCCTCAAGCTTACTGACTCAGGGCAATGTGTGTGTGTGTGCGTCAGAGAGAGTGATTCCATGAGATAGTGAGAGTGACACCCTTGCCATACCGTCTCAAGCATCATAAGCCAACTGTCTGAAACTGCACTACATGGCCAAAAACACATGGACACCCAAACATTACAAAAAATAAAATAACGTTAAGTGAGAAAAATAGTAAAAATAAGTAAAAAATCACATGCTTGCCCAGTGAAGATAGAGGTGACCAGTGGTGGAAAGTGACTAAGTACATTTAGTCAAGTACTGTATTTGAGTACAATTTTGAGGTACATGTACTTTACTAGACTATTTCCATATATGCTACTTTATACTTCCACTCCACTACATTTCAGACGGAAAATATTGTTCTTTCTACTCCACTACATTTATTTGACAGCTTTAGTTACTTTTCAGATGCAGATTTGACACAATGGATAATATAACAAGCTTTTAAAATACAAAACATTGTTAAAGATGAAACCAGTGGTTTCCAAACTTTTTGGCTTTTGACATCTTACATAAAGCAGTGTGTAGTCAGGGTCACATTTCAGATGTCTATCAGTTATTAACAGCTCCACCAAATAGTGATTTTTACCTCTAAACTTCTCACATGGTTTCATTTCAATAAATGTTCAAATTATCCAATATTTCACCCAAAATCAAAGATTAAAGAAAAAGTTCAAAAACTGAAAACGGATTTGTGTTTCAGATCTTTGTTTTTTCTTCTTTCCTCTCCCATTAATCATCTCACGACCCCTCAGATTTATCTGGTGACCCTTTGAAGAGTTCCGACCCCTAGGTTGGGAACCACTGGATTAAACCAGTTCAAACTAGCTAACTGTTTATAAAGTAGTTGAAATTAGCTCCACCTCCAGCAGCTACAACAGCAACATGCTGCTTACACACTGATGCTTCAGTATTAATAATCTAATGATGTCATATATAATAATATATCAGTCAGCGGGACGAAATGAGTACTTTTACTTTAATATTTTAAGTACTTAAGTTGGATTTTTCATGCAGGACTTTATGTATAATGGAGTATTTTTACATTGCTGTATTGGTACTTTTACTTAAGTAAAAGATCAGAATACTTCTTCCACCACTGTAGACAACAAACAGCAATAAATACATTCGAGGAAAATGTTGCTTTCTTGTAGATTGTCAGCTATATGGGACATGAATACTACTCTAATGTCTGTCTGTTAAATATAAAGCTAACATTACAGCAGGAGCTGGTTAACTAGTTCAGCATAAAGAAGGAAATGGGAGTAAACAGGTAGCCTGGTTCTGTCCACAGGTAACACAATCTGCCTACCAGCACCTGTAGCTCACTAATTATGTTATATCTTGTTTCTTCTATTCATAAAAAAGCCCATTTGTTGTTTGTTTTATTGAATGTTTCTTGGCTGGGACCAGTAACTTCCTGAAGTCTGTGCTGGTTTCCTAGCAACTGCTCTCAGTAAACAAATAATAAAGTGATAACAAACTTCTCATAACTTTCTGCCAAACACTTAAAGAGAGACAAGCATATTTCCCAGAGGGTCGAACTACTTTAAAAAAACAAAACAAAAGTAAAAGTACATTTTAAGCTGACTCTTGAAAACTTAAATAGTAACATTTGCTGGATCTGTGCACAGACAGGAAGCTTTAATTAGAGGATCTCAGGTCTCTGGCAGTGTGGCATGGGCAGAGGTGGAGGAAGTACTCAGATCCTTTATGTAAGTAAAAATACCAATACAGCAAGTACATAGGTATTAGCAGCAAAATGTACTTAAAGTAAAAGTAGTGTTTTGTCCCTCTGACTGATATATTATTATATATGACATCATTAGATTATTAATACTGAAGCATCAGTGTGTAAGAAGCATGTTACTGTTGTAGCTGCTGGAGGTGGAGCTAGTTTCAACTACTGTATATACAGTCAGTTTAGTCCAGTGGCTCTCAACCTAGGGATCAGGCCCCTTCAAAGGGTCACCAGATAAATCTGAGGGGTCGTGAGATCATTAATGTTAGAGGAAAGAAGAAACAACAAACTTCTGATACACAAATCTGTTTTCAGTTTTGGGACTTTTTCCTCTAATGTTTTGGGGCTTTGGGACTTTTTCCTCTATGATTTTTGGTGAAATATTGGATCATTTTAGCAGTTACTGAAATGAAACCATGTGAGAAGTTTAGAGGTTAACAACTCATAGACATCTGAAATGTGACCCTGACTACACACTGCTTTTTGTAAGACATCAAAAGCCAAAAAGGCTGGAAACCACTGGTTTCATCTTTAACAATGTTTTGTATTTTAAAAGCTTGTTATATTATCTATGGTGTCAAATCTTCATCTGAAAAGTAACTAAAGCTGTCAAATAAATGTAGTGGAGCAGAAATGTACTTAGTTACTTTCCACCGGTGGGCATGGGAACAGAATTTCTGAAATGTAAGTGGGGGCCAGGCCATGTAACACTGCTAAAACTACCATTACGGTTGACCTAGCCATGGAAAACTAATTTCTATGGATAACAGGGAACCATTATAGGGAAACAAGAATGGGGACAATATGATCCCTCTTATTTGACCCCCTTAAGACCTTCACTTTAGCATTCTGACCTATTTAGAGACAGATATCGAAGTCTGAGTAAAAAAAGTTTTACAGTAATTAAGGTAGGAGGATAAGGTATAAATGAAATTGTTAATTGTTATTGTCAAACTTCAATGCTGAATCAAGCTTAACTCCAAGATTTACAACCCATATGTGACTGAACATTTCACTCTAAAAGCTTGGACATGCTCCACTCTTCTGAAGACTTTCTGTAAGATTTAGGAAGCTGGCTGCAGGGATTTGCTTTCTTTCAGCCAGAGGAGCATCTGTGACTGAGCATCAGGTACTAATGTGGGGTGATATGGCCTGACTCGCAGTCTGCGTTCTGATTCATCCCAAAGGTGCTGGATAGGGTAGAGTTCAGGGCTTAGTGGAGGCCAGTCAGGTTCTTCCACACCAAACCCATTTCTGTACATATTTTGCTTTGTGCAAAGGGGTGTTTTCATGTTGAAACAGGAAAGGGGCTTGCCAAAACCGTTGCCACAATATTGTCTCAATATTTTCTGTGATTGTATACTGTAGCATTAAGATTAACCTTTATTGGAATTAAGGGGCCCAAACCATAAAAAAACAAAACATCAAAACCAGACCAAAAGTACATAGAAATACATCAGCATTACTGACCACATACTTTTGGCCATATATGGTAACGTAAATAAAATAAAACAACAGCATCAAATTTAAGAGATCCATTCAGAGATCCTGTGTAGATATAGTACACCACCAAATACGGTAAAACCCTAATTTGAATGTACACTCAGTAGTCAGTTTATTAGGTACACGTGGCTAAAACTAATGCAGTCTAATCCAACAGCCCTGCGATAAACTCTACCTTCATTGAGGTTATAATGTTCAGTTTTTGTTGTTATTTCAACTTTTTGGTCATTTTGGAGGCTGTAGTTTGTGGTGCAGTTGAAATGCATTGTGTTACACACAAAGGTGTTTCTAATATTATGTGACTGGTTACTGAAATGAAACATGACGACAGAAGCCACTGTGTGAAATACACAAGCTGTCTTTGTTATATTCATATCATATGTGTGTTTTATTTTTTCTTATCTTGTTCAGGATCTTGCACAACAACTCTATTACAGTTTAATACAAATCAACAGTGTTGTCATTAAAATATCTTTTCATCAACCACAAAACACAAAGTGTTTGAGCTGGGTGGGCTTCCACACGCGCTGTGTTCTCTGAAGAGAAACTTTACCTGTTGGCAGGATAAACACTCACTGTGTACTGGGTGTGTCTGCTGCACACTGTGCCAGAAATACAAGTCAGTTGACTTTTTAATGTATTCCACTGTTCTGCAGACTGTGCTGATCTAGCATCGAGGTGTTGATATCAGACTGCCCCCCTGTGGTGATACAAGGCAAATACTGTAAGCTGTGAGCTGTGATTGTTGTTGTGATTGGGTGGCTTACTGTAAACTGAAAGGCTGATACAGTACACATATCAAAGACAAACACTGAGCCCAGCCCTACATTCAAACAAAACTCCCAGTGAACATTTTAATTGCAGATTTGGATGTTTATGATGGATGATTTGGACTTGGATCCCTGCCTCAAACTGTGCAAAGTTTCAAAGTTTGTACACTTTACTCCTTAACATCAACTGTGTATTGCAGTGGTTCCCAATGTGGGGGTCAGGACCCCTACAAGGAGTCACAAAATGAATCTAGTGAGTCACGAACTGATTTCCCAGGTGGGAAATAAGAAAATTAAATTCTGGTGCACAAAATATTTTTATTTTTCTCTGTTGTGTGCTTGTTTTTGCAAAATACAGTCATTTTACCTCTTCAGGCCTCTAAGAATTAGTCAAATGAAATAATCTGAGAAGTGAATATCCCTCTTTGAATTGACTACTCATAATTTATAGACATGCCACTTATGAAAAAGGGTTGCATGTGGCTAACAATAAGCGCACTGAGGAAGGGCTTGGCCCGAAATGTATGTGCATTAAATAATATTTCTGCGAGTGTGCAGAACTTTTAGTTTGTCTTATGTATTGCTTTAGCACCTGTGCATTTCATAGAAGAAGAAGAGAGTTGAGTGCATATCTCCATATTTAAGGGCAAAACTGCTTCATCTTAAGGGGCCACAAGCTAAAAAAAAGTTGATAACGGCGGTGGAGTGTGTGCTCCACCAAAAACGTACAAGACAGATGACATAGTTTATTATCATTATTAAAACAGGTTGAGTAAGAAGACTGTTTTTATCATTATTAAAGGAGATGAGTTTCACAGGTTAATATAGGTCATAAGGCAGCATGAAGATGGTTCATTAGACACAAAGACACACAGCTGACTAAAAACACATAAGTCGACTACTTTCTGATAATAAGACAATAAGACAGTACGTTACCCTGGACCACTGAATCCCTGCTGCTTAAATTATATAACACTGGCACACTGCAGGGAGACACATCACAAACAAACAGGGAATACATGGACTCTCTTAAGTGTTATTAACATATGATAAGTATATATACAATTTATACATCCATGAAAATGGCATTAAGTTCAACGACTTCAGAGAAATAATTCACAACATACTATAGCTATAAAGGATTCATATAAAGTTCTATGATAAATACAGAAAATCTGCCTGATAGAAACTAAATCATAGTGTAAGAAACATGAGTGGTGATAGATTAGCAATATTAAAGGCTAATTGCATTTTCTAGACTAAAATAAAAGGAGAGATATCCATCTTGCTGTGTTCTAACCATAAGAAAGAGGTACTACTGCAGAAGCACAAAATAAAATAATGCCATCATAGGCTGATGTGGACCATTGTTTTCCATTAGCTGGACTCTTAGTACACTGGGCTGTTGCGGATCCCACAGCAGAGCACCATGGTGAAGATCATCTCGAAGATCTAATTGGGAAAAAGGACACAACAGTTCAGGTATCTGTGTTGTCATCAGAGGTGACAAAAGCAGGAGTTGAAGGGACATGTTGGCCATGCTGCGTAAAATATCCATCTGCATTTCCCACAGGCCCTCCCCTTCATTTTGACACTCACCATGATGACAGCAACCACCAAAGCAGCCAGACCAATCAGGTAGAGCTTCTCTGAGAACAGCTCGATCAGTTTATCATGACAGCTCTGGGAGGAGACAGAGGGAGAGTAAAGACGTCAGTCATGCCAACATGATGAATGAGAAATATTTAATCCTCTACACTGTACACACACTCTAATGGATTACATGTAATGGAGAGCTGCGTCAGCTGTCAAAACAAGGTGCTGAGTATCTGGCTCTGACTGCACAATTCTGAATAATTAATTACATCAGCAACATAATTCTTACTAAAATCAATCAGTGATGCAGTCATTCATCAGAAATGAAGTTTGTTTTTTGTAATCCACTTTCTCTTTTCTGAGCAGAAAAGTCTGACTCAGAATGACTCAGTCTAACTACAGCTTCACATCTTGGTGTATCTCTACTAACAAGTATTGTCTACTAAGCCAGGTACAGCCCTACATAGTTTATTCCTCTGTGTCACAGACCTTCATTGTTGTCCAGAAACAACATAAAAAACACATCAATGAGCCACACTGTGGGTTACTCAATCCCACATTCACCAT
The DNA here is from genome assembly GCF_963924715.1 of Thunnus thynnus. Classification (NCBI taxonomy): domain Eukaryota; kingdom Metazoa; phylum Chordata; class Actinopteri; order Scombriformes; family Scombridae; genus Thunnus; species Thunnus thynnus. Next base: position 20,812,100 of record NC_089521.1, on the reverse strand, counting down.
CCTGCTGCTGTAAATGCTCACTAGAGCATCAAATGTGTATTAATATGCTGCTGAAAACAATCCCAGAGAAAAGCAACATTTACTCCTGTTTGAGTAATGTTTGCTAAATACTGCAGTTTCCAGCTGTTTTAGGTCTCCAGTAGAAACAAATGGGCTTCCCATGAACAGGGTAGAAAACTCCAAAGTATCAAACACATTATTGGTTTTGGTCTTTTTTCGGTATTTGTTGATGGCAAGAAAAATATAGATTCAATTACAATTTAATTGAATCTATATTTTTTAATGGATGGTCAATAAAGCCAATAAAACATTTCTACCAACATTGTAGCCTAAAACTAAGTATTTACAATTATTTTTTCTAAGAACTTACCTGAGGTTTCAGCAAATCTTCTGGAGACTTTTGAGGACACAAGACACTGACGATTTGTTGGAAGAGAACCGTGTCATCTCCTTTACCACAGCAGTCGAGCTGAAGAGAAGAAACAAGAGGTCACTCTCTCAACAAACGCATTATCAAAATATACAGTTTATTACATCCCTTAAATACATTTAAAAACCAGAGATGTTTACTTATACCATAAGATTTTCCAATATGACGTACCGTAGTGTGGAAAGCATGCAGCACTGCGACGGCAGAGTCTTTACTGGGAGTCCCTGACACGTCCACAGCCTTGATGTACGCAGAGTCGTAGAAGTTGATCAGCTCTTTGGAGATCTGTGGACAGTTGGGAGTCAGGCAGGTTGTTTGAGAGTCATGACAACAAACAGAACGGGTTGGAGGTGCAGGTGGAAAATCAATGCAAACATCAAACATTTATTGCTGCAGTGAAACATCCACTTGGTTTATGTGTGTGTGTGTGTGTGTGTGTGTGTGTGTGGCAATGCTTACTGTGTCTCTGTTCATGAAACCCCAGATGGCTGCGGCTACTTCGCAGGCAAAGAGGATCACCAAAAAGAAAAAGAACTACACAAAGAAAGCAGGGTAAACTATATGAACCTCAGAGTGATAGATTTAATTAATGAATCAATTTAAATAGAAAAATAATTCCTGCAAGATAAAACTCACAGGGCAGGAACAAAAAAGTAAAAAAAAAAGAGACACTCACTGTCCCCAACAGGCACTGAGACTCCTGAATGGCTCCGTAACAACCGAGGAAGCCAACAAGCATCATCACAGCTCCAACAGCTATCAGTATGTACACACCTATAAACACAGAGACGACATGAGATGATACACGTGGTCATCATCAGCACCACTAGAGGGCGGCAGTGACAGAGCAGTGTGTGTGTGTCTGCTGCCCATTCATTGATCCACACATTGTTTGGTAATGAACTTCCTGCATGTTTCTCTTGCTTTCCCTGTAAGGTGACATGACATTATTGACATCCTGGAGATAAACAGCTCCCAGATCCTGTTAGAGAGGGGAGGAGTTGACGCTGTTCAGCTGCCAGGCCAGGAAATGCCTTCAAGACACCCCCAACCCCCCACAAACCCTTCTCTGCGCTGACCCCTGACCCCAACCATTATCCTTCCGCAGGAAACAGAGGGACCATGTGAACACAGAGTCACCAACACACACACACACACACACACACACACACACACACACACACACAGTAGTGTTTCCGTCACTTCAGAGGATGTTATATTAACTTACATTCATTTCCTGGAGACTTATCCTAACCTTAACCCTAACCACCACATGCCTAACCCTAACCCTAACCCTAAATGTGCCTTAACCTTAAACCAAGTCTTCACCCTAAAATTAATGATTTACATTAAAAGGACTTGCTTTTTGTCCCCAAAACGGTGGCGAGTCCCCACAACATGAATGTGTAAACAGATTTACATCAATACAACATGAGGAATACCTGGACCACACACATTCACACACACCTATGTGTAATTAAACTGATATAGAGATGTGCCTAAAACCATTTATAGTGAGAGTTCAAGTAATGTATTAACCTTAAAAAAAATTTTTTTTGGCCATTATCCAATGGTTATGACAAAAATACACTATTTACACTACTTTTAATGGCAATCACAAATGTGCAACAGGCACCAGAGCAGGTATCGTGTTGCAGGAAAAAGTCGATGAATAGCAATAACGCTCCACTTACAGCAGAGGTCTGGGTTATGTTTTATGCAGCTCAAAGCAAATGCTTTGCACACAGAATGAAAATGCAAAACAAACAAACAAAAAAAACTGTTGTGCTAGTTTTTATGGTGAGTTTGATTTAGAGTACATGCCAGCTCTTGGTAACATGAAAGCATTAATTAATAGATTATAAAGGGTATTGTAACATCAGCTGTAAGCTGTTCTAAATGCATTTGTCACTGACATGAAACAATTAAAAGTTGCTGAGAATTTTTTTTAAAGATCTTTTAAAAATCCAATAACACACAGTTTTAATTATTGTATTATTAGTGGTGGAAAAAGATACTTTAACAGATATTTTACTTAAACAAAAGCAGCAATAACATATTATAAAAGTAAAAAGTAAAAGTACATAAGTATCATTAGCAAAATGCAGGATAGCCCTTTTCATAATATTATATAATCATATGTGTTATTTTATTATTGGTTTTACTGATGTGTAACAATGTATAAATAGTATTTTAATGGTGCTGTTAGTCAATGTGAAGCCAAACTTTATATAAACTGCTTTTTATAAAATCTAAATCTGAAAGAATGCTTCATATTTTATTAGCTTAGCATTGATTTTGTATGTAAATCTCTATCTGCAACATAACTAGTAACTTGAATTGTCAAATAAATATAGTAGAGTAAAAAGTGCAGTATTTCCTCTTAAATGTAGAATGTGGCATAAAATGTAACAAAAGTTGTTGTTATTTTTCTAAAGTACAGTACAATATTAAAACTGTATGTGAGTGCAGCAGTAAATGTACTATTTTTACATTCCACCACTATTGGTTAAATTTGATAATTCATTCTCACAAATCATACTGGAAATCTGTAGAGCATATAACACTTTCTTCTTTTTATTTTCAGTCAAACTTTATTTAACCAGGATGGTCTCTTGAGTTCAAGAATCTCTTTTTGGAGAGAGTCCTGACAAAAATGGAAGCAATTATGTTACACGAACCAACAGAGAAACAAGAATTCACAGACGGCAGAGGGAGGACAGGGAGAAAGACTCAAACTTAAAACACAAATGTTTTGTGCTACAGTATTGTGAGAATAAATGAGAGGAAATTACAAGTAAGTCAAACAATTTTCAGCAACTGACAAAAGACACTCACCTCTAGGTCAATTTAACTGCTCTGATGCTTTTTATTAGGGCTGCAACTAATAATTATTTTCATTGTCAGGGTTATCATTGTTTTGTCTGACTCACACTCAGAGGAAAGCAACAATTCATCACTAATGTTTGTGAAGAATTTGCCTAAAATAGTAGCCGATTACTTTTCTGTTATTCAACTAATTGTTCCAGCTCTACTTTTGATCATATCACATGATCTTCATCAGCAGATAGAGTTTGCACAGTTGTTATGGGAATCGTTGATGCTCAAATTTCCACTTTTCTGTCTGAGCCCTTCTCAACTTTCTGGATCTCCTGCTGATGAAGAAGATCATGTGGTCTGATTGAAAGTTTCAAATAGAACCGAACAGCCACAAAATGACCCTTTTTATGCTGACCTTGTTTTGTGGAGGTCAAGACTGAACTTTAAAACTTTCAGTAAAGTTGTTTTATTGTGCGTATAAGGAAACCGACATACAAATTCATGTGATCGTTCCTTTTTTTGTTTGGTTTTTGTTTTGTTTTAATCAGCGTCATTACAGGAAAGGTTGGTACAGTTGAGGTTAGAGGTTGGGTGGCTCTGCTCCAACAGGAATTAGTAAACATGATTAAGCTGCATAAATAAAACCTGCCTGCTGGAGATAAAGTTCCAGTTTGTTTGAGAATAATCAAATGACTTCCATTTATCCCCCACACCTCAGCAGTTCCTCGGCAACCTTTGCCCTTTACCTCTAACAGCAGTCAAACTATAACGCTCAACTGTAACACTAAAACCCATTGAAAAGAAGAATCCTTTTAACCAGACTGTGTGGGAGCAGCCTGTTTCTGGCTTTTCTATTCTTACACACACATGAACGAAACACACACAAGCCTCTAATGTAGCCTGGCAGAGCTGTCTAAAAGGGACAGGCAGACCCAGTAAGAGACTCTGACACTGTTGTGTTTGCAGACCTCGAACACCTCACACTGTACCTCAAATATTACACACAACCTTTCCCTGTATTTCCATCTAAACTCTCTCTATCTCAACCCAACACCCCCCTCTTTTACCCCCCAACCCCAAAACCCCTCTTTCAGGACTTGATGTTTTTGTTGTAGCGAGAAACGGCTACCAGGGCCAGTAACCCGGCAATGCGGCAAAGCAGGCATTATTTCCACTGCCTGCCATTACTATGACAACACCCTTTGAGGTTTGAAGGCTATTGAGATTCTAAGGGAGACAGGCAATTTTATACCACCGGGGAAGTTCATTTATTTCTTGTCTCCAAGTGTAATCTCAAGAGGGGGAAGAAAGGGAGGCGAACACCAGCTAAAAGCCCCACTTGGACTTCTCCCTTCTTTTTTCATCCACCATTGCTGTGAAGACATGTCCACACTGTCGGGGCTTGACACCTAAAAACTGAGATGAGGCCAATCATACTGTGTGTCAGTGGACACGTGATGAGATGAAACATTAAAAAGGCTCCATATATAAACCTTTCCCTCTGTCATCTTGTTAACAGAAATATGTTGGAGCAAAGGGGACAGAGCAGATTATATCTTTAACTGTCCTACTGCAGTGAATATTAGCAGTACTGAGTTTAAGTTACACAATTTGTTTGTGGCCTACCTTACACAAGCATCAAAATGAGTCAATATGAGGATAGTGTTAAAGTGTAAATGTTTTACAGAGACAGTTCAACATTTTGAGAGACATGCTGATTCACCAAAAGATTGACATCACTGTCTGTCCGACAAATATGAAGCCTGGAGGCAGGAAGCAGTTAGCTTAGCCTCACATAAAGACTACAACACACGGGGGAACAGTTGGGAAGTGGTCTCCTCAATATAAGTGAAAATAGAAACTCAGGACTCTCCCAGATAATGTAATGATCCTACAGGCTTATATTTTGACCACCAATTTACATTATTTCAACTTCGTTTCTGAAAAATAACATTTTGCCTATGGTTTTGGCATTGCGGACGGCCAAGAATACTACAATAGCCATGAGCCTTGGCTGCTGATGCTATGGAGAAGAAGCAAAGTGCATAAATAAGAGTATTCAAAACGCTTCATGGCTGAAGTTGTAAACAATAGCCATAGTTGCTGAATTCACTCAGAAGTGATGCAGAAAATAAAAGTAAACTGATTGACTCTGTAGATTGTACATCAAATTGTGAATAACGTAATGTTGTTTATGGGAAAAAAGTTTCAGAACCAGGGGTGCTCGGAATACCTCCTCCCACTTCGCAATTCTATGATATCCGCCTTCCAGTACCTCTAAAGCTCACTAATTAACACGTTATATCGTGTCTATCTAATCATCTTGTGGCTCCAGCTTGATCTTTAACAGAAAAATATGAGAGTGGTATCAACCTTCTCATCTAACTCTCGGAAAGAAAACTAATATGCAAATTTTTCAAAGTTTTGAACCATTCCATTAAATGTCTGTTGAAGAGTAAAAATCATTTGAAGTGTTAGTTGGCATGCAGAGACTGAACGCAGCTGCATTATCAGATGAAGAGTACGAGAAAGAAGCATTTTAATTTTAAGCTGAAGTGCAGCAAAGAAAGCACTTAGGATGGAAGCTGAAATACCAGATGTAGTTCAAGTGTTTGCAGCTGAAGTTACGGTTGGTATGTAAGCACTGGCAACAGTTGAAATGCACAAATGTAAGAGCCAAAAGAAGTTGCATTTTAATATAAATAAATAAAAAATGTATATTCTAAACTCTCATTTACACACACAGTGAGAGAGGTGGAAGCCACAGTGTGAGTCTTTGGTTTGAACTTAAATAAACAACTTTATTACTGAAAAAAATACAGCAAATATGGTTGAAATGACTAAGAGTTTAAATCTGAGCAGATCTTTGTTTATTGACATTTTCATGCAGGAGAAATTTCCTGTTTAGACAAAGCGAATAAAGTATCAACAGAGCAGGTTTCAGTAACTGTGAGGCTTTCCTCTTGCAATACTCCTGCAATTTCATATATCAACATTCATTTCGCCTTCCTTACAGCCTGCTTTCCTACATTGTAAGCTTCTCATTTCGTTCTTTTAGTTATGAAATAATGCAGAAAAGCTTTTTAGGCCGAGACTCTGCATTATACATACGGTGTAAAGCAACTGAAACATCTTGTCATGTTGTGTAACAAAATCTGTCACACTCTTATAGTACACGAGGCTGTAGCACCAGCCAGACCAGACTACTGGCTGCTGCCACCAATAATGATTTCAGGCACTGGTTATGGGGTAGGAGAATATGTATTTTCAGCCTTACATAAATACCACTTTGGTGTGCCAGCATGCTAAAAACATCCACTCCAAACTCTAATTTGAGGGGTAATGTCCAGATGTACAAGGTAATTTGAATTATGCAAGGGCGTATGTTCAAGGGAGGGGAAAAAAAAGAAACAATCCTTTGATCTCGCTTGGGTGGGCCTCTCTTGCCGCCCTGCCTTTAAAATCACGAGTGTGCCTTTTCTCTATAAAAAGCATGGGCTTGACTTAGCTCCGTATACTTACTGAGGGGTAAGTATGGGAGAGCAGCAGCAGCCCAAATGTAAATTAATGGGCTCACTGGAGTTCACCACCACAACAAACCCAGACGATGGACCTTTGAAATGTTAAAATCATATCATGTATTGTAGGTTTTAGGGCCAGCTTGTAGATTGCTGAGGGCAGTGAACGAAACATAATGGGGATTTGTGCCTTTAGTTCAGGCACATATTCCTGATCCTGTGGTTTGGTTGAACCTGCAGGACTTTTAAAAAGATATACAAAGAAAACGCTGCTCTGCATTACTCCTGAAATACTTCAAAGTATGAGCAACAGAAGGAACATGATGGCTTTATTTGTGCTCCATGCTCACAGACCGTTTTCTACAGTGCCCACATATGTCTCAACATCTGTCTCAAACATCTGGCCTCTCTCTTGACAGAGTTTTGAGGCTGCGGCTTTTTCAGGAAGACAGGACTTTGGGTGTTCAGATAAACATGTACATATATCTAAGGTAGATAACATTACCTATGCTGTCATCAATATCAGAATGACAGCTGAGTAAAAACATGTAGGTTCAGATGCTGGCTGTTTCATTCTTAAGTCATGCTGTGGATTGACGCAGGTCCTGTTTCCTGGTCTTTTCTGAGAGGTCAGTGCTCTGTCTATTTCTGTACATACTACATACTGGCATGGTCCCAGCTGAGTGTGAAACACAGGTTTTTCTGTGAATTAGTTCACTTTGTCTGTTAACAGTGACTTTCCTATCATGTGTAGAACAAGGTATGAGGACAGAAACACTGAATAACTAGTCCTAACAAGGAGGAAATAGGTGGGACAAAAGATGATGACTGAGCAACTTATAGGGGTGGATCACAAACACATCCGTACAACATAGAGCAATTTAATAAAGTAGGCCTGCAACAAACACTACTTTTGTGGAGACTGTAATGCTAAATCTAACTTTGTTGATACACATTTATGGTAATTTTGAATGCGTAGTATGTTGCATTATCATAGTTGATTGTATTATCTTGTAAAATGTGACTGTTATGCTCAAATCGAGGCAAAACCAAGTGCGGTGTATTAACAGCTGTCCCAAACTTCAAAGAATTAAATGATATGATGACAAAATTTAAACTAAAACGACTGATGAAGCCACAAAGCTGAAGCACAATTTTATTAACCTGCACAATTATCAATGACAAACTAATAATACAGATATAACGTAGTTCTGTGTGGGGAAACACTTGTTCTATAAATGAAACAGTGGTATGATAGTGAAGCTCTACTGTTGATGGTGGATACTCACTGATATAAAAGGTGCCTGGTGCCTGGTGGCCTTCAAACTGAAGTACGAGGAGGCTGCTGGTTTGACTATCATGGCGGAGCCACAGGGCCACTCCTAAGATCACACCTCCGGCCAACTGTCGCAGAGAGAAAAAAGGTTTTAATTATTCTCTGTCATGTTTCTTTACGTTGATGAAATCTTGTCATAGATCAGAACCATTAGAAATGTCTGAAATAAAAGACAGATGTTAGCATAAATATTAAAACAAACTTGTAGTTATCAATTATTCAGACTTTATAAAAAGACCCATCAAGGTTTTTTTTATATGACCACATAAGAGAGTGTCGTGACATCTGAGATGGCACGAAGCTCTACTCTCCTATGATCACATCAAGTAAAGTCAAATCAAGTTTATTTATATACTGTAGCACATTTCATACGACAGGCATAGACTCAATGTACTTCAAGATAAAAAGCAAAAAAAAGATCATACATGACAAAAACATATAAGATAAGAAGCTATAACAATAAAACAGGATTAAGATAAGAAAGTTATTATTATTATTAAAAGGGAATAATAATACTGATTCTAAGATTAAAGTTTTACCTGTGAACCACATACTTTAAACCTAACTAAACGCTTGCAAAAATAGATGTTTTTAGTCTGCTTTTAAAAGAAGACGCTGTTGTAGTTCATGTGGTAGAGGATTCCAGAGAGTAGGACCATAATGACTGAAGGCACCATAAGCGGATGTAGGATTTATTCTAGGTATAGTGAGGAGACCTTTGCTTGATGATCTAAGGGATCTGTCCATTGTGACTCAGTGAGCATGTCAAGGAACTAAGCCATTCATAGATTTCAAAACAATAAGAAGTATTTTAAAATCAATTCTTTGTTTTACTGGGAGCCAGTAAAGAGAAGTTAAAATAGGCTACAGCATTCTGAATGAGCTTTGTCAGTCCGGCAAAAAGTGCATTACAGTGATCTAGTCTATTAGAAATAAATGCATGAATCAGCTTTTCAGAGTCTAACTGTGACAGGAAGCATCTAACTTTAGATATATTTCTGAAATGATAAAAGGCAGTCTTGGAGATATTAGATATGTGCTTTTGGAAGTTAAGATCAGCATCCAAAATTGTACCCAAGTTTTTGGCGTGCTCACAAGGTTTTACCGACTGTGGAATTAACAACAGTGAATCTAGTGCCTCAAAGCCTTGGGACCACCTAAAAGACTTTCTGTTTTGTCCTCATTTTGCTGTAAAAAATCAGTGTCGGAACCTTTCTGCTAATGTTTCTCCCTCTGTGTGTTCAGCTCCGCCGTCAGGCAGTGAACTCTCCAATGTCCTTTAAGAGAAGTGATGAAAGGAAATCCTGACACCTCAGTGACCTTTGGGCACAGACAGCGCCCTCACAACACTGTTTAAGGCCAGCTCAAGAACTTTGTTATTCAACTGTAGTTGAACAACAAATTGTTTTTATCAGATCTAGTGCAGTCTATTGTTCCTGTGCTGATATTTTTTTTCTTTTTCTTTATGCCATTGTTTATAATAAGATATCTGCACATTTAGGGCCATAACCGCTCTCCATTGTTCTACAAGAAACAGGAAACTAAATCCTCGACATGAAAAATAGCAAAACGAGGAAGAGACAACTCAGAGTTTTCACAACAGGCAAACCCAACAGAGGAAACACTCAATCAAGTGCGGTGTGTCCAGGATATGGTGACTTTGTGCTTTCCTAAAAAAAGACCACTGTTCTGTTGAGACAAACCAAATGGAAGTTCACAAACAAGCGATCAGTTCTGACTGTGCAAGGCCAAGGAGTGAACCCATGACGTGGATGACACATCTGTAGGAAGTCTGATGTGATGTAATGAAGTGTAAAAGGCAGACAGCTGTGTGAAGCTACACTGGCAAATACCTTATTTCACAAACAACTTTTCAGAAAACAAGCTTTGCATGAGTAGAGTTTGCTTTGCATAATGAATGTACAATAACTCAAAAAGGCATCACCAGTTTATATGTTTCCTGAGCTCTTTAAAAGTTCAAAGGCACCAAATGCTGCAGTCTGGTGACCAGGTAGGAACAAAGGAAATGTCAGAGAGAAAACAGCTCTCCCCTCCCCCAGAAACTCTGCTAGCTCTGTTCAATCTCTCTTTTAAGTGTGTTTAATCTGGGGAGAACCAGTCTCCCTGAAACGGCAAGAAATCATCCATCACTAATGTTTTTTTTTCAGTATTTCCCCCTTAACGGTCCCAGAAATCAGACCTTTCTGTTCATGATTAATATGAACAGGAGTGAATTCAATAAAATAAAGCAGAGTTTGATGTGAGACATGCTGAAGAGAGAATGCAGAATTATCCTGGTGAGAAGACAGAGGAGACAGGAGTCCACCCAGCCTGAAGTGCTCCCCTCTCCTTCTCTTCCAGCCACCTTGAACTGGTGCTCAGTCATGCAGAAAATAATTGTTGGTGAAGGGTAAGAGCACTTCAGCTCTGCCTGCCATGGCCAAGGTTTTGTGTGCTGTGGCTCCTTTATTGATGCTGCCCCCCTTTAAAAGACTGAGCAACTTAATTAACACTGCAGGGCGGGAAACTCAGTGCATCTACTCCCGGCTTGATCATTCATGAATTATGCTTGTATAAGCCCTGAGCGACACAGATGTGTAAATCTGCAGCTGTTAGGCCGCTCAAACAAACACAAAGCAGGCGAAAGTTTGCCACTAAAACATTCAAAGGCGTGCAAATCCAAAAATCAACTTAAGAGTAAAATGTGTTCAACTCACCCAGAAAATAAAATTAAAGAAGAATAACATATATTTAATGCATTGCGTGCAGCCTGTCACCGCCATGTTGCCAGTTTGTTATCAGCTCGTCCTTTTACCCAAATCAAACTATTTGTGAGGCAAGTCTACGGTCCGGGGTATCACACAGTCTCTGCCAGAGGGTTGAGTTTATTCAGTCGGTTGGGGTATAAACGCTTCTATGCTGCAAACTCCTCCTTTATAATCAGGAGTGAAAACCGAGACGGGGAACTGCCCACCAGTAGGAGAAGGCTGTGGGAACAACATGCTCCCCGTCTGAGTGAACAGGGAGACCTAGGCTATACTTTATTCCCCTGCAAGTTTGACAGTTTATATTTCGGTCACATGAAAATCTAGGACAAACTCTAAATCACTCCTGGAAAGAAAGGAAAAACAGAAAAGACAGAAAAGAAAGAAAGAAAGAAAGAAAGACAAAGAAAAGTACAATACCCTATTTTTTAAAATGATACATGTTTAAAATTAGAGCAGCTGTTGTTTTAGAACATAGTAAATAAAACAACATGAAGCATCACAGTATAGGTCTACATGTGCACCATTCTTTTACATTGTCTCATTCAAGTACGTGTAAGAAAATACCTAAAATGAGCTATAAAATGTCCTAATTAAGAAATCCTTCAGCTGCACCGGGATCTGCGCCAAAAACTAAGCCATTGTTCCTTGGTTCAAAGCCTAATTTTCCATATTTTAATCTGTGGACAATTTTTTTTTTTTTTTTTTTTTTTTTTGAGATCTCACGCTAATTAACAAAAACACAAAATAAATGGGACCATAAAACTTTCCTTTGTAGTGAGCAATGGCGCACTCTGCTGGCAGGTTAAACACTTGCGCACACTAGCTAATTATTATACAGAGCAGTGCAGCACTTGGAGTTGCGCAAAACATAATTTCTCCTAACTCTGTGTTTGAGAATATCTCCACTGTGAGAGCAGCAGTGTCACCCATTCAGACTGTCAACAATGTGATTTCAGTCTGTTAAACACATAAGCCATAAAATAACAATCTTTTCTTTTGATGTTATGGGCGGACGTGCGCGTTCATGGCTCCAGGGTCACACCTTCTCCAAGCAGCTGTGCATGAAGATGAAGAGTCCCGCTGTTAAAGCCGCTGACCGACCATAACCCTCTGAGCGACGACGTTAAGTGAGAGGGAGAAAGAAATATCGGGCGGCGATGACAGTTTTAACAGCCTTAATTGGAGAACTTGACAGCGCGTTTTAACAAATGCAGCAGGGTCCTTCACTGGGCATGCTCCATGTGATGCGAGAGAAGAGCTGAGCACGGTGTGAAGAGCAGGCAGTTTGGGCGTTTTTGAGGAGGTCTGTCGCCCTCTCATCTCTGCTTTTCTTTATTTAACCACGCAGCACAGAAAAGCAGTTTTCCTTCCCTTCACACAGACTGTGGATGTTTTCTTCTTGGCGCTCAACAATACATGAATGAGAGGAGAAAAGTCTCTGAGGAGGAAAACATCTCTCTGCTGAGACAAAGACCTGCTGTATAATGTATCGTTAAACGCAGAAAGAGAGAGAGAGAGAAAGAGAGAGAGAGAGAGAGAGAGCGTCGGTGTGAAGGAGGTGAGTCTGTAGGCAGCAACAGAGGAGGGACTGAGCAGCTCCGAGTCTCCATCAGGAGCTGCCGGACAGGCGCTGTCCGTTCAGCACCACCGCAGTCACCTTGCTGTGAAAGTCATAAACCTGCTCAGGACCGATCTGATCAATTACCACAACCTGGGGAGTCCAATGAGCTGGGTCTATTCTGCTGGCAGGGGGGGGAACATCGCCAGCGTCTGTCCTTTTATCTCGACATCTTGGATTTACCGACGATGTGACGTCCATTCTTAATGTGATGCCATTGGCTGCAATCATTTTGGATTTCGATTCTATAGAGTCTGGCAGCTATAAGCGTCTATGATCACCCAGTCGCATGGCAGCTGCTTGTAGAAAATACAGGGTTTAAAGGGGAATGTAGCCTGATGCGTGTCAAGCAGTCCTGATTTCTTTCATAGTTGGTAAGAAACGACAGGTGGCTTTGCGCGCAGCTTTCCTTAGGTAATTGTTTCCTTGTGTGTAATTACTGCTGTGCATGGTTGCACGGTGCGCCTAGACTTACCTTTGCGATGAAGGGAACTTATGGGAGAAATGCCTAGGGGACGCAATGGGCCTGAGCGACGACAAGGATCGCATTGTGATTAACGTGGGAGGGATCAGACATCAGACATACCGCAGCACCCTGCGCACCCTACCTGGCACTCGCTTGTCCTGGCTGGCCGAGCCTGATGCACCCAACCACTTTGACTATGATGCCAAGATCGAGGAATTTTTCTTCGACCGCCACCCTGGCGTTTTTGCACATATCCTTAATTACTACAGGACAGGTAAACTGCACTGCCCGGCTGATGTCTGCGGGCCCCTCTATGAGGAGGAACTGGCCTTCTGGGGCATTGATGAGACAGACGTGGAGCCATGCTGCTGGATGACCTATCGCCAGCACCGGGAGGCAGAGGAGGCCCTTGATAGTTTCGGCGGGGGGGGCCTGTTAGACCTGGGGAGCGATGATGCGGAGCCAGAGCAGGACCATGGTGAAGATGAAGTGGATGAGATGACAAGGAGGCTGGCGCATGGAGACTGTCCTGACACCAGGAGTGGGAGCTTGTGGAGCCGGTGGCAGAAACATGTTTGGGCTCTGTTTGAGGACCCATACTCCTCTAAATATGCAAGGGTGAGTCGCTTTCAAGTCTAAGATGTTTGCTTGTGCTATAAGCTTTGCTTTTCCTGTTGAACTTAAGATTTGAGGACATCATTAGGAGTTATCATAAGCACATTCTGGGCTTTAAAAATACTCCAAAGTGTTTTCTTGGTTTGAAACAGTCAAAGCTGCATGAATATGAATTTAGTTTTGACTTTGTCTGTGTCTCTTGCTGGTGAAACAAAGATTGATGTATCTGGGAGGCTTTAAAAGGCTTTTGATGACCTTGAAATTGCTCTCCCGGGGTCTCTACAGCATGACTGTTCAGAGACGGACGAGTAAAAAAAAATCAACCAAAGACCTCATCTGTCAAAATCATTTACATGCAGACAATTACTCCCACCCTTGTCTATCTCATGGGAGAAGATAAGAAAACACTGACTCTCACAGGTCTTTGGACTGATATTTCCAGGACACAAGGGTCCCTGGGCAGGCCAGTTAAATAGGTCAGCAACACATTAGGAAACCAGATCTTTGGCACCACCAACATTTCAGTGGCAAACCTCCAGACAAAATTAGGTTGCTGTGAGAGGTGACATTTTTGGTCATTGTTATGGGCAGTTTTCCATTTGGGCGCAATGCCTCTCAAAACTGACAATGAAATGACTTTACACCTTCAGATTTTTTGTTTTTTTGACCAGTGCCCCCCTTTACAGACCGCTGTGCTGCACGCTGCTTTGACAGCTGTTGCAGGCCGATTTGGTGTAATTAGTTATCAGGCCCCATCCCGCAAGTGTAAACTGTATTGACATGTTCTCACTCTTACAGCAAGCATTAGTGAAAGCGGTTTAACTCACACACACTTCTCCTTTCAAATTTCACCTTCTGCATGCAGGGAAAATTCCCAAAGCAGAAAACTCCTAAGATGTGTCCTACATTTTAACAGAGAGCAAGACAAAAGCAGAGCAAGGATTGACAGAGTTCCACCATGACTGGCAAGAAGATTAATTAGAACTGAGCCTCAGAGTTAATTACGGACTCTATTCACAGTGGATACATCAGTGGAAAACCCCTGTCACTGCATATCACTGTAGGCCTGTGGTTTGCCAGCAACAGTGAGAATTAGTCAATAAGGAGCAAACAATCTTCGCCTGTCACCCTCCCTCCAGACCACAGTGTTCCTAACTGTCACAAAGGCACATAATTTAAGAGGCGGACTGATAAGATGCATCCTTTGAAGGGTGGGATGTTCAGGGGGCTGAGTGAGCCAGTATGTCAGGAGGCATCAGTGGTCCACATGAAAGTAGCTCACAAGATTGAGGCTTTATGGTGATGTTGATTTCTCATCCCTCTAGTGAATTGATGCACAAGAGCTTGACAAAATAACAAGTGCACTTGTCAGTTAGTGGCTGCAGTTTATCAATTAATCTGACTAATCTGATTTATTTTCTCCATTAATCAGTTAATCATTTGGGCCACAAAATGTCATATGCCCTCACGTGTTCAAACAGCTTTTTTTTCTCCAACCAACGATCTAAAAACAAAAAGTATTTTTGGGCATTTTTGCTTAGAAAAGAACACAAATGATTATTTGATTTGATATTTGATCATTTAATCAGCTAATTAATTCAGCTCTACTGTCAATGAAGCTTAAAATATCACATTTCTGTTAAGACTATTGGTGAGATGTTGACAGGCTCTAATTTAGTCACTAGGGTGCCCCCAGGGAAAAATAAGTTGTGGGCCCCTGTTGACTGTGTTTGTGGTAATTTAGTTAAACACAAACATATTTATGAATATGCACCATGTGATTTTTAAACACAGACATTCCCAAACAAATTTGCAATGAATCAAATCACCACAAATCAAATGACAATGAATCTGTGGCTTTTTAGGCCTCAGAGAAGTTGCCTGTTTTTCCTGGTTGGTAATCAAAACTTTGGTTTGTTTTTTCCACTCTATGTTATCTTCGGATGTTGTAGTTTTCAGTGTAGATATATTGGATAGTATTACATTCTAGGGTGTACTTGTTATTTTGCACAGAACACACTGTAGAGGGGGTGGACCAAACAACAATATTATGCAATCCAATAGAACAACTCCACATACTAATGCCTCAAGAATTGCCACAAAATTGAATCAACATCTCCCTGAGACTGCATCAACAAAAACTGAACATTATCAGCTTTCGCACAAGTTCATTTTGTCAGTAATTTTGTATTTGATTGCATTACAGTAAAATGTCACCGCCATTTTGTTTGAAAGATGGACATGTACTGAATTTAAACAGAATTTAAAAACCCACAAAGCCATTTACATACTATATCTATAGTAAACTGCAGTCACTCCATTTTTCTTGGTTTAGTTTGAGTTGTAAGATTCAGATGGTAAACAGTGATGTTGTCTCACTGAAAAAAAGAGGATAGTGCTGCTGACAGAACTGAAGTCACCTCTAACACACAGTTTCCCTCTAGACAATCATACTATCAAAGATGGGAAGCAGACATTCATAAGCAGCAGTGATTTCCTCAGCACAATGCGATGAATTGCCAGTGATGAGATGTTATGATGAGGGCCTGTTTTCCATCTTGTGCTGCATGCCTTCCTTAGTGACACACTATGAAAAGATGCTCAGTGGAAAATAAGACTTCCTCATGCCCAGACATGCCCTGCTCCAACTTACCTCCATGATTCATTCATTCATTACTCCTCCCAGTTACTTAAAAATGCTTTGCAGTAGTTTTAGAAGCACTACAGAGCCTCACTTACCCTCATAAAGACATCCTCATGCATGAATAATCTGCTATTGATCCAAATTTTGTGATTCAAAGGATGAATGACTGAGTAGCTATACACTGTGCCTGTCTGTTTCTCTGTCCAACAACTGATTGTCTGTCAGAGGTCTATTGACCTTACATTCCAACACATCTGTTGAAGATACAGATGTTAATTCCCTTTCAGACTTCCATACAGTGCGTGAGCGGTAACACATACAGTTCTGTAAACCAGTACGATCAGAGGATGATAACATAGGGACAGGGTTGCAATCAATACTCAGGAGGGAATACTGTATCTATTACACTCATGTAGTATGCATCAGAAATATCAGAACCTAAATGTGATGAAATGTGATCATCCAATCGATACATGATGAAAGCTAAAGTACTCCTTAGCCATTAAGGGAAATATACGTTACTCATAAGAATCTGTCCTCTGCTCAGTGAGCCTCAGCTCACTACGATTCCCAGGAGTTGATCATCTGGCCAGTATGACCTTGTGTAGGGAAAAGACCAACTGTAGTGATGGTGCTGAAGGGAAGAGCCCCAGTTAAATTTAGTCATGGTGGTTGACACTAATGTCCTGTCTGCTGCTGCTGCTGGCTCTTTGTAATTCTGCATGTAGCATACCCTTGAAAATGCCATGACCTTGAGGTACAGCAGGGGGAAGAGAAGCAAGAATGTCGAGCTCGCATTGATTGTTCCTTTTGCAATGACACTTCTGAATTAAGACACGCAGAGAGCAGAGGAAGAAGGGGGAGTGAGAGAGTGTGTCAATGCCACTGTCACTGTCAAACCAGATGCCATTGTCTTAGATAAAAGATTGAATTGCATTGTGTCGTGCTAAGAATGGCTGCTGGGCCATTGAGCTTGATTACATTGCATGTATTACTGTGCTCATTCTCCTCTCTGTCCTTCTCTGCCCTCCCCACCTTCCCTCTCCTCTCTCCCCTCTGTTGCCTTTTCTGCGCCCTTTATATTTCCTGCTCAGTGGGTGGCTCTGGCCTCGCTGTTCTTTATTCTGGTGTCCATCACCACCTTCTGTCTGGAGACCCACGAGGCCTTCAACCCCATCATCAACCGCACTGAGCTGGAGGTGGTGGACAACATCACAGTGGAGCACACCTACCAGGAGACTGAGACTGCGCTCTACCTCACCTACATTGAAGGCGTTTGTGTGGTGTGGTTCACTTTCGAATTTCTAATGCGAATAACTTTCTGCCCGAACAAATTTGACTTCATTCGGAACGCCCTAAACATCATCGACTTTGTGGCCATCCTGCCCTTCTACCTAGAGGTGGGCCTCAGCGGGCTCTCCTCAAAGGCAGCGAAGGACGTGCTGGGTTTCCTGAGAGTGGTCCGCTTTGTGCGGATCCTGCGTATCTTCAAGCTCACCCGTCACTTTGTGGGTCTGAGGGTGCTGGGTCACACATTGAGGGCCAGCACCAATGAGTTCCTGCTGCTTATCATCTTCCTCGCTCTTGGTGTCCTAATCTTTGCCACTATGATCTACTACGCTGAACGGATTGGAGCAAACCCCAACGACCCTCGAGCAAGCGAGCACACACACTTCAAGAACATCCCGATCGGATTCTGGTGGGCTGTGGTGACCATGACGACCCTCGGCTATGGAGACATGTACCCTCAGACGACCTCCGGTATGCTGGTCGGAGCCCTGTGTGCCCTGGCAGGTGTGCTGACCATCGCTATGCCCGTCCCTGTGATTGTCAACAACTTTGGAATGTATTACTCCCTGGCCATGGCGAAACAGAAACTACCAAAGAAAAAAAATAGGCATATCCCTCGGGCACCCCAACCAGGTTCTCCTAACTTCTGTAAGTCAAGCATCAGCTCCCAACCACAGAGCCCCATCCCCCATGACGACGTTTTCGAGATAAAGTTTCAAGGTAAGACACGAAGACAAGAGCCTTTAAATACGACCAACACATTCTGATATATTGTTGTCTCATCATCATTTCTCTGTCCTCCTGAAGCAGCCATACAACTGTTGAGTTGTTTCATTGTTTGTCTGTTCCCACACTACAATCAGCTGATGATTCAGGCATGAGATTAAACAAATGAGTTTCCCACAGAACAATCAATAAAATATGTGATGAAAAGCATATTCGACTCCGGATAAGAGAATAGAGAGATTGAGGCAGACCGTGAGTAATCTTGATATTGATTTTGCACTTCTTAATGCAGTGATTCACTCCTCCTCTCTTTTAAGACCGAGAGTCTGTTATCATGTATCTCTAATGTTAAGAACATGTGAGTAGACGCCGGAATAACTAGATTTCCCCTTGAAATCCTCTTGTGGCATAAGTGCAAATATACACAGACCTCTGATACAAGATGTGCTCAAAAACATAAAGAACAACAGAGTGCAAGGCAAACATTAGACAGAAGCTACACATGCAGTATTATTGCACAAGTTAATCCCTGTGTGCATTCAGGCTGTAGCGTAACGTGTATATATTAAAAAAATGTAGCACTTAAATTCTGAAAAAAGCTGGTATATGAAACCAGATTTTTTTCGTTTGTTTTTGTTTTCTTTCCTTTATTGTTTTCTTAAGATTCAAAGCTGAACGGTGAGGCAGCTAGCGCAGCTCTGGCCAACGAAGACTGTCCTCACATAGACCAGGCCATATCGCCGGAGGAAATCTTCAGTCCCAACGAGAGAGAGCGGCCATGCTTCCTGGTCACCACGGCTGAACGCCCCAACCACACAGGGGGCAGAGTGAGGAGGGGTACGTACCGTAACAGCCAATCACAGGCCCCCGTAAGACACTGACACCCTGTAGACCCGTAGACAGGACATGCTTTCTTTTCCCTCTTTGCTGAGTATTAAACCTCAGTTTTTCACAGGCACACACACACACGCGCACACACATGCACATGTACACACACACACACACACACACACACACACACACACACGCACGCGTGCGCACACACACACATACACGCACGCACACACACACACACACACACACACACACACACACACAACTACAAACCTCTTATTACAACCTTCACACGCCGTCAGCTGCTTCTCCTCAATCATCCCCTTGAGAATTGTATATATTCCAAATCACATTAACATCTGTTAAGGCCAAGCACAATCACCACAAATGTCAATAATAATTGTCCACATCTACATAATATATTTTTTGATACCATGCATAATGTAAAACCCCTATTTATTTATTTACCAGTAAGAAAGCTATTTTCGAGATTTCTATGATCTAGAATATGTTGTCTTACATGCCTAAGAAAGTATTTATGTGCTATGCGTGTACCATGTATGTATATGTGTTTTAATGATAAATACCATGCGGGATCCTGACTATGATACATTGATCATAATGGTGCATGAAGTGTCTTGCTGATGGGTGCTATCAGTATGGTGAAGGAGCACAACACAAATGGAGGAAGGCCAATGTCAAATATTATTATTATTATCATTATAAGCCAAATTCTAGTTTACTGATTTTTAATTACAGGGTTAAGCCCCTTTAGTTTGTTTTATTTATTTGATATTAATATTCAACACATTCCTAAGAAAGACACATTAGTCTCCAGCTGTGCGTGCAGCCGGCACATTAACAGTAAATGGCGAACAGTATGAAATTCTACTTGTAGCTGAGATACATTCCCTGCCTGAGGTGCCTACCTGTTAACAGTCTTTTATGGTGTTATACTCCTAACCATTCCAGTACCACCCGGTGCATGCTGTTGTACTCCTGATGCACTCAAATGCATGGAGAATAATAATCTGTCTCAAGTCTGTGTTGACCTGTTTCTTTGGAGACAAAAACAAGAAAGCAACAGGTGTAGTATTACCAGTGAGGAACACCAAAACATTTTGTCATGGATTCAGTGCTGCAGTGTACTCAGAACGTTCTCTGTTTTTCAACTGAAGGTTATGAAAAGCCTTGGAGCCTTAACAGCATGTCTGGCATGAGCGGGGATGCCTCTGGAGTGTCCTCAGTGTCCGCCCTGCCCTGCAGCCCACCCTGTCTAATGCAGCACTCACATTCTCCCATCCCATCCATTATGTAGCATGGTTGAGTAGCAGACACAATGCCATTGGAAGGCCAGTCCACACTCCTCCTTTTATCTTTCCTGTCAGATTTTGATTTTACACTTGCCTTCGCTCCTGCTTTTTTTCCATTTTTATTTATTTATTTATTTTCTGGAAAACTGTATCTTAACTGTGCTAATACTCAAGCTTCCCAAGTGTTCTCCTTGGGTGTGTCATCATATCCTAGACTAGAAAACATTGGCACATGCCACTCTGCATGGGTCACCTCAGTTGCAGACAAAGCACTGTTCTACTTCTACCACAGGCTAACCCCACTCTTTCCCTATGTTTACTTCATTGCCTGTTGCTCTGTTGCTTTTGATCTCATATACTCTTCTGCCAATAACTCTTTATCTCATCTGCTTTTTACAATTCTGTGAAAGAAACTTTCATAAGATGTAACCCCTACTAATAATATGCTGGACATTAACAATACATGGCTTTCCAACATATCTAAAAGGTACCATTGCCAGCTGTTAAGGGAACTCCTCTCAAGTGCTTTGTACGTTGCAAAGTAGAGACGTTATAATTCTGACAATGCAATCCAGACTCAATGTTATAGGAGTGGCCATCAAAAAAAAAAAAAAAAAATGAACATGATGTTCATGATGTCCAATGCAATATGGAGATGATGACAATTCCTATGATACTAGTGATGAATACAGCTAATGTCAACAGAACTAAAACTGTTTGTTCATTTGCATGAACTGCATGAGAAATTATGTTCAACAAGAAGCTAACTGTATCGCAGTACCTGTATGAAAACTTTTTTCTTTCAAAAGCTTCTAAAGCTTTGTCATTTTTTATGCATTTTGAGACAGCTTTACAAGAGACTCAGTCATAGCAGAGATTTTTATGTAGCCGCCATTCTTTGCCTTTCCCCAAATTCATATATTTATTTTCTTGTATTCATTTGACTGGGGCCTCCAACTAAAATAGTGTGATTTAACTTGAACAATCTGTCACAAAGCCAACTAATGCTGTTATGAGCATAAATAGTTTTTATACAGATATATTTACAGGTAGTTATGAGTTTTTAAACAGTATCAGTAGTCTGCAGCAACTTCTATTACTGCTGTGATGCCTAAATTAAGGCAAGACTCATGAATTATAAAAACAACGGTGCCTTCATACCTGGTGAGGCAGAGCAAAAGTGAGTAATAAATTGACATGATACAAGTGCTCCCAGTGTAGCATCAATACACTTTATACCATGCTCATAACAGTGTAACGGAAGCTTTATTTTATAAGGTGCACCTTGTACCTTTTGCACCACTCTCGTACCCTTAATCACAGTAAAAATGCCCTTTTGGTTATTATTGTTACACTACAGACATTTAGCAAACTAAGAATTAACCTTTAGGAGACATATAGGTACAAGCAAAAAAAAAAAAAATTGAAAATACACATTTAATAGTCCCCATCTCAAGAAAACTTTTTGTATGATAAAGCACAAAATATTATTAAAGGGGACCAGACAGGCAACTCCACAGAGCCAAAATATATCGAGTTATGACCAACCAGAGATGTCATGATGACTCCTGCAGCATGTGTGTCTATTGATTTAAAACATCAATACTGTTACTGTTACAAATGTATTGATACTTGTCCCAATAATTATGCACAAGTCTTTCAGGGCACTTTAACAAATTTTTATGTTGACCAATCAAACATGTCAAAAATTTCTAGAAGATATAAGTATAGCAAGTCATCTAAGTTTTGTTTTTATTCTGAATGAGCAGAGTTTTACATTTCGAGTCATGTCTCTTGTGGTAATTAATGGACGTTATATATTTAAAAAAAAAAAAACTTGTGAAGATTTGATGTGAAGAGATGCAGGTGAATTATATGCTCATGCAATTCAAGTGAAAAAAAAAAGTACAATACGAAACAGTATGGGATGTGGGTCTACTTGGGGAAAGGTAAATGCATGTATTTTACATTTATGCAAAAGAAAAGTATTCAAATAAAATATGTAAATATAAGTCCTTGCATGAAATAAATTTTATACTCAATGAGCGTTTAGACTCCGTTTTTATTCAACAGCACATGCATACACATCTTTCTTTTCCCACTAGCGTTCAGCTAGTACATTCAACTGCTGTTTGACCCTCTTGTCTACCTGCGTACAGGTCAAAGAGAACATTAAAAAACAAACAAACGAGGTGACTGTGAGAGCATGACGCTAAGTATACAAACGCATGACAACGACTGAACTACTGTACATCAACCTGTAAAACGCAGCATGATTGGGCATGTTTATTAACCGACTCAGAGTCCAACCTCTGCACACAGACAATACATCTTTGTCTGATGCCTTGGCTAAGCATGGGAAATACATGGTAAACCTGTCTTTACCATGAGGAACTAACGGAGCACATTTTCTTTACTCTCCAAGCCAGTGTCATTCCACCTCTCCCCGCACCTCAGAGGTATCCATCATCGCCATCATTTCCACCATTATACATAATTTGTGTAATAATTTATTTTTGTTATTGTTTTTTTATATGTTTATAGAGACCCAGCGACAGCATCGGAGCAGACAACCAACTGAGTCAGTTTGTGTTATGAACCATGGTGTACCAACCACTATGTGTATGACCCATAATGGCCCATCACCCACCTGATAGCGCTGTAGCATTGTTGTGTGTATTACTTAGTATTTTTAAATGGGTGTGACAGTGACAACCTGTGCATCACAAACTCAGCATAGATGTAGCACTGAGGAAGTTATGTTGTCAAGCCTTATGTAGCTCAGTATATGTGACTGGTTACTGTGTTGTAATTTGTGTGCCTATTTTTGGTGTGTGCCAGTGCTGTAAATACGCTTTTTGTGTGCTCAAGTTGTGTGTACCAATGTTTTGAGAGATCATCAAATATTTGTGTGCTTCTTCTGTTGAAAGAAAAAAAAATGTTGCTCCAAGTTTAATCACCACCCCCACACCCCCCCAACACACACCCCCCTCCAGCAAAAAACCTGTCACTTGTCATGTCAGCCAGACTAAACAGTTGGAAACAAATCGTTAACTTTGCACTGTCATGATCACATTTTTGTAGACTTTTGCACTCTTTTACACCAGTGAACTTTTAACATTCCATTGATATGTTTTTCAGACTTCATAGAGATAACCTCCACTAAAAAAATAATAAAAGAAAAGAGAAGGTCATACTTCTCACCTTGTATTAAAGAGGCATTAAAATGGCAACATGTGCTGTTAGGAAAAGGTAAATGATTGAGTTGGTTTAGCAAATCTCATTAAGGATTATTCAGAAAGATATCCAACATTAACTGAATGTTATGTCTTTATATGTAGCTGTGCTTTAACCAAAAAAGACAGCTTATTTATAAAATACCTTAACTGATATCACAGCTCAGACATTGTAGTTTTTATGTAGTACTTTTTCAATTGACAATCATGTAGAATTGGCATATTGTCCTTTTTCTGCACACATGCAAATTGGTATATTAGTATTTAATACTAACCAATGCCAAAACATTATACACATCATACTGGACAAGTGCCTATGTTATGCAAATTCTTCTTATCATTCAGGAGTATAGCTTAACCAACATGATGAACTAATGCATGTTTCATTTTAAATTAGCCATCGGTCACCAGCCATTGAAACCAAGCATCAGTTCAGTACTCAAAAAGCACACAGATACGATAAGAACCACTATATGGATCATCATCTAAATGCAGGCAATGAGCATACCTGATTCAAGGGCAGCCACTGGGTTCAAAAAACAGATTCATTCATTGTTTGTGTGGAAAAGTTAGTGAAAAGGGACCAACTTTTTACCAAACTGCATACACACTGCCAACAACCTGCTAAGATCTGTGTGCATTCAGGTACAGTAGACCTGGATCTAACAATAGAGCTGAGCACAAATGGGGGGGACAGTGTGCTGGTCAATGTCCAACATGGAATACAAAAACAGCAGCTGTTATCATTAAACAGAATCAATAACGCAACCAAGAGGCAACTAATGTGTGCCATTTAGTGAGACTTCAGAGTGTGTGTTTTGAACACCGTGCATTTTGTGGTTAGTTATCTCAATAAGGTGTTCAGTGATCGTTTTGATTGGTTTGTTGTTTAGGGATTTTTTGTGTCTTTTCTGACCAATACAGTTCAGGCTTGTACAATAAATAGTGATAAATAAAAAAAACACAGAAATGATCATTTTTCAGCGAGTGTTGATTTATTTTTTTCAAACTAATCCAGGTAAAATCACATTAATTAAATTCTCAGTGCATAATTTCAGTGATACTATTTCCATATTTAGTTTGCATAAATTTATCATAAAATAAAAACTTCTAAATGAAAAGAAAAGTAAATACAATGCAAATATATCATCTTTGAGCCATTCTGAGTCCTCTTGACCACAGCGTTGGCTTCAGACCTGCAGTTGGTCGCCGGGTGCTGCACTGCGGATGCCCGCTGCTTATAAATATGTAGGATGGGTCAAACACAGCTGACGAATTTCCCCCAAGAGGGATTAATGAAGTATAAAGTATGAAAAGGGTGCCAATAGGACAAACACAGCCTCAAAGAATATGTCAGAGACTGACAAGAATATAAATGAGTGATGGACAGTCGGCAAAGAAAAAATACTGCACTTTGTGTGTAAATGGTAAATCATGAGATTTTCAGTATGAAGGTGTGGATCAGAGATTGACTGCTTCCTGACACTCAAGATCACAGCAATAAAACCGCTGACATAGGAAGATGGAGCTACAGCACCAGTCTAGCCCATCCCTCACATGATCGTTCAGGAAGACAAACATGGCAGGTGGACCAGGAGCCATAGGCATGGCCATATCCTGCAAAAGCCATCGCCTACCCCCCTCCCCCTCCCTCTCCAGTTATGCCCATCAAACTGATGGTCTGGTCACAGAAATGATGGCCTCTGTCCACTTGAAACATAATTCAGCCTGTGTCCAGCCACACGACAGTATTTATGACAAGTCCAGTGTGAAGTCAGACATGCTTTCGCCAGTTAACTGCTGAAGGGCCTTAGGATGCCCAACAGAAGGTGAAAGTTACTGTTTTTAAAGGCACTTAAAATGATCACATATAAGTGATGCAAAGCTCTGATAAGCCAACTGTAAATCAGTAAATATAAATGTGTTCATTCGCAAAGTCATTCTGTTTTTAGAGTTAACTCTCAGTCTCTGATTGTAACATGCTGAATAATAAATAATAAATGTTCCAGCTCCGATATTACTGAAGTGGAGTCGGCGCAGAGTTTTGTCTTGAGCCAGTCGTCGCAGCGCACACGGCCATAGAGTGTCCGGCCCCACAGCCAATGAGAAGAGGTCTGAGACCGGAAATGAGCTGTGGCTCAAAGACATCGGTCTCGGAACCGTCTCCGCACATGCCGTGTTCGTTCCAGCCCCAGGAGAGCAGACACCCCCCTGAAAAGGAAAGGGGTCAGGGGTCAGTGGAGCTGACAGAACAGAGACGGGTCTGCAGCACTGTACCATGTAAGCTAAAATTAGCAGCCTGGAGACAAAAGACAGGGTGCAAAAAACAACCCCCCTCCCCCAAAACAGAAAGCATGCAATCATACACACGTACACACACACTCACATAGACACACGTACACACACACAGCCTCTCTGCTCCAAACACTGACACTCAGACAGTAATAAAGCCTCTCTGCACTTCACAGCTGGTTAGCTTGTTGGTGGGTGTGGTCAGGTCTGCATCACCGAGGAGACACGTGCCATGGCAACACAGTTACCTAATAGGCTCCATTGCCATGGCAACAGAAGCGAGTTTGCCTTCTCAAGGGTAACACATCTTCAAGCTTTCCCCATCCTGCAGTTGTGTGTCTTTCATGCCATGTCTTTTCATTTTTTTTTTTTTTTCATCGAGGGGTTTTCTTTGTCTTTCAGCTTTCTTAGCTCATCTCTGAAAATCGGCGGTATCAAAGATTTGGATTCGTCAACAGACATATGCTTTCGTCAGTTAACAGACCAAGATATCATGCCAGCAGCTTATGTCAGTGTGACATTCTGCCAGCTATGGCTTATGCATTACAAACAGACAAGTAGCCTGGTCTTTAAGATAATGCATGTGTTTCTAACTGACTGTATTTGTCTCCTTCTTTGATGAAGGTTATTAAGTAAACATGCTGGTTACTATTTATAAGTGAACTTAATGTATTTAAACGTTTTGTCCATTGGGGAAAAAAGCCTTATTTTGGTGCTGTGCTTAATTCATGGACTCACTGACTGGAGTACAGCACATCAGTGTTTCCATGGAAACTAAGTGCCTGCACAATATTCTGCACAACAAAAGGATAAAAATCAAGACACTCAAACCAAAAAGCCATTTCCTTGTAAATAAATCCTGTCACTGTGTTTTACATTCGACGGTTTTAAATTTCACACCTAATTAAAAAAACCAGAGTTATACAATCTGCAGGAGGCGCTTTTTTTTTTTTTTTAGATTGACTTACATCATACTTTAGGTGCAAATGAAAAACGATTGAGTAAGGTGTTTGTCCTAATACATTCCCGTTAAATTTAAAATGTTCACATTAACAAAAATCTTTCCTCAGATTGGATGAGCTGTGCCAACAGCGCCTTTGGCCTGTCTCCCACCTCTGACCATCGATGATGAATTTCATACATGAGGAGCACTTCCTCAGGTGCAAATGGGCAAAGGCTGAGCAGGCAACAGATATCATAAGCAGCATGCAATGCTCTCCGTTCCTTTCTGCCTGACCTACTTCAGCACCAGAAATAGCAGCACTCAGGTCTCTGCTTCCAATCCTGTTTTGCTATTTCATTGCTCCTGCCATCGCGCTCAAGACAAGAGGAGAAAAAGAGGGGAGCAATGGCAGAGGAGCGAGGTGCAGGAGGTTCACACGAGCACTCCCTTTACTTGCCCTGCTTTCTCATCTCATAACTGAACTTCTGAAAGCATAAAGCAGTGCTTTGTGAGAACTGTCATTATGACGGACGATATGCGATAACAATTTCCTAATTTTAATGGCATATCTAGTTAATTGTTCAAATTGGTCAGAACATTAAAGTAG
This sequence comes from Thunnus thynnus, assembly GCF_963924715.1. Lineage (NCBI taxonomy): Eukaryota > Metazoa > Chordata > Actinopteri > Scombriformes > Scombridae > Thunnus > Thunnus thynnus. The sequence continues at coordinate 20,784,644 of NC_089521.1, read as the reverse complement.
ACAGTCATTTGCTTTTAATAATACCAGCAATGTTCAGCGTTTGCTCTCTAACGGAATCCTATGCTTGTATTTTAATGCTCATCTGCGGTATTTATATTCATGCTGATGTAAAAAACTGGGTCAGTGTTCAAAATTTAATGCGAAAGATTTTACTTTTAAAATGTTTAATAGTGATAGTCGGTGACTATGAAAAAGCAGAAGACTTTTTGAAAAGCATGAAAAGAATAAAAGCACGCCTAATCTCTTTGTAAATTTGAAACACAAATACTCAAATATGTCTGTTTGTTAAGTATTCTTTCAGGGATATGTTTTGACTGTTCTGTTCTTATGTGGATAAAGGGAGACTGCTCTCCAAACATTCAACTGGAAAAACATGCCTGTAAATCTGTGTGTGGTTAATTCAGCTCTTTTTACAGGCCTGTTCGGGTAATTGCTTCTGTCAATGATACCCATCTATCCATGCTGTAATTACTTCCTGATGCAAAGGCCACAGAGCAATGAGCTTACCTCAGAAATCCACCACAGGATTACCAGAAGGATTATTATTTCACACTGATATTCAACTGTAAAATATAAGACAGTTCTCTTACTAATTCTTTGGTACAGCAAGGAGGATGACTTGAAACTGTTTAGCCTCACCTGTATGTATTCTATTAGCCAGAGCCATGTCAGGCCAGAAGTGGTGTCTCTTGTTTCAGCCACTTGGACTTACTGAAACCAATAGGTTCAACGTATTTTTGCTCAACTTCTCAGAAACTTCTCTTCTTCATTGTACCTTTCCAGTGCAGTTGTGTATTATGTTATCAGACTTTTATGATTATCTTTTCCCTCCCAGCACTACAGGTGTTGATATTGGCAAATACGGCTTTGAAAATAACTTCCAAAGGGAAAATGAGCTGAAAAGCCAAGAAAATGTCAGGACATTTTTGAGACAATACACTCACCTAAAATGGCGAGGTTATGTTCAGATCCACATGCAATCTGCAGAGAAAAAGAAGATTTGAAAAGATGTTTAATATGTTTGCTGAAAGCAGATTTTAGGACTGTAATACTCAAAGATTGTTAAAGCCAACATGGAAACTGGGACACATTGTAACCAAACTTGCTCCGAAACTGAAATAAAACATGTGTCAAGATGTAGTGATTCAGCTTTTATTCAAAACTACATACATCATCAGTGATGATTTTATCTGTTAATTCACTAAATGCTCCGATATGCAATCCCTCACTCCACAGTGCTTCATCAGAAAGCAGAGCAGAAACCCGTAGCAGAAAAGCCAGATCTTTCAAAAACATTCACACTGCTCGGATGTCCGGAGGAGGAGGAGGAGTTGTTAATGCAACCGCTTCAGGATGGCTGTGTGCCATGACTTTGCCGACCAAAACCTTTTACAATTTAATGGCCCTTTTCTATAGTCTTTCCCCCACTCATAACTGCTGTAGGAATGGAGAGGACACATTTAAATGCCGATCCTGAAACCTACAAAGCTCAACAAGAGTAGAAACATGAGACAGGGCTATCTAGATGCCTCTTTAGATTGCTGTAGCTTTTGCATTAGCAATACAATTAATTGTATTGTATATATCCTTGCTAACAGAGTTTGGACTACTTACTCTCCTTTTCATAGTTTTGATAAAATACAACTGTGGCAAGCCATGAATAGAAGTGCACCCAATGATTCCTGAGCCACTGACAGGTTATAATTTGTTACCCCAGTAATGTTCATATGCCTCATAAAGATGTGACAGTTTGCTAAATATTGACTCTGTGGGTGCTTATGTACAGTGTTAGGAGGACTAACATGGTAGGGTGGGCTGAGAGATTCATAGTCCACTCAGCTAATCCGTCTTGCCTTTAGCTTTACGTACACAAGGTGACTACGCCTTGACATTTGCCATTGCTGCTGCAATGATCGTTGTACATTGGAAGAATGATCCAGAGCTTGCCCTTGCCCGTCCCTGACATCCACTTTATTGGCAACGATCTCCTACCACGCTGCTGCTATTTAGACTACAGGTTAACTGCAGCAATCCCATGAAGCTCACACGTAATTGCCCTTATGGGAGAAGAGACCTCTGCCTTCACTAAATGTAAATGGTTGTCTCCCTTGTGGATGATAACGGCAGTGTGCGTGTGCGCTTTACGTGGTTCTGCAATCTTCAATCATATGAGAACCTCCTCTTTGTGAGCCTGAAGGTAGCTTAACAACCTTAAGCTACCTTTTTCATTTGTGGATGTCTGCCTCCCCCTGCTGGACTGACTGAGATTTTCTACCACAAGAATCCATACAGTATATCAACAGTAACACCAACATTAAATCTAAGAGATACTTTGTTGTTATTGATATTTTTTATATGCCAAACATTGAGGAGTCTTACCTGTGTTGCTCCACAGAGGGCTTTAACCTCTGCAGGTAAGTAAACCTCCTGGCTGCCACTTTCTGCTGAAGACCGCTCTGGGTTCTGGCTGGTTGACGTTGGTCGGCCCAGCTGTCCATAATTTCCTCTGCCCCATGTGAGCACTCTCCCGCTTTCTGAAAAGGATTACCTCGTTCAGATACGGCAACTATCTTGTTAACCTGGTGAGCATCACAGACACTTTATGTGTTATTGTGTCTCACCTGTTTGGGCAACAATGTGAGTCCAGCCGCTCCACACATTTTTAACTGTCTCTCCACCTAGTAGTGAGCGCTTCAGCAGAGTGGGAGAGGACAAGAAGGGCTCTGTGGTGGTCAGCTGGCCATGCTTGTTGCTTCCCCACAGAAACAAATCACCATCTCCTGCACATAGGACAGGAATGACATTACTCTTCACCCAGCAAAGGCAGCAACAGAAAAGCAGAGCAGTAATTGAGTGGTGCTGGTCCACTGATTACAAGACAGACTGGAGGCCAGACATGATGTATGAACATGAAGTGGAAGAAAACTCACTGGTACAAGTGATAATGCTTCCAGGGAAGTACTGTTCGAAATGCTTTTAAATTACAGCCTGTCTTATATTTGTCTCCTACTCTTTTTTCAGTATGCAATTAAGTGAGTTTATACTCTTCTAAGGCATAAATAGAAACTAGATTTTTATTCTAAACAAGGAGTTTCCAGCCTTGTTTATTTTGGAGGGCACTCTGGGCAGCTTAGAAGCTATTTCTTATTATTTCTGGTGCAAAAGTTGCTGGAATGCCTATATCTTAAAATCACAAAGCTAAATAAAGTGTGATTCCTTTATTTCCTTTGGGCTGCTAAATTCAATTGATCTGCTGCTTTGTTTGTTGCCTTTGTTATTTCCAACACATCCTACAAGCAATATGAAGGTTGATCTGAATGTTTTTCTAAGTCAGTGGCTCAAATTCATACTAAGTAAACCACATATAACATGAACAATGACCCTTATGTGTGCTGGTGTAATACCTGTAAGGCACACACAGTGCGTTGAGCCTGCAGCTACAATAAGTGATGTCTTCTGATCCAGACCTGCAACATGGGCACAAGAATCTCATCACACTCATTACAGTGATACACTGGCATATATCCCTTAATGTCAATAAAGTTCCACTAACCTGGTACCAGAGAAGGCATCTTAGAGTTTAGGTGTGATGGGACAGGGTGAGGACTGAGGGCTCTCTTGGCATGACTGAATAGACCTGTTCCCCACTGGTATACACAGCCTGCATCTGAAGGCAGAACAGAAAATGAGGATATGTGTATTGACTGCCAGATGAAAACATTCTGAGGACAGTTTATGATACAAACTTACCAGTAACAGCGAGTGAGTGTCTGAGTCCTGCTGCTACACTCACCACTGGCTCCTTCAGACTCTGAAAACAAACAGCACAAAGACATCTGCTTCAAAGAAATAGAACATGAGGTGAAGTTGGTATGCAGCAGTTTTGAACACTCATGATTGATTAGAAAAAGGTATGGAAACATTAGAGTGGTGGTACTGCGTTTTACCATATACTCACCTCAATAACCAGTGGATCTGCAGAGTGTTTAACTGTCTGTCCAACACCCAGCTGGCCAAATGCATTGGAGCCACATGCCAATAATTTACCACAATCTGTGATATAAAAAGATAAAAAAAAACATCCATAACACACTCAAACATACTGAAACAGTACACTTTTGAATGTGTGGAAGGTTCCCATTTTTAATATTACTGTGCTAAGAATTCTGGGTGTGTAACATTGCAGATTTGCAGAAGTTGTGGCCTAAAAGGCAAAACCAGTCTGCATGAGAGACTTCCAGTCATTGTGGGTATTTGGAAATATGTGAAACAGAGTATCACTTCCAGGGGTGAAATGGTGCTCACTGCTCACCAGTGAGAAAAAGAGAAAAATCCCAACCACAGGCTACATTTGTGACCCTCTGATTCAGGCTGGAGCAGAGTTGAAGAGTTAAGATGTCTGAGGTGTGACCAAGTCCCAGCTGGCCTCTGTGATTCTGCCCACACACGAACACCTCTCCATTCTCTGTTCAACACAAAATACACCATTGTTTAGTAAAAATAGTTATTAGACAAAAAGATAAAAGGAAAAATGCTTTTATCATGCTAAAAATTTGTATAAGCAGTTTCTTTCTTACTTTTTGCTATTTAGTGAACAATTTATTTGGGATTTTGTGTATTATCAATATGTTACCTAAACTTCTGTAACGCTAGATGTTAAGATTTAACATTTAATGTCTTGCTGTATATTTTTGATGTTTGACATACAACTGTGTCTTGTAACTCCATGTGTGATGGGCTGTTTGGCATGACACAGAAACAGTTGCAAACAAACTCTCACACACTCTCACTAACTTACAATGATACATTTATTTGTGACATTTTGGTGCTAGATCTTCATCAGGCAAATGGTTTGTGACAAGCCTGCAGCCAATCACACCCCCCTTGTGCAATAGGAAAGCATAAATACCAAACATCAATTTATTATATGTCAGCCTCCAATATCATACATGGAGCTAGAAAAGTAAAACCCTCTGTATAGTAACAATCATAAATGTGCCTAAAAAATGCTTACATTAAATGGGTAGATTACTTTAAAATAAATGCTTAAGAACCTGAAGGCTAAACTGCATTCTCAAAAAGAAACATTCCCAAATTGACCTCTACCCTATCAAAACTGCATACATTAAATTAAGTAAGTCCCTACAAAAAGATCCTACAGGCCCCAAGAGGTAATTGCAGTCAAAAATAATGCACATATTTACCAGGTTACATTTGTGGATGAACCTAACATAGTATGTAGAAAAAGTCAACACAAATAATAAGTTTACTTAGAACCTCAAGAACACTAAACACAATAGATATCAAGGCCTATAAAAATCCATGCAGGATCTATTTATAGGTAAACTGTAGGTAACTTATTTGGCCAGGAGGGTGAGCCCAAAGACCCCTTGGGACTTTCAGAGTCAGACTGTGACAGTATTGAATTCGTTACTAGACGGCCAGAAACTTATTTTAACAAAGAAAAACTGTAGTTAGGGAACATTCAGTAACTTACCGGTAACAACCACGGAGTGTCCCCCGCCACCGCCGCCGACAGCCCGGACTGTCCTGTGTCGTAGAGCAGCGGTGTCAGAGAGCCGGGGCACCAACTGGTCCTCCGCATGTCCCTGTCCCAGCTGCCCGTAGCTGTTGGCTCCCTGACAGACATATTTATTACTAGCTAAAGTAAACTGAACAGGACACACGACCAACTATCAGTAGTAATGTTCCGTTAATCCAGTCTTAACGGCTGATGGTAGTTCGTTGACTGTTAAGCTAACGTTAGCAAAGTGCTACGTTAACGTCAACAAGTGAACTGCCGCCCCGCTGATAGTGAGTGTTTGAGATCACTAAACTACACGACCACACACACATAACTTTAACATTTAAACAGTTAGAGATGACAAACTTACCCACGCATGTAAACAAAACTCCTGCCGCGAGTTCGTTTCCATGGAGTATCTGCCACAATCAGTGGGATTTGCGACACTGTCGTGAAAGAGATTACCAACTAACTGCGTCGCCGCATGGATGTAGTATCATAATACTCATACTAGACAGTTTTATTCATGTTAAGTTATGGGCTGGAACAAGAAGCAATTCTAGATTTTTAATAGTGTTTTTTTGGTCGCGTCTCCAACATTTTGAAAGGGAAACCCACCCTACAACACACTCAGTTGCCAGTTTATTACAGGCAGCCTGCACCTATTGTATCTAAAGCCTTTTCTAATATTTAGTCAAACTTAATTGACATAAATGGAGTGGACACAAATTAGAAACAACTCAGTATAATAGTTCAACAGCACCACAAACAGTCTCACAAATGACTATCAAGTTGCATCAGTTCCTTTCTAAAACAGTTTCAACAAAAACTGAGCTCTATAACTTCGATTAAGTTAGTTTTTATTGCATTACTGTTGTTTTATGCTGCATTCGATGTACTATAAACATAGTAACTCTGAGTATAATTATTAAGTTAAATTAAGGCATTTCTAACTAATTGTAATTTGTTAATTTGTTTCTCCCTAAGCTGGACAGAAAGACTAAAGTGATATTCAGATCTGGAGGTGAGACACAGAGCAGCGGATTGGACATGGAGATTTTCTAATCTGACATTTATATAAAACTCTTTGGGATGTTAGCTATATATTCCAAATAAAAACTGTGGCATGTTACATTAATGTAATTATTTGTATTCTTTGTAACACTTGCACATTACAGCACATTACATTGTTGTTTACACTGTGAACATTTTCACATTCCCAGTCACTATCTTGTACATTATATTTTTCAAACTCTACAGCTCTCTTCATATAGGACATATTTTTTTACTTATTCTTCATCATAAAATTTTATTTACATATTTATACCACCTGTCTTTTGTGGTATTTTTCTCACTTTGTATAGATACTTGTTTTTTCTCCTACGTTCAATTTTTTGATTGTTATGCACCACTACACCAAGACAAATTGAAAAAACTTACTTGGCAATAAATGTCATTCTGATTCTATTTCAGTATCCATGAACCAACTTTTAAATTTAAGTGCCGATAGTCTGGTTTACAGCCTAGGGAGACATTTGATTGTCAGATCTGTTTCAGGATGGATTTTCTCTTTTAGGTGATAAGACAGTATGGTAATGAGCTCTTTTGCCCTCGGATCTATAATTATTCTTAAAATTTAAATCACACTAACTCCCACCTGAGCATAATTGTCATAACTGTTATCACTGTCATTATTATCAGCATCCCGAGGAGGATCGTCATTCAACTCCAGTAAGTCATCCATTACCAAATCACCACCATGAAGACACCAAACAATGATCAACAGGTAACTTTTGACACGCTGTGAAGACACAATGAACATTTTATTTTTTTTTCAATAGTTTGATACATAGCCTACTCATAATGTATATATTTCTTTACAGTAGAAAAATAATGTTTTGATTTTAGGAGTACTACAATTATATTCACTTCAACAGGAGGTATTCAAAATTATCACTATAAGATAAAATATGTTGGGGTACATGGGCCAAATCTGTCATAATCAATCATGAAAACATTCTTATAATACCAATTTTCACTTTCATAATTTCCCTCAACAACACACAAAAAGGAACATGATACATACACCAAAAGAATACAAACAGGGTACATTTTATACATATCACTGAAGTGAGGAAGATTAAATGTGAAGAAGAATAATGAAACAAATTACAAAAAAATTCACATGATCATATACAACGGCAGAGTCAACAATAGGAGGAGGAACCACTTCTGTGTTTGTAACAGCTGGGGATATTTTAAAAGGGTACTTAAGTACCATGAAAGCGTATCAACTGTTTGCAATACAGAAGCTGATTGAAAAAAAATGGTGTCTCAGGTTAAGCAGCTCTTTGGGTTTGTGCAATTTACTGATATCAGTGGCTAAACACACCAAATGTGCCTCTGTAAATTGTAAAAGCCATATATCATGCAGGGGGACAACAGAGCATTTTTGCCAAAAGCAGTGCACATTCATTGTTACTGACGAAGGGCGATACACAAGCAGTATCTCTACAGCAGTGTTTGGGGACAACACGGCGAGCGTTGACGGGACTGTTAGTGGATAACTTGAACTGGAGTACGGGCGGTCAGACACCCAGCTGCTTGTTCAGCCGGTTGAGAGCGTCTCCCACGATATCAAGCTCATGTCGAAGTTCCTCCACAACGCTGTTGATGCTGGGAGTATCTTTTAGCACATCCACGCTCTGGGTGTAGGGGTTGTATCGGACTGTGAAGGGACGCTTGATGGTCTTGGCAAACTCCCTGAAACAAACATAATAGCATGATTTAACTAATATGTAGGAAATATTTAATAATATATCAAACAACAAATTGTAGATAATTTTCAACTTTCCATGCTAAGTTATCACTGTAAAAATCATATATTAGATGACTGTTATCACTGGAATCCAACATTTGAAGGTTTTCAGCAAACCAAGCTCACCTCATCTTGACTTTGGCCTCCTCAAAGCTGTCTGACACAAAGTAGACATCCTGAAATGTTGTGATGATGCATTCTTGTTTGGATGTAACTTTAGGGTCAAAAGGCATTATCCTTGCATTGCCAGAGAGTGCATGCTGTAAGAGACAAACATAATGATGATGTTTCACACATTATAGTGTATGTAAAAAGTAGCACACATTTAGGTCATTTGATTAAATCTGCTCTTTATAGTGAAAAAGTGATAGGTTCAGTAAGAGAAACCTTGTAATCCCATTACTAACATACATTTAATCAACATGAAAAGGGACTTTGTCGGATTAAATTGTTCAATTATGGTTTAACATATACAGTGATTTAACATTTGCTTCATATAATCATTTTAATAGGTTTTGGCTAGTTTTAGATTGATGGTGTGTATCTGACCAGGCACTGTTTTATTCTGTATATATTAATATATTTTACAATGCATGATTAGAATATATGAGAAGGAAGACTGCACTAAGATTTCAACAGTTTGTTAAAATGTCTTTACCTTAAGCTCACTGATGGAGGACAGCAGTCCTGCTCCGTATGCTCGCAGCTGCCCTTCTTGTTTGCATAGGCCGAACTCCACCGTGAAGAAGTAGCACTGTAACACAGGAGTGTTGACGTTAAAATTTAAAAATGCTGACAATTATTCTACTTCATAAATATGGAATGATCTTGATATTTGATTTGATTAAATTGTCCTTTAGCAGTGTCACTCACGGTGGCCAGTTTCTGAACCGAGTCGTCTGAGGCCCCAAGTGAAGCAAGACCAATCTCTTGAGAAAACTGGGCGAAGCTGGGCTCTGCGAGCAGAGGGACATGACCCAGCAGCTCATGGCATGTGTCCCTTGATAATGAAAGTTAACAGCGTATTAGGACCAACAAGCTTTGTGTGAAAATTAACATCCCTTTTATAAATATAGTATTGTGCATTACTTACGGCTCTGGGGTGTACAAGGGGTCGGAGCTGTGCCGTACATACTGAGTGCAGTGGAAAACACGGAAGGCCAAACCGGCTAGGAAGTCACGAGGGGACAGATAACCTGCCACAGGCCTGATGGTAAATCCGGTGCGTTCTGAGAAGATAAGAAATTTGAAATGCACACGAGTGAGTGACTAAGTTTACAAAGCTGAAAAAAATAAATAATACTTAAATTTCCATTTGAATTTTGGGGCAAAAGAAGCACGTTTTATTCAGGAAATATAACTAACCTCTGAGGAAGCGTGAGACATCTTCCAGTTGAGGAATGTTGTCCTCCCGACATTCACAGTATTTGGACAGCAGTGGCAGGTTCTTCAAGTATTCCCGGCAGGCGTGGGTGGGGTACAACTTGTTGAGCTCCCTGTACACAACACCCCACGTCTTCACCTCCTCCTCTGTGAACTCTATACGAGGAATGGGATCCCCACTGAAACAAAACAGAAAAATCCCCTAAGTTTCAAGTAAATCCTCCCAGATTTCCAAAATAAGCATTAAAATATACAACAAAAACTTACTGTTTATAGGCCATGGCGAGATCAGCAAAGTACTTTCTCCTTTTCCGGTAGACATTGTCCTTGAAACCCTGATAGAGTGAAATATATCAGGATATAAGAATGATTTGAATTCAAGGAGTTTCATTTTAAAGTCAACCCTCCTAGATTGATTTTGCCCAACATACCGGATGGTCAGCATCCAAGTCAGAGCCATACATCAGGACACGGTTAGCACACTTGTCCAAGTCAGAAATTTTCTTTGGGAACCAAGGTACATTATACATATCTGAGAAGAGAGAGAGAGAGAAAAAGTTGTTTATTGTAAATCAGGTCATGGGGATCTGATGGACAATATCAGCACTCAGCGTTTGCCTACCTTCCTCATGTAGACAGGAGTTATCTGGAGGCTCCATATCCACCACGTTCACATGCTTCCGAAGCAACTGGATGATTTCATTCAGTTGTTCGTGGTTGCTGTCACAGTCCACAAATATTTCAAACTCAGAGTTGCGTCTTTTGGATTTTCTGGACTCTATGTGTACAAGGTTGACATGGTTTTCCTGCAAGAAACATTGAGAATCCTTATTTAAGTTGCCTACGTCATCTTTATCATCTGCATGATAACTGCAGTAGAACTGATTTTACACTTTTGTGTAAAATCAAAATTGATTTTACTGAATAAGTTACAGGTAGATATTGGTAGATAAACAAATGGTATTATATAATATTAACACTGCAATCGATTCCAAATTGATACATTAATAAATAGAACTAGGAACTAGTGAAATAACGTCCATACTTGGAAGAGTTTGAGCGCCTTTACAAGTCCTCCCACTTCATTCTTGAGGGAAAAGATTATTGTTGCTCTCCCTTTCTCCAGTGAATTCTTCTTCTCAGTGTTTTCTTCGATTTTTGTGAAGGTTGATTTGTTTATCTGAAAACAGTAATGATTGATAGATTTCTATTTTCTCTTATGTAACAAACAGATACAACATATACTCATCCAACAAGCAATGTCGGTCTCCTTGAATGGTGATGTGAGAAGATATCCAACTTTTATCAAATTTTATAATACTGTATTTGACCTGAAGAAATATATGGTGATATCACCTTTCCTGATAGTATTAGATATTAATAATAGAGAAGTCATTGCAAACAGAGAAATAAACTCATTTTAGACATGTGACACCAAAATTAGTTGTGGCTTGAAAGTCACACCTCCTGGCAAATGATCAAATTCTGTGCTGCATACTTTCAGACACTCTTAAACTCTGTACATGTGGGAGCTGCCATTTGCTCCTTGTTTTATATTTGAAGGTAGATTTATTTTCTGTTTTGGGTTTGAACCTACTTGGGTATGCCTGCATGCAAAACTTATAAAAAGATTTTTAAAAATGAGGTGTCTGGTTTCAAAAAACTAACACAATGCATTTCCCTGTGATTGAACCATATCTCAGGACAGGTAATGACGTGAATGCACAACGTCAGATCACTTAAAAGCATCTAGCCATCCAAAAATCCCATGAGCATCATATCTGCTGAACATGCATCGCTCGCAACAAACAGTAAGCAGTGACGGTAAGAGTCACGCAGAGAGTCGGCAGCCAAATATTTCTGTCACCTTGGAAAAACAAACTCGGGTTGTTTCTTCACATGAAGACAGACAATACAAGTAACAGTCATGTAGATGATACACGCAGAGAAAGTTGTGCTGAGATTAACAAGAGACTACCCCCGCTGTCCGTTTCAACACCTTGGACAGCGCAGCACGTTGACGCGTGACTGTGCGCGCTGCACACGCGAGGGGAAAATTAGTGTAATCCTGCATCAGATTTCACAAGTAGGACTATAACCTGCCAGCAGCACGGAAGACTCATTAATCATTTGATTAACTGCAGCATTACTCGTGCACTTAAATTATAGCACGCTGTAGATTTATACTATGTATTTTATGTTGCATTAAGATTTTCTTTCGAAATACGATTTCTACACACTGTCCACGGTGAAATGGTTTGTTGAAAGGGGAGTAGAGGAACGGGCCGGTCGTAAGAATCAGTTAAATTCAGTGTAATTGCTGCCTACCGTATTTCGCCCTTCGAGCATTGTGTAGACACCGCGGCAGACCAGTTTTCGGTGAATCCTTGTCGATAGTATCCCTGAAAGCATTAGTGCATGGGGACTGGATCAGGTCGCTCCCCGGGGTCAACTCTTTGCGTCTCGGTTTAACGAAGATGAACTTGTCTCTGTCTCAAAGAATCGCCTTATAGCAATCTCATTTAGACAGCGGGGAAGCCTATTATTAGCTCCTTGCATGCTGAGATCTTACCAGACATTAATGCAGCGTTTAATCACTGCAGCACGCAGGTTGGGATGATTTTACGCAGACCCTCATCAGGTAGTTTCTTTCTTTAAGGATGTCAGGTTCAATAATATAGCATATGAGCTTTAACATTATTTTTGACATGTTCATATACAAGTCAAAGGGTTGTTACATTTCCAAATCGGTAGACTATGTCACTTATGGCGCCTGTCTATAATGAACCCAATTTGAGCTACGTTTTCTTTTTTCTCCCTGATATGATGATAGAATCATGTAAGTTTACGTTTGTTCACAAATAGCCTACTACTTAATGTGCGCCTACAATTTGTGAAGCATTACTGTTTGTGTATCAGAAAAAAAGTAAAAATTCAAGTGAAGGTCACTGACACAATCGGATTGCCTTTGAAAACTTATTTCCCTGCTGAAACTACAGAACATTAATCTTAGAGAACATTTTGTCGTCGATTTAGACAATTACACGATGATTTAGGACTCTCTTTGTTGTTTGTCCGCTTTTTGCTGAACGTTTCGCAACCTCGAAGTATAGAAAGTCACTACATCTGATGCTCAAAAGGCTTCAACACATATCTAATATATGAATTGGTAGCTATAATGCAATGCATTTATCTAAATTCCTACATATATTTCTGTCTCCTACTGGTGTCTCTAATAGAGACATCACAGACACTGCAGGTTGATCGGTTTATCTTTCATCTTTTCTGTCTTTTACATGGAAATCAGTGAAGGGTGTTCACCGTGCAGATTGAGCAATAATGAGTCTTTTATGACATGAATTTCTGAGGTATCCCCCTTTTAACCCTCTTAAACCTTTGACGTAAATTATACTACAACAAAACGGCTTAAATTAATCTGCGCTGACGACAAAGTGCAGGCTTATTCATGAAGATGACCCAGACCAATCTCTCAGTCACTGTTTAAAAAAAAGTAGCTGTAAAATATCAGACGCAAGAAAAGCTCTTCACCGTCTGCAGCCACACTGAAGTTCTCATCACAGAGCACTTCTCCAGTGCTGCAACTGACATCTGCTGCAAAGTCATAAAAGCGACTTCTTTTCTTTTCTTTTCATCGACGGATTTCTTACCTCATTGTTCAGCAGTTTTTCTTCATAGCCAATGTTCATCGAGTCAAAAGATCGTCCTCTACGTGGTCCTTCGAGTTTGTTTGAGTACATGTTAAAGTGCTGCTGTTTTCTGCAGTATTTATACAGCTCTTGCAGGTGGTTTATCTAAATAACCTCCGCTATGTAAAGTGGGTAGTCTACCCCGAGAAGCGGCGCGCTTTGCTATTTAACCGCGCAGAGAAAGAGGAGGGGGCACAAGGGAGCAATAATCTCACTCACAGCAGCAAATGGAAAAAGAGCAGCATCGCCCACGTCATTATGGGGAAATCTTTTATTTCACCTAAAGACCCGAAATAGCGTCAATGAGATCAATCACAAATTCTGATTTTGGTGAGAGAATGAATTAAACTGTTTGTTTCATAGATATTTCAGTATGGTTGAAAATCCTAAATGCATGTCAGAGAAAATGTATAGAAGGAATTGTTTACATATTTGGTTATGAAGAGTCTTTTGATGCTATTTAATAATTAAAACCAAACAAGGGAAATGTGCCATCACACTGAGATCAAACACAGTGAAGCTTGGATGCAGACTGAAGCACAAGCAGTTAATTCTTCTTGTTTGTTGACACCTTAAAGGCTAAGAAGAGGTCAAGGTTTAAGAGGATTCAAGCGTGGCCCACCTGCCTTCATTGTACAGTGATCCAAACATGCCCCCTTTTCAAAATCCATTCCTCTGCACTGTAAGCACCTCTGGGTTCTCGTGCACATAAATAATCTGCATATTTTCCTGTCTTTAACACCGCAAGCCTTTTAATAAGATCAAGACAGTCAGTGGAAAAGGCCTCAGCTGCCTTTGCAAGCAGAATCAAGACGAGGGAGCACTGACAGCAAGAGACCTCATCACTTTAAACAGATAACACCGCTGTTATAAGCTGTAGTCACCTCACAGATAGGGCAGGTGAGAGGTGAGAGGTGTTTCTCTGTTGGCCATTACTTTTATCTCCACACAGCTCTAATGTGGTGATGCATGTGTCTGATGCACATGCTGTTTGTCTCAGGTGGTCCTGGCCTGTGTCACTCGTGACAGGGATGCTTTACACAACCAAGGAGGCAGCGAGGGGGACTTCCTCCTCTCAGGAGCTGAATCCAGATCAGCTCTCAGATGTTATGTTTGACAGAGCAAGGTCAAGCTTTTATTTGCCATTAATAGAGAGCAATTTAAATACACAATTCACCAGTAATTATGTGGACATCCAGTTTGTTCTAGTGGTCATTAAAACACATGAATCATATTAAATATTAAAGCACAAAGAGCCTCTCCAACAGTGCCTACATGCACCAGTATGCATTGCTCATAAATTTTGCAGCAACAAAAATCCCCCTTTAGGTCAACAAAGCATGAGTGAACATGTTTACCTGGCTGTTAGCATAAGCTCCTTATCACCTCCATCTACAGAAGACAAGCATTTCTGCTTGAATGTGTAAACATACATTGCTTGTGCTACAAAACGCAACAAATAATGTCAGCTGAAACAGTGTACATCCCACTGCTACCCCTGCGTAGAGTTAGTAGCACTTCTGGTCACATTTAGCAATAATAATCACAACAAAGATATGATATATTATCACTAATAATAATTATAGTGTAAACGATGAGTTGATTCATCGATAAATTGGCAGAAAATTTATTGGCAACCATTTTCATAATAGATTAATCGTTTAAGCTCAAACAAAAATGCTGAAACATTCTTTTGTTTCAGCTTCTCAGATGTGAAAATTTGCTGCTTTTCTTTTTGTTATGTAATTGTAAAGTAAATATTGTGTAATATAATATTGTTTTGGACTGATGGTCAGACAAAACAAGCAGTTTGAAGATGTCTTGGTCTCTGGGAAAATTGAAAAAATTTATTTTGTTCACCATTTTCTCACATTTTCTCAACCCCAAAAAGCAACAGATAGATTAATTAACAATGAAATGAATTGTTAATTGCAGCCTCAGTGATAATAATAAAACTATTTTTATATTATATTTTTATATTTATATATACCACCATTCTTAACACAATTACAAAATGCTTTATGAAAAAAAAGATGCATAAAATCATTCAAACAGTACAAAGCAGAGAGGCAAGCAGGGGCCAAGAAGACAAACAATAAAACTGTTAACAGTTATCAGTTAGGATAATAAAAAAGCCATTTTTATATGACATTAGGTTCTTAAATGACAGTAGAGAGATGAGATGATGTGACAATGGCTGTTTTAACTTTGAAGAAAACTGGGAAGAGTAGCTGATAAAACTAGCAGCACACAGTGAAATTCCTTTTGTATGATGGTTTCAAATGGCACCGATGATTCCTAATGGCTCTGTCTTGATCATCCCAGATAATTGTGCCACCTGCTGCTACCTGTAGAGCAGCTTAAAAATCTGTTTTCTCCATCACATCTTCTCTGCAGTGATTCTGACAACATGTTATGTAATATAAAATCGCTTGTCCATGTTGTTAACTTTGTAGTTCTGTGGCCGTCCATTGACACCAGAATACGTCAGCGAACGTCAGAAATAGTTAACCAAGCTGCTGCTGCCTAAAGCAAATACAAAGAGCATTATACACATGTCAGCTCTATGACTAATACATGGGGAAAAAAAGTTAAATGTTTCCAAGAAAAGGTATTGTGGCTTTTTATTTTTACGATGAGAGAAAAGAAAGCAAGGGAAAGGACAAAGACTACTAGATTGTACGGCCGTGATAATGTTTAGCATTCAGTAATGAACTGCTCCTTTCATGACGCACAAACACTCAGGTGGGCTTCTACAGGGCAGCATCAAGCACGTCCCAGTCTACTTATAATTACATTTACACAGACGTCACTTTTATGCTGCAGATGCTGTGGCCACGTCTTTGATCTCCTCGTGTCTTGACAGCTCCCTGGACCAGATCTTCATTTATTGTCACTGGATTTCAGTTTCCAAATCATGATTTATTTATTTTTTCTAACTGATGTTTTTCTGCAGTAAACATGACTACAATAACCCCAATATTATCTTTTTCCCCCTGTCAACCGTGTTAATGTATGTTGAAACAGTTAGTGCTTACTCTTATTAATAATGTGATGTGGCTCGTGTCCTCTGTGACCCGCCATTCAGAGGGTAATTGACACAGATGCTTTGAGATGCTTTAAGACATCGAGTACTTTGACATGGGTCAGAGAGTGCAGCATGAATAAGATGGCTCATTGTCGTTCCCTCTCCTGGTGACCCGGCTACGTTATGTGGACAGTGGTGTATGGATAATTAGCTTCAAGGATGAGATCATTAATAAACATTTTTCAAGCGGAAGATTCAAGTCAAGAATATTCTGCCACATTATATGGTGCAAGTTGTGCCAAATGTCCATTGTAAATACACACTTATCAGACAAAAAACACAAAAAGGTTCAAGGTGCTTTAAATGCTCTTTTATACTCATCAAAATACACTGTAAACTTTATACTCAGCCCTTGTTATTAGCTACCTGAACTCAAACACTTGACTACATTTGCATTCGATATCGATTTCTTTTGGTTCCTGAAGAGGCTCCTCTGCTTCACTGCAGTCAGATAATGAGAGAGTCCTCAATCCATTCACACATCTCATTACTGAAACATAACCTACTTTCTTAGAAAACCAGCCATTCAAAGGCTGTTGAAGGGCCGCCCAGTTATCCAGGCAACCAAACTGGTTTCAATGCTCGAATGGCATTTTCAAGGAATACAAGACATTTGTTTATAACATGTTTATTATTTGAGCTCTTATTTCTGATGACTCTCTGGAGGTTTTCTTTAGTTCTGATGGGGATGTTGTGTTACAGACATGTGAGTGTGTTTAGAGCTGCACCCCAGCCAGTCTGTCCCAGTTCTGTTCAATTCAATAAGGGGGATTTACTCACAGTGTCTGAGCATACAAGAGATCTCTCAGGCTAATCTCACCCTTGGTGCTGCCTAGCAGAAGCATGGGAACTTAAAACCGCACTATGTCTCACCGGGCATTTGGAAGATACATAAATAATAGTAAAATAATACGATAATAATTTGTATTCATCAGAGGTCACAGTGCCTGTGATAGAAATTCAGCCTCTTGCTCAGAGATACTTCAGCAGATGCCACCTGTCATGTGGGTTGTTTGTTTGTGTTCCGTTTTGTTTTCTATTGTCCTTTTTACTGGGAACTACGCAACGCTTTGCTTAATAAGATAAAAACAGGAGTTAATTAATTAAATATGGGTTGAGTTGGCTGTTCACACATTTCAACATTTTCAACTGTTTAACATCCGTTTCTTTTCCTTCTTCTGGTATTTGGTGTACAATTCTTTTGAAAATGTAAATATGTTATTTGTGAGTATATACTGTATTAGTACAGATAATATAAGTGATGCTTTTGGTTTTGTAAATGTGTTACTGAAAGATGCTTGTTACAATTTTTTGATGTTTGATGTATACATTTTTATTTATTTAACCTTTATTTGATCAGGAAGTCTCTTGAGATATCTTATCTCCTTTACAAGGGAGACCTGCTGGCCAAAATGTCTGGGTTACATAAGTTACATATAAAAATACATTACTTTACAACAATCACATCCAACAAAACAAAACAGGGTCTGAGAAAAATGAGCACGATAAAACTTGACTATTTAAAACAATTACATTCCTCATGAATTTTTTTTATATGAATGTCTGACATGAAGGCAGTGCTTCCAGATGAAGTTTGTCTTTTTTCCAAGCTAAGTGTGTATAATATGAAAATGCAGTTCAAGCAGACTCGAGGGATACTGATGATTATCCACGTAGATGAGCCGATTGAGCTTTATTTATTTATTTGAGCTATATTTTTAGTAAGGTCATGTATAAATTACAGCTATGAGTTCTTATTCCAGCATTCAATATAAAACACAGAGATGAATGATAGACAATGTCAATCCCATTTGGTATGACACAGAAAGTAAAACTAAACTAAACTAATATAACATGAATCTATATGAATATGTAAACACAGACTTAAGTATATTACTTAAATACATTCTAATCTCATACATTACACAGTACACATTTTGTAGAGTTGGAAAGCAAAACCAAAAACAGGGAAATTATGCATTTTTCAATAACAAATCTAAGGAAACATTGTGGTTTAGACATCAGTTTTTGTAACAGAATATTCATAATGAACATTTGCATTTCGAAAGATAATATTTACTGCATGTGTGTGCATTTGAAGAAATTCTGTGTTTAGATTTTACGTCTACTTAAGTAAAAAAAGGTTCAGTGGGATGTTCGGACAGGCTTTCCTCTCCTGACTGCAGTACCGGTGTTATTTGAATTTCCACAGTGAATTCAAGGTCTTCTAAATGCACTTCATCAATAGAATTCCAGTCTCTCACCTGATCCCGAGTCTTGTTTGAACAACTAACTAATCAGAACAGTGAATGGTCTGCTTACGTACACTTCCTGCTGCAGGACTACATCTCTTTAATTAGCTTCAATTCTTTCATTGCAGAACAAACAACAGCATATGCCACTTGGTGACAGGCGTCAGTGTACACAAGGAGAGGACAGGATAGAGCTGTGCCCATAAACACCTGGCACATTCAAAATAGAAACATCGTACACAAGGCACAAAAATGATAGCGATTAAAAAAGGCTCATTGAAAATATTGTGCAATTAAACCAAAAATCTTTTTTAATGTGTTTTGATTCATTTAAGTATATATTTGCATCATATGCAACATGTATTATTTCAGTACCTTATATCTTCAAATACCACATGATTTGTCCGTTATAAGTATTTAAAAACACAATTCAATAAGGCACCTGTATTACAAAGCAGTATTATTTGATGTTAATAAAATGTAATATTACATTTATATATGTAATACTATATTTGACTAAGCGGACTTCATCGCACAGTATAGAAAAAATAGCAGCTTTTCATTTCCATCATTTGTAGAGGCAAAAAATTTTTATATTTGTTTTGGAATGTTCAACCTGTGTTTTGGAGCTTTCACTGCATATGATATCATAGAAGATGATTCTTGTTGATGCAAAACCTTTCTACTTCCTCATAAATTGGGCTGTGTAGGTGACAAAAATAAAATTGCACAGCACTCTTCATGGCATCCTTGGTGTCTAGTTTATCAATACAACAGATAAGCTAGTTGAAGAGGTAGAATCGGTAGTGAAGGCAAATGCAAGCGTCAGCGTCACCACATCACTCTCTGCAAGCAGGAAACGTCAGTGTCTTTGATAATTAGGCATCACGAAGGGGAAAGTTTCATTGTGATTCTGTTGACAAGAGATAGAAAGCCACAGAACTCAGGAAATGAACTGAAAGGGGCTTTGATTGCACCCAATAGCATCATGTTTCTTTATTAACACGCCTTCACCAGGTGGTTGTGAAGAGGCCGGGCCTTGGAATCAAAGGAGAGGGAACGTGACACTGCACATGTATTCTTCATCCTTCATTATCCCTCCTGCTCCCCCAGCAACTGGTACTACACGGATGACACAAGAATCCTTTTATGTAAAACATGTGATGTCCATGTTGATGTTGAATGACAGACTGTCTTCCATCATGAGAGAGAGTCCTAATCCCTTTGACTGAAGCATCTGCAGAAAATGCCTCTTCATCCCACTCGATCACAGGTTAAAGCCAGTATTCTGCCCGGGTTATATAAGGACTTTGATCAGATATGAATTTTCACACAAATGTGAGACAAAAATAGGACACATTTCACCATGAGGCAAAAATGTCAGGTCATTTAAAAGAACAGTGAGTTGTGTGGGCAGAGGTAAACAGAAAAAGTAAGAACTGACATCCAGAATCAGCATCAGACAGGGCCTGACATGCCTCAGCGCCGTTCATTTGCAGAAAGCGCCGGCCACATAAGGAACGGGCTGCTATGTTGTGCGCACGGAGTCAGATCATATCATATGGCTGTGAAGACTGACAGGCTGACAATGAAGTTTGGCAGGGCAGCAGGAAACATCTGAGCTTCACCGTGATCTCTGTGACATGACACGC
Source organism: Thunnus thynnus (assembly GCF_963924715.1). Classification (NCBI taxonomy): domain Eukaryota; kingdom Metazoa; phylum Chordata; class Actinopteri; order Scombriformes; family Scombridae; genus Thunnus; species Thunnus thynnus. The sequence goes on along the minus strand of NC_089521.1, from coordinate 20,764,220 downwards.
CTGGGAGCGAGGCCTGAAGACAGAGCACCCAGCAGAGTGCACGTCACTGGCCACAAGCAATCTTGAAAGGCCAAGCATGATTACATCTACATCATTCCAGCCATTTACAACACAAAAAGGACATGACTTGGCGATCTAGGCACCGGCCACCTATGTGCATCACAAGTCTAGTTAAGGTTCAGATGGTGTGTAGAGATAGTGGGATTAAAAAGACAGGCTTTTTTCCCATAGGGTGATCTCTGTCTCGCATACACACTGAACATCTCGGGATTTCCATTAGAAAGAGTGTTCTACATATCAATCCAAGCTTTAATTAAAAAGCTGCTATATTCACAGAGCCTTCGTAAGCTTGCTGGAAAGGCGCAGGTTGTCCTGCTCTTCTCCATGAGTGGGCGAAATGGTACATTTGGAAACCAAATGAGTTCATTGTTGCCACGCTCAAGCCTTTCATCTAATTTTATTGTCCTTACCGAGTGACTGTCACCCTCTGGTAAACACTTGATGTTGTCATCAGCATTAGCACCATTACTCATATGCTTGGAAAGATGACTCAATATACATTCAGAGTGGTTTCATCTTACATAGAAATTTATATTTTAATTGTATAAAAAGAAACAAGACCAATAATAAAAATATATATCGTGACGGAGAAATTTATGTTTAAGAAATAGAACTGAAAACAAATGTTGATTTATGGTTTAAAAAGGCTTATGTGTCAAATTGCTGTGATATGTCCATTTACAGAAAAGTTTTCTGGGTGCATGTCTGACAGGGATACGTGTGTGTGTCACGTATAGATGTAGCAAATAGTTGAGAACAGAAAACGTACAGCCAAAAATAATTTGATCAAAAAGAGCTCCATTTATACATAGTGCTTATATTTACAACTTTAAAATGTTGAACACTACAGAAACATCTCCATTGCACTAGTGTTTTATTTATATTTTTAAATAAAGAAAATAAATGTTAGATCTTCATAAATTTTGGATGCCAGAAGACAGCCTTCATTATACACTACAGATTTTTTAAAATGTTTTTTAGTCACTTTTCTGCTGATTCTCAAAGTTTGAGCATCCAGGTATGATGATGATGATGATTCAATAAAAGCTTATAAGCTCAAATTCTTGGAAGACAGATCATTTTAATAAAAAAAAAATTAAATCACCTAATACAAAAATAGCATTTACAGAACAATCACAAACTTAAAACAGAAGCACATAAAGAAGAAAATTCAATACATTGTCCGCCACTCATGATGGTGTGACACCCTCACTGAGTCTTTCCAATGGAAATCCAAATAGTCTGACTTGAAGCAGGATCTTTGGAGGGGAACAAAAAGAGGTCTCTATAAAGAGCAGTCGTGATAGTCCGGATGAGTGCTGAACACTGATCTGCTTCGTGCCTCAGACAGGAAACCGTTTCCTCACCGTGTCTGCCAATTGGGGATCAGCCTCGGACAACATGGCCTGCAGGTGCTGAAACTGCACAAGAGGAGGAAGGGTGGGGTGGAAACATAATGTTTATTTTCCACAGGGGCTGGAGGTGTGTGGTAGAGTCCATCACACGTCCACACACTCGGAAATAAATGCTTAACACTTTTGTGAAACAATGGCATCACTGGCAGCTGTTTGCACATGTGAGGGAGGTTTGGCTATTCATGAGGAAATACGTGGACAAGAAATTTGGAGAAAATTCAACGAACTCATATCAATCATTTATTGGTTGAGTTGAAAAAAATAGATCCATGACCTGTGCCTAATGTACATCTTAAAATTGCTTATTTTGTCTCAAAAACCAAAAGGTCATCTATTTTTTCAACAATATGAAACTGAGAAAAGCATCAAGATTAAAGAAGCTGTAACCAACAGTCTGACATTTATAGTTTATTTATAGTCATTTAAGGACTTATATGATTAATTATAGTTGTGCTATTTTCTCTAAAACTACTCTTTTAACTAATAATGTAAACAGTGATGAGAATGTACATTTGAAGTAGAGAGTTAGATACAGAGTTCTTGACTAGAGGAATGCTTGACTTTTTTAATGATTTTTGGTTGTATTATACCCTGTTTGATAACTTGAGTCTGTAAAACATCTGTCTCTTTGTGTGTTTGTGTCCCTTAGAAAGAGTTTGTTATTACTGAGTGTACAGGGAAATAGAGCAGTGGCTCAGTCCTCATGCTACTATGAAAAATTCCATTCCCATTTCATAACTTTTACTCCATAACTGCATACAATGAATGCTTTACTCTACTTAACCCACTGTGGAGAGAGCACTTACTGAAGTCTTAAAGTTGGAAAGTAAACTGCCCAAAGCTGTGAGACAAGTCTTCTCTGTCAGGTGACCCTTCTTCACCAAATCTGCCACTGTGTCCTATGAAGACCACAACACAGAATAGGCACTCAAGTGATTTTTAATAGAGAAAAAAAAATATTTTCATAATAATTACAAAAAGCTGCATTTAAGAATCTCAGCAAACAATCTGAACCAACAGGAAAGCATTTCTTTGGTTTTACCTTAGGAATCTGAATGCAGATGTCAGCTAGAAATTCGGCTGTGATCTCTGCAAGAGTCTGGAGCTGCTCATCTTGTGTGTCGTCTTTGCTCATAGAGTCATCTTTGCACTCACTGTGGTACTGAAGCACCCGCAAAATGGACCCAATAAGAGGCAGACCTGGAGACAAAAGACAGAAGATATTTGCACAAAACACATTATATAAATTATTAATTAGAACGGGTACATTAAAAATGAAAAGAAGGGAGTCCCTGATCAAGTATCAGTATCGGTCAATACAACTCTAAGCATATGTTCTTTATTATTTTTATTTTCCCTTCAACAGCTCACACCTCAGACCTGTATCCATTATTGTTTTGTATCATATCCATGTAGATAGAAGTGTAATCTGTAACTGTCTAGGGGAGCCTCTCTTTCCAGAATGAGCAAAATACAGAAGTTTGAATACAGTTTTCAGCAAAAAGCAGCAGCTGTGTGTGAAATGCACAAGGAAACGTGTTAATTACAAGGTGCACTTGGGTACAAAGATCAGTGGAGCTGTTAGTAAACTTACTTGTGTCATTTTTGCTGCTCCACTGATCTTGGCATCTATACAGAGCCAGCAGCACAGCAAACGCCTGGACCAAAATGCCCTTCTGCTCTTGCAGGACAACTGGAAGATCATTTGGCTGGCAGAGGTCCTCACACACAACCTCACAGACAAAGTCCCATACTGCTTTGCCGGGTCCATCAGGGGCAGCTAGAAGAAACAAATGTAACATCTTCAGTTTTGTGTTAGATTCAGTTTTGCGTTGTGCAACAGCTGAGCACAACATGAAACTGTGTTGATTGGACTTACCAAAATTCTGGATGCCCTCATCTGTGGTGGTGAGGAGTTGGATGGCATGAAGGTAAACCTCTAAGCCATTCGGACTCTCTAATCTGTGAAAACAATTTCATACTGTTGACTGCTGATGGTCAACTGCAACATTAAACACAGTACATCTCATAACTGCCATGTATTTATGTATTTTATGCAGATTCATTCTTAAGTGAAAACAAATATGTACACAATATTATCATCGTCATGGTTTACTAATTTACTGAGAGATTTTTTTATTTTATTTTATGATTCTTATTGGCATATTTCTGCACATGACCTGCACCTGACAGTGTAACATAACCTACTGCTGGCTATAATATTTTTCAGTCTAATGTCACACACTGTCACATCCCTTGACTGCCACCCATCATAGACCACTTTGCATTAGAAATACATTTTTTTAGCATCTAACTTCATATCAAACCATTCCCTCTTTATTTCTGTTACAGCAAAGCGCTACTCCGTTGACACATTGTTGGCAGCTGGATTAATATTATCTAATCACTTTCACTTCTGGATGCAGGACTTGAAGCTCTGCAGTGTGAAATTCTTCTTTTTACCTCTTTGGTAACATTTTGGTCAATTATGCTAATGAAAAAATCTCCACGCACACATTCTTGTAAACAGGTGGTATTCATCAGGCCAAAATAAGTTATTCACAACAAATTTGTCCAGTTAAGTTGGTGAATCTAACTTGGGACACTCGTACAAGTAAACCTCACAGAAAAAAGTGTTATCGGATAAGAGTACGAAAATATTCTTGCATGAGGCCCAATGTGAATATCAAACAGTGCATTGCAATATCTAGATAATACACAAATATGTAACAACGACAAGACTGCAGAATCTGAGATCTATACAAAAGGTTTAATCTTCATTAAAATAACTTAAATGAAATTCTGGCAATAATTCAGATCTGCATGTGAGCTACATAAACCTCAATTTGTTCATGTGTAGGTGTATCAAAGAGTTTGCACTTGTATCCACTAATAAGGAAAGCAGAGCAATACCAGACAGAATATGTACTAAAGGTGTGTTTAAAATAACACTAATTTTCATTTAACTGATTAAGTCAGTACTTGCACAGGTGGAGCCTTGACTTATAAACTTTTATATTATGTTAAGACAGCAAATGTGCACCTATTATTAAGTCAGATAACATTATTTTATGTTTTCAGTACTTTCAATGATGCAACTGGTTTTATATGCCAAAATTGCCAGCAGTTTAAAATCTCTAATCTGAGGTAACTGACACAATTAGTTAATTTTTGCCCTTTAACTAATAACTCTTTCCATGGAAAATGTTCCTATTTGTAATTTAAAGTAAATATAATCACGCAGACACAACTAACTCTATAATATTCTCTGGAATTTCAATTTCAGATTCCTACCTAAGCTGCTTGGCTGCCTCAAGAAGGCATGAGGCCACGTCCAGGCGGCTTTCACCTTCAACACCCTCCTCACTAGGCTGAGCTGTGATCCAACTCTTCATCAGCTCCTCGTCAAGGTCAAACAGTTTGTCAACAAGCTCTCCAACTTTCTCAAGCAGGTCCGCTGTAAACACACAGAAACTATTTTAGAAAGCAGACAAAAGGTTACTTACAGGGACTATATGTTGTGTACTTGAATGTCATCATAGTTTATGTCCATCATATTTTCACTGTTTATACATAACTAACATTTCATCAGCTTATGTAAAGAAATGAGTAAAAGGCAAAGTACTGTTGGTAGAGCTGCACATGATGAAAAGGAGGTTTGAGCGCACAGACGCCTGCTGTTGTATTCGTTGAAGCCATGTGGAACTGACATCTTTCTGAGAGACACAGGTCAGCACTAATCTGCAAACATTATCAGAAAACATGAATATTTCTCTCTCAGTCTCTCCATCTCACATGTCCACAGAAAATGCAAACGTCACCTGCTTGTTTCCAGAAGAGTAGGAGGATCCGTATCTCCAAAAAGAAGCAACAGCACAGCCCTGTGGACACACAGGGACTCACATTAACTAAAATGAATCAGAATAGTGTACAGGATCTATTTACAGACTATTACAGATGGACTTTTACCCACCCTAAGTCTTCATTTTGGCTGAGAGTCACACAAGTGTCAGGAAAACAAGCAATGTTCCCAAGGATTCCCACACAAATTTCCTAAAGAATAGACAAAGCAAAATACAAATCTATGACATATAATAGATCCTCTAAGAACAGAAATACAATATAGCATCAAATATACACATAACACCGCAAAAGTATATTTTGACATAGAATGCAAAAAATGGCAATGGTTCACTCACTGTGAGACGTGGACAACGAGATTTGGCTATAACTCCGAGGAGGATATCTGTGGCTTTGAATTCCTGCAGAAAACCAGCCACATCCTGCACACAGTTGGTAAAGTAACAGTCCAAGTGTTAACACATGGCATGATTCTTTAGTAATGCAATATGAATGATGGACACAAAGACAGCTGCAGCATATTTAATTATTTGTGGTCAACTATCCTGAATCTGCAGAATGCAGTACATCCTGCAGTAACTGTTAAAACATACTTAGATTACTTAGATTATTTTTTATTTTTTGTACAGATATCAGTAACTAAACAACAAATCAAGATATTATCTGCAAGAAGCACATTTTGTGTTTATTACTCAAATTATTTTTTGTAAATCACCTCCAGCTCCAATGCAAAATAACAAAGTTTGAGTTGTCTTTTTGTTGGCGTTACCTCCATAAATACCACTCAGGCTGTCAAAACTGCACTGTTCATGAAAGATTCCAGTAGCTGTATATTTGTGTCTCTCTTAAAGACTTCTTTCAAACCAAAAGGATCCATTTGAATGTCACAAGAAATAAACACAAATTGCCCTTTAACAAGGAAACCACTGCAGAAAAGATTGGTAAACAAACTTAATGAATATTAAGCCAATTAATCAAAGAAAAAGCACCCCACCTTATCCATTGCCATGTCCCAGACTCTACAAAGATCTTCCTCATCATCATCAGTGAGCTGCATCTGACCTTCAGAGTCCTCATCTGAATGCTCTGTGACCATCTGGAAGACATGACCATTTTACAATGGACTGTACAGCATAGAGCAACAGCATATGTGGGCATCAATTAAGCACTAATTGTAACTAAGATTTTCACTCCAATTTATTTGATTGGTGTTCTGTAAGTTGGCTGATTAGAAAAAGTATTTGATAAATATTGGTCTGATGGAGTATGCATGCAAGGGAAGGAGGCAATTTTGGATGCGGATCTGCATTAAATCTCTGATTGATTTTTGCCCCAAAAAGCCTGATACCTTAAACACAGGTCATGGATCAAACTCATGTCGATGTGGATGAATAGCTGTCAAAATTGTCCCCATCACCATTTAAATATCATATAGATATTATAGATATGTTAACATATATACAGAGAGGGACCCCTGACAGAATGCAATCTTTCAGCTCAAATTTAAATGCAGATGGGTTTACTGAAGTCCTTCCTATGGTGCAAGTAAAACCTACACAATGCAGCATTTGCACACTCCGTCATCTTTTCAAAACAATTTTAGATTATGCTTGCTTGTTATTTTCCCTCTTTCATTTTCAAGTGTTAAATGACATTTAACACCTGAATTTTGACGTTAGTAACAACAGCCTGCCTACATGGATGAGGCGGGTCAGGGTGCTGAAAAGCCAGTGCTTGCTGTAAACAGTGTCTCCAATAGCGTCCAAATCTTCATCCTCCTCTCCATCGGCTGTGTCTGGGGGTGGTGATGGGTTACGGTCCATTACTGGGGACTGTTTCCCTCTTGGAGATGAGGATCTCTCATTCTCCTCTTCCTGAACACCATCAATACTACAGTCTGAAGAGAGAAAAAGGAAAAACAGTGGTGTGGATTAGAGTTGATCAATATGGCTGGACAGGTGATAGAGTTTAAAGGGCAGGTTCACAATTTTTGAAGTGTGTTTTAAAGTAATAGTCAGGTGCCTAAATGAAAACTGAAATAGTTTTTTTTTTATTTGTTTGTTTTTTTTTGCAATAATCATTCCTCCTGTTCATACTGACCATTAGAAGATCCCTTCATAGTGCTTTTCAATGCAAGTAATGGGCGCCAAAATCCACAGCCCTCCTTCTGTATAAAAAATGCATTTAAAAGTTAATCTGAAGTTAATATGAAGCTTCAGCCATCCAGTTTAGTCAAATCAAGTAGATATTGTTAAACGTTATACTTTTTAGTGCCAAAGTTCCTCTTTTTTTTTTTTTTACTATACTTCCACCGCAGCTCAACGCTGTCTGAGGAAACACAAAGAGGGAATTTTTCCAAAAAGACTGTAAATGTGGCAGATATCCACTTGATATGATTACCTCAGACTGCTGAAGCCTCATACAAGCTTCAGATAAACTTTGGAATAGATTTTTGCACAAAATGACTGTGTGGACACACTGCGGCCCCCATCAGTTACATTGAAAGGGGATCTTTTAATAGCCAGTATGAACAGGAGGAATGATTACAGCGAGGAAAACCTCTTTTAATGTTAATATGGGCACCTGACTGTTGTTTTAACGCTGTCAATCAATAAGCAGGACTGCTCTATGTAGATATTCATAATCAGAATCAGGTTTATTGCCAAATAGGTTTGTACATACAAGGAGTTTGCCTCTGTGTTGTGGTGCATAACAGTCAAAAACATACACAAAGTTAAGTAATCCTAAACAATATAAAAGAGAAATAATTTACAATAGAAGAAAAATACAAAATATATTCTAAGTGAGAGGAGAAGCTACAGGTTTAAATTTTAAATATTAAATAGAAGAGAATGAGATGAATGTTCAAGACATTGAACATGAGTAAACAGTATCTGCAGTGTATTAATAATAATAACAATAATACAAGTTGCGTTATTGTAAAGGTAATGCAAGATGAAAGATCGCAGGTGTGCAAATGTGAGATTGGGGGTGTTACGTTAATACATATTGGTATATTTGTAGCCCATAAAGGACTTTGGCATCAGTGAAATGACGTACCTTGATTAGACAGATATTTAATTCACTGGAATAAACTAAACAGACATCTCATCTCATTTAGTCCCAGTTAAAACTAATGCAGTCTTACAGCCTTGCAATAAATCCTAAAATCATTGGTTATAAATTTCAGTTTTTGTTAGATATGTTTCTGTAACTTCATGGTTATTATCTGTTGCTCGTGGTGCTGTTGAATCGATAAAGTAACTGTGGTCTCGATGCAAACTTAACGTTTGGTAAACAATTAAACAGGCAGCTAACACACTTCGTTATTAACGTGTTAGTTGCTCTCCGTGTTTCTGCTACATGCTCCACAACTTCTAACATGTCGACTCACCCATAGTGCCCTTTCTGGATGAACGAAGCTAGCTGGTAAACATAAAATAAAATCGCGTTTGTTGACTTGTTCAGAAGAGTTTTCAAACAGCCTCCATTTAGCTAAAACTACTGTGTGCGCATGCGCGGTGACGGTGCTCAGTCTTCTTCTTGTGTTCGACCACGTCAAGTTAAAACTAATACCGCCACCTGCAGTCCATCACCATCAATACATTCATGCGCTGCATAGGATGGATCATGTGAATATGACATGAATATGATCATATGAAGAGCAAAAAAGCTAAGAAGACTTTTTATTTGAACTCTAAAAAGACTTACAATGAATAGACTTTGGATTCCTCTGGCTTATACAAAGCTTGTTCTACTGTTCTCTTAGTTGTAAATAAAGAAAGTTTTGGGGAAAAAAGAGGGTAGTTTATGCAATTCGATATTTTTTTATTATTACTATTTCTTCTTCTTTATTGACATAGGAAACAGTTTCAATTTCCTCTTCCACAAAATGAGCTGAGGTGCTCTTGCTCAATACTGGACCTTTTTTTTTTTTTTTTTACCTGATATTACTTTTGTACTTTTACTTAAGTATGATCTTAAATTCAGGTATTTTACTTGTAGTGGAGAAATTTTACATTGTGGTATTGCTACTTTTATTTATATAAAGGATCTTAGTACTTTTTCCACCACTGACCTCATGTTAGTGATGGTAAAGTTTCAGAAACTTACAGCATCAGGAGGAAAAAATTTAATGTCAGCTGGGTGTAGCTTTTCATAGCTTAGTGGAATGAAGCTGGTTTGCATAAAGGGTCAGTTCACCCAAATCATTCACCTTTAATCTACGTAGTTGCATGCCTAGGTTTTGAGATATTGCCACCTTTACAATTTAGGTAACCTTATTCAAAAATGTATGTATGATTCCAAAAGGAATTTCCAATTAAATATTCTACTTTATTTTGGAGCAAATCCTATAGGATAAAGTCTTATTGGATTTTAGGATTAATATATGATTAATGCTACAAAAATGCTATAAGGTCTTATAAAAGTCCAAAAGGACCTATAGTTCGAAAATTTTACACTCCTATAGGATTTTGATCATTTAAAATCCTATAGGATTATGGGTTTGTTTGTCTTAAATCTTTTATGCTTTTTCAAAATCAAAATCTTATATGCTTTTTGATTTAATTTATTGCTTTTTAAAGAAATTTGGATTTGGACTATAGTTTCTAGATATAGCATTTTTAAATAAATATGGTATAAGCAGAAAGACATTCAACCAATAAATCAGTTACCTTACTTTAATAGTCTATCTTAAAATCATTACAGAAACTATTACAAAGATAACATCTATCATCCATAGAAAAAGAACATTTCAGTCTCCTGTGGCTTTGTATCATTCCTTTAATATCTTTCAGCTTCAGCCAACTGAATGTGGAAAAATACTGCATACATGGAGTTGACCACTTTATCGTGGTTGTTGTCATACATTTCTGTTGCATTAATGTGTTAAAGCCTGAGTACAAGGACACTGCCAGTCAGCTCAGAAATGATGCCAGACAGTGCTGTTGACACAGTAGTATTATGTCAACATGGATTACAAAGTCTTTAATAGTCCTGCCTCTAATTAAAACTGTCTTGAGGTAATTTGGCGAGTCTACTGTCCTCCCTTAATAAACACAGAATACGCTGTCAGCCAGGAATGACTATACACCTTCCTCATCTTGCAGCTGTCCACCTGTGGGAGTGGATCAAAACCCTATTTGCACTTGGAGGAGTCTCACTGAATAGCTATTTGAGGACGTGCAAATTAAAGCTTTATTTGTTTCCAAGAAATATTCACAGATAAAACAAGTGAGTGAACAGCTTTTGTGATGGGATGTGAAAGATCAACCCACCAGCTGGAGTAATTAATTACTTCCTAAGTTGTATCACTGCTTTGCACGAATGAGTGCTCATCTGTTCAAGCATCTGTTGAACAATACCAGTCGAGTATTATTTTGATGTTAAATTCACTGTTTAGTAGACTTGGTGTAATATTATACTTATATACTTATACGCTTTCTCCGTCTCCAAAAAAAGTTTTCAAGTGTTAAATTGGGTTTAAACACATGGTCACTATGGGCGTATCATTAACCTATCATCATGACATTGTCTGAGAATTGGAGAGTTTGCAGCTTGATATGCTGCCAAGTCTTGTGTGTATTAATGCAACACTGCAGGTAGAGCATGACTGTGATCAAGGATGTAGTCCTGTCATCTCAGTTCACATCCTGTGTTATGTATGATCCAGATTCAATTTAGATAACACAGTACAGTCTCTTACAGCATTAAAACAAACATTAACTCCAAACACAGTGGAATAAAATATTTCCTAATGAATGAGTTTCTTTTTTTTCTGATTTTCATCACTTTAGCATTTAGTTACCACTGATGTTAAAATGAGCAAAACAACAGAAACAGTTGCTTTATTGGTGAGCCCTTTTTTCACAACAACCCTATTTTCAAGAAAATGTGGCTAAATAAAATATGATTACCTTATTTAGGCAGGGTCACAAGTTTTGATAGATGTGATAGCAGAAACCAGTGCCCTGTCGAGTATAAGTCTGTCAGTTAAGCCCTAATACCTCACCTGTTAAACTTTGGTTAATACATCAGTCACTTTATAATTGACCCCTAATGGGTCAACATAGTTTATCTCACCGATGGAAAATCCTGTAAATCCATTATCACAGTTGCCTGTAACATCACCTGCAATGGCCTAATACAACCAAAAACATGAAAAGTATATCATTAGTTACCCTCTAACTCTGTAATCTCCACTGCTAAACAATTCTCTATTGTCTCATGATATGTAGTGTATTCCTATTCCCCTACTGTGAATGTAATTGGGAAGAAAAATGATTACCCTGAGAAGAGCAAGATACTTAGTGGAAACACTGATTCCTTGTCATTTTTGATATGTATTTATCATTGTAGGATGTTTAGGTTCGTTAATGATCCACCTGTCTATCAAATGCAAAGCAGATGGCAGATTATAGTGACGCAGGCTCTTGCTTCAGCTTGGACAGTCACAGTTTGAGGTCGTTGTTGGTTCAGGTCATACTGACTGATGAGATCTCTACTTTCCTTTGAGTTGAGTGATCTTGCTTTTGTAGTGCCTTGATGTATTTGTTATTATTTATCTATTTATTCATGATCTTTAGCAGTTGTATTATTATAATTACTAGAATACTAAACTGAAAAAATCTCGAGCATATCCCAGTTCACATTGATTGAGATGGGACTGGACCATAATCCAATAATATATTATACACACATGCAAAGCAGTTATACGACTTAGTGCTCATCTGTTCAAGCATCTGTTGACCAATACCAGTCGAGTATTATTTTGGTGTTAAATTCACTGTTTAGTAGACTTGGTGTAATATTGTGACTTATATGTTTTCTCCGTCTCTAAAAAAAGTTTTCAGGTGTTAAATTGGGTTTAAACATACGGTTGCTATTGGCGTATCATGAACCTATCATCATGACACTGCCCAATAGTTGGAGAGTTTGCAGCTTGATATGCTGCCAAGTCTTGTGTGTAACAACGCAACACTGCAAGTAGAGCATGACTGTAACCAAGGATGTAGGCCTGTCAGCTCAGTTCACATCCTGCGTTGTTTGTGATCCAGATGCAATTTAGATAACACAGTACAGTCTCTTACAGCTTTAAAACAAACATTAACTCCAAACATAGTGGAATAAAATATTTCTTAATGAATGAGTTTCTTGTTTTTTTCTGATTTTCATCACTTTAGCATTTAGTTACCACCAAAGTTAAAATGAGCAAAACAACACAAACAATTGCTTTAAGTCACAAAATTTATGTATTTAACAAGCAAAGATTATTACATGAATGTCCGGTATAGAAGTCAAATTTAAGAAAATAATGTGACCAGATTGACAAAACATGTTAATGCTTCTAAAATGCTGTTAACACAGCATTTTAGAAGTGCCCTGTGGAGTTTTCTTGCAAACAAATAAAGTTGTTTTATAGTTACATTCAGTGTTTCTCACTCAAATGCATTTTTTGTATCCTTGAGGCGTGACAAATGTGATGAAAGCTTTTTTTTCTCCCATAAAACTTTTGCAAACACAACTTTTAATTAAAGCTGCAAGCAGCGTTGAACGGGCCTTCGCGCCCTTGCGCACATCAAGCTGTGGTGCAGTCGAAGGACTTCTGTGACGAGCATGTAGATGTCTTCAGACCCGGGCTGTTTTCAGACAGTGCAAGAAGGAGATAAACATCACTTCCTTTGTCCACTATTTCGCCTGCTGCTGGGGCTGCTTTGCTGCAATTTCGTAAGGGGCGCTATTCAGCCAGTTTGCATCACTGACTGAATATTGTCATGAGGACGTGTTCAGGCCGGGACTCTTATCAAACATGCAAAGTTTGGGGCAGACTGGAGCATTTGCACTAAAGTCATAGCAATTTCCTCTGTCATGGCGAAACATCAAAACTCAACGCCACGCCACTGCCACACGCTTCAACAATAGCTAAATTATAGCATATTAGGCACATTACCGTCACCCTCTGCTTCGGACTGTAGACCAAATATTCAATCCTACACATCAATCCTGTCTGTCTAATAAACTCAAAAAAAAAAAAATGCTACTCCACCCACTTGGCAGGTTCATTAAAGTCTTAATGCTGAGCTCCGGAACTCCAGTCTTCCTGAGTTTTTCCATCATATATTGTCTTTTTTGATCATACTTAGTACAATCTATGCTTGCATATGCAATAGTTTCCTCAGCCAAGTGGGAAAAAATATGTGTATATATCGACAATCGCCAAAAATGCTAGTCAAAAAGTAATCGTGTTAAATAACCGTGATATCAATATTGAGCAAAAATAATTGTGATCATGCTTTTTGCCATAATCAAGCACCCCTAAAGAGAACATAAATTTTGATTTACATACACATGCACACAAAGCATTTAGATATATATGTGATAAATTGTTGTCTTAAATAAACAGTTATTTGAACATTTTTCTGTGTGCTCCTAAATTTCTGTGTGCTCCTAATTTTTTTCATTTAGGAACACATGCACTCCTCGACAAAAAAGTAAGCATCGAACACTGCTGTCAGATGTGTAGAGACAATAAGTAACTGCAGCTGGACACAGAAAAATATATTATATTTGAATGGAGAGTGTGAGCGAACCGCTAGGTGCTTGGGCCCTAATGAAGGAGAAACTGAAGTACAAAGCTACAAATTTTAGTTTCGATTTTATTTTTCTGTGGCACTTTATCACTAAACTGTCACTCTCACTCCATGTTTTCCCTTCCCCTCATAGGTCATCCCCACTACTGAATTATACATTTAAAGTCATAATTATTGTAAAATAAATGATAATAACACCAAACTTCATACAAAGTTTGTATATAATGTACTGTATGTATATAGACCTTTCTGCTGTATCCTTCAAAAATGAGCTGCATTTAACCGTGGCACCCATCCCCCCACTTTCTTCCCTCCTTGTCCCTCTCAGCTGGAGAGAAGGATTTCAGAGTACTCCTCTTGTGAAATATCCTCATAAATCCCATGACTATGGCCAAATCTTACATTAAAAATCATATTTTAGTAGGAATTTTCATCGCAAATCCATTGATACAGGTTTGAAAGTGGTCGGACTTATAGTTTAGACGTCAGATGCCCAAGGTTTGGCACAAAGTCCATGCCCAGAGATTGCCTCCCCATTGGTTTATATTGTAAGGTGCGATGTGGCACTCCAACTTTCAGGGCTTACAAAATCTAAACCGTTCAAGTTATTACAAAGTTTTTAATTACTTTTGTTCAGCACAGTGTGATAAGTCATGTATTAAAGTTTGAAGCCAATACCATTAACGCCCTAGGAGGACATAGCGTTTATTCAAGGTCCAAAATTGGCACAAAGTCATACTTTCATGGGTGAATTGTGGACTTCCTGTTGGATTTAGGTTAGGGGTGTCAGTGTATAATTTGTGGGTCTTGATGAGAGGAATAATTGAGTTTTGGTTTGATCTCTCGATGACATTCCTATGGGCCGTGGCAGCCATTTTAGATACATAGGTGGCGCTATAGAGCACATTTTGGCACTTTGGGGGATAATTTTCACATTTTATCAAATGTTTCACCAGACCTGATGTGCGTGCCAAATTTGGTCAGTTTTTGAACATGTTTAGGGGGTCAAATTTAGGTCTGAAGTGGTGAGATAATAAAGAAAGAAAGAAAGAAACAGAATAGATACAAGAGGGTCTTTGCCCCTTTGGGGCTCAGGCCCTAAATATTTTGAAATCTATATTGATCACATCCATGTTTGCTAGCTAGCAGGCTGCCTTTTACAGGTGTATTGCTACATGTCTTTGCACATCACTGTTGACTTGCATTAAACCAGTGGCACAAATCACTTGCGAGCTTGTGCACGTACATGTTGTCTGTGTGCATATGACAAAACAGCCCCATGCCTTAAAAAAACATTGCTCCATTGCTGACTAATGGTTTGTTAATGATCCACCTGTCTATCAAATGCAAAGCAGATGGCAGATAGAGTGACGCAGGCTCTTGCTTCAGCATGGACAGTCACAGTTTGAGATCGTTGTTGGTTCAGGTCATACTGACTGATGAGATCTCTACTTTCCTTTCAATTTTGTACTGTGATCTTGTTTTTGCTGTGCCTTGATATATTTGATTTTATTTATCTATTTATTTATGATCTTTAGAACTTGTATGATTATGATTTTATATATATCTATATCTATATCTATCTATCTATCTATCTATATATATATATATATATATATATATATATATATATATATATACACACACACACACACACACACACACATATTGTGTGTGTGTGTGTGTGTGTGTGTGTGTGTGTGTGTGTGTGTGTATATATATATATATATATATATATATATATATATAGATAGATAGATAGATAGATAGATAGATAGATAGATAGATATGCTTGACCCCTACAGTGAGGAGATCCAGTGGCTCTGTTATGCTGTGGGGGGCATTTTGTTGGCATAGTTTGAGTCCACTTGTCCCCTTAGAGAGAAGGGTCACTGCAAATCAATACAAAGTTGTTCTGAGTGATCACCTTTATCCTATGATGAAACATTCCTATCCTGATGGGAGTGGTCCCTTCCAGGATGACAATGCCCCCATCCACAGGACACGAGTGGTCACTGAATGGTTTGATGAGTATGAAAGTGATATATATATAAATATATATATATATATGTGTGTGTGTGTGTGTGTGTGTGTGTGTGTGTGTGTATCTGTTACATTTTCAAAACTTGTTCACTCTTTGACATTGAAGAATAAGTTTGGAACAGTGGACCTTACTGTTTTATTGCTGCCAATTCCTCTGGAAATATAAATTCTTAATTGAAGTGCAAGCATATTTGCTCAATCAAGAGATAAGGAGGATGTTGGAATAATTATATGGGACTTGTGAAAGGCGTCAGACATTCATTCAGCACATGTTTGTCATGTCCTAGCAATAAAACTTGAGTTCCCACTCATCTCACAAGTCTCAATATAAAGGGCTGTCGAGAACAGTCGGACTTATTACCTGCTTTGGTGACAGCAAGCCCACAGTGGCAATCATGAGGTGGAATTGTGTGTGGTTGTGTTTCCTTGCATTGTCTGTCGCCAGCATCAAGGATGTCCAAGCCAGACAGGGTAAGATTCAGATTGTTTTGGATACTGTGGAGCTCTTTTGGTTGAATGGGTTGCTGTGCTACACACATACATGAATACATATTGTTCAGCACTGTCTTTAATTTTGGTTAGGCTGAAACATTTTGTTGCTCAAACTGTTTTCCAAACTTTTTAATCTTCCCCAGTTCGCAACCATGTCAGCAGCATCTGCAGCACATGGGGCAGAGAGCACTTCAAGACCTTTGACGGTGATGTTTACCAGTTTCCTGGTATGTGTGAATACAACTTGGCCTCTGACTGCCATGACTCTTACCAGGAGTTCTCGGTGCACATGAAGAGGAAGGAGAATGATGGAGACGCTACAGTCAGTTATGTGGTGGTTACCATCAATGACCTTTCTTTCCACCTCACCAAGAGCCAGGTCACTGTGAATGACCTTCCGTAAGTAAAAAGTCACATAGCCTGTTCAAGCAACTGTACTTTACTCTTCTCTGACATTTGTGCGTTATGATTAAGTTAACATTCTCTCTGTCCCAGTGTCAAGATGCCATACTACAATGCTGGGGTACAAGTGGAAAAAAATGCTGTTTACATCAAGCTCCAGTCCAAAGTTGGCATTACTGTCATGTGGAATGGTGATGATGCAGTCATGGTAAAAGCTCAAAATAAATGTTTTCATCTACTGCACTTTATGTGTGTGACATAGAAACAGATTGTTGTATCACATCGAGAACATTAGAGAAATTTTGGTCTGTAAATTATTCATAGTATGCCAGAGGAATTGGCTCAATGTACTTGGTCATATTTATATATTTTCATCATGAATAAAATCACTTTCTTTGCCTTTTAATATTTTCTTAGTACATAATTGTTATTTAAATTGCAAAAACCTAGAACTTGTTATAATCCCTTGCTGTGTTGCTGTGTCTATTGTAGGTAGAGGTGGATCAGGATTATGCTAATCGTACTTGTGGACTTTGTGGAGACTTCAATGGTGTTTCTGTCTACAATGAGTTCATTCATAATGGTTGGTTATTCACTTGATGTATTAATTCATTTTATGTTTTGGCAAACACATTCAGTCTTTTACTGTATCTTTGACATGCAACACTATGAATATAATCACATGCAGGCCTCAAAATTAGCCCCATTGAGTTTGGCAACAAACAGAAAGCCCACCGTCCAAACGATGATTGTGAGGACCCCTATGAACAGGAGGATGAATCACCAGAGAAACAGACTGTGCGGGATTCTTGCAAGGAGTTTGTGAGTTTGTTATCCACCTAGTATTAGCAATATGTAGTAATATATCCTGCAACAAAGTAATTATGTCTCTACTATCCTATTTTTCACCTTTAGCAAACCACCTGTAAACAGATGCTACGTTCAGAGTCCTGGAGCTCCTGCACCAAACTGATTAACCCTGAGCCTTACATCCAAGCCTGTGTGCAGGACATGTGTGGCTGCATCAACAGTACAAATGACTCATGTGTCTGCAGCACACTGTCTGAGTTCTCTAGACAGTGTTCCCATGCTGGAGGACAGCCTCCCAACTGGAGGACACCTCAGTTCTGTGGTAATGTTTTTCTGCTTTGTCATCATCTTTACATGTTGTATGATCATGGTTGAAAAGAGTACTGAAACACTGACATCAGCTCACTGAAAAGCAACTAATTTAAAATGTACTCAGAAAAAAGTAACTGATTTACTGTGAGAAAATTATTTAATGTGATTTTATTAAAGTTTATTAAATTGTTTATTAACTGTAATGCAGTTTAGAGTTTTAAACTAGATTATATTTTGAAAAACTGCATAAAGGGAGGCCAGAAAAGTTCTACTTGGCTGACTTTAACGCAGTGAAGTTACTGTGTTAAAGTTCTCCATATGATTTTGCAAGTACACAGAAATACTTTGTTACACTAAAGGAAAAAATCAAGTTAGTTACTGTACATTCACCTTTGGTATACTATGGAATACTTCACATTGACCTCAGTTTATTTCAATTGTACTATCTCTTCACAGCTAAACAGTGCCTATACAACATGGTTTATGAAGAGAGTGGTTCTCCTTGCATGGATACTTGCACACACTCGGACACAAGTTCACTGTGTGAGGATCACAAAATGGACGGCTGCTTCTGTCCTCCTGGTTAGTGCTCTTCACATGTTAACCCATGTTTGTCACTACATAATACTGTTTATAGTTTCCTGCTTCACTTATAATTACACTTTTATATAACTGTGACCTCCAATGTCACACATTTCTATTTCAGGAACTGTGTTTGATGATATTTCCATGAGAGGGTGCATTGCTCAATCTGAATGTCAGTGCAAGCATGACAAAATCTATAACTCTGGTGACGTCTACCAACAGGACAGAAAGAATTGGTAAGTCAAATATTTCATAATGTTAATTGGGGTGGCTGTGGCTCAGGAGGTAAAGCAGGTTGTCCACTAATTTGAAGATTGGTGGTTCGATTCCTAGCTCCTCCGGTTTGCATGTTGAAATGTCCTTGGGCAAGATATTGAACCCTAAATTGCTCCCAAAGGCTGTGCCATTGTTGCGTGTGTCTGAATGATTAGAAACTCCTCCTGATGTACAGGTTGATACTTTGCATGGCAGCCTCTGCCATTAGTGTATGAATGTGAATGGATCAATGTGGCATGTAGTGTAAAGCGCTTTGAGTGGTCAGAAGACTAGAAAGGTGCTATATAAATGCAGTCCATTTTAGCATAATGAATTATCTGGTCTCATTAATCATGTGTAATTTTTTGTAAACCTCAAACTGTTTGTGTTGTTTCAGTACATGTTCTGAAGGAAGATGGGTTTGTGAGAGCCTTCAAATGCCTGCTACATGTGCTGTTGAAGAGGGTTCACATGTAACTACCTTTGATGGGAAAACTTTCACCTTCCATGGAGACTGTTATTACACCTTGGCCAAGGTGGAAAACAAGGTGAATGATTCATATTCATACAATTCACTTGGAGAAAATATATAATCAGTTGATGTAAAATAAATCCAATGTTACTTATGTAGTTGTTCTCGTACTGTGTATATTTCAGAATGATGCTGGTCCAAAGTTCACCATCCTGGTACAGTTGGCGCCATGTGCAAACCAAGAGTTTGACACTTGTCTTAAGGCCCTTAAAATCCTGCTGAACAATGACAGAAACAATGTGAGTTAAAGCCTGTCACTTGAGATGACTGTCAACATTTATTAATTCACACATATCTGCAACACTCAAATGATCAATTCTGTTTATATTCAGGTATTAATGTTCACTTCTGATGGGGCAGTAAAGCAGAATATGCAGACCATTAGTTTGCCGTACCACTCAGGTAGGTCACACAGTAAGAAGCAGTATTAAATATATTATTTTCATCCTTCATTCATGCTATGACATCAAAATATTATACTATTGTTTGTATTTCTCTTCTTTCAAAGGTGACATCAACATATTCCACGCTTCATCCTTTCACATTTTGCTCCAGACAAGTTTTGGATTGCAAATTCAAATCCAGCATGTGCCTGTCATGCAAGTGTATGTCAGCCTGGACCAGAGCTACAAATCAAAGACACGTGGTAAGTTTTACATTTTTCCTAACATGAAGCATTGGTATCATCAAAAATATGTCAGAATACTGTCTGATTCTAAAATATTTGGCATCATCAGGTTTGTGTGGTAACTACAACATGATCCTGTCTGATGACATGAAGACTCCTCAGGGGATTGTGGAGGGAACAGCAGCCACTTTTAGTAACTCATGGAAAACTAACCTCATGTGCCAAGACAGAGAGGAAAGATTTGATGACCCCTGTTCCCTCAGTGTGGAAAATGGTAAACAATTCTGGTCGCTTATTCTACTGGTTATCTGGTGATTTAAACACTGATACCTTGTCTGCAAGTATTTTATATTTAAGGCTATTAGACAGTCGAACACTGTTGTAGACATTAAAAATAAAAGAATTACTGTTTCTTCACTCTCAGAGGGATACGCCAAACATTGGTGCGCCTTGCTAATAAGTCCAAATAGTACCTTCACACAGTGCCATTCAGTGGTGGATCCTGAGATATATTATAAGGTACAGAAAAACATTTTCTGTTGGTATTTCATTGATTTAATTGCGATAAGACTGTAATTTTCTAAAAGTGTTTGCTGTCTTCTGCAGCGGTGTATTTACGCAACCTGTAACTGCGAGAAGAGTGAGGCCTGTCTGTGTGCCGTCTTGTCCTCCTATGCACGAGCTTGTGCATCTATGGGAGTGTTCTTGACAAATTGGAGAGACAATGTGTGTGGTAAGGATTTCTTTATTTGAGTGATGATTTCTGGAGTTTGATTAACATCTTCCCTTTCATTAGTTATTCATAAAACTATTAAATAACCATTCTCATATCGTGCGCAAAACAGATAAATACACAAGGAGCTGCCCAGCATCTCAGACCTTCTCTTACAAGCATCAGAGATGCCAGTTGACGTGTAGATCACTGGGCTCAGAGCAGCAGAGCTGCACTTCTGACTTCTTGCCTGTGGATGGCTGCTCCTGTCCTGAGGGTCTCTACCTAAATGAAAATGGCAAATGCGTCCCCATGGCAAAATGTCCCTGCTACCACGACGAAGTCTACATCAAGCCAGGAAAGTCTATAAACATGAAGGACGAGCACTGGTTAGTCAGTTGTTTCCATTTCAGTGACATCAGACTTCAAATCAATTATCCTAGACTGATGATTTTACTTTATAGAAAGTGAACTGTTAGTTTTTAAGTCCCCTTGTGTTGTATGCTATATCTTTTGTGTCTTCTTCTAGTGTGTGCACTAATGGAAAGCTTCATTGCCGTTCTTGGGGACCCCACTCATCAGGTAAGTTTTTTTTTTTCAAATACAACACAAGCATATTGTTGATACAATATATATGAAATCAGTTTCTACTTCTGTTACAGCATGCCCCTCTCCAAAAGTGTTCTTCAACTGCTCCACTGCTGGCAAAGGAGAGCTTGGACTACAGTGTGCTCAAACTTGTTTAAATCTGGACAGCGATGATTGTGTGAGCCATTTTTGCCACTTTGTCCAAATTTACCTCTCACTCACAAATGACTAGATCTAATATGTATTTCCTGAATTTAATGGTGGACAGTATATTACACTGGAGATGCAATGTTTTCTATTGCTGTGATCTTCTTATCCTTCCAGGACTCCACAGAGTGTAAATCAGGCTGTCGCTGTCCATTAGGCCTTGTTGATGATGGCAAAGGTTCCTGTGTGAAAGAACATGAATGTCCATGTCAGCACAATGGGCATCTCTATCTCCGTGGAACACGAATTCCTAACAAGTGCAACACCTGGTATGACTTTGTTTAGATCAGATCATGATAAACAAATATAAAATACGTCTGAGTGTTTTACTTCATTATAGTATAAACAACACTGTTATATTTACTATTTCTAATTCACCTAGTACCTGCAAAAGTGGAAAATGGGAGTGCACAGAGAAAAAATGCTCAGGAACCTGCGTTATTTATGGAAGTGGTCATTACAACACATTTGATCAGCGAACATATGGGTTTCAAGGACATTGTGCCTATGTTGCAATGAAGGTAAACAATGGATATCAAAATCATCCAAATTACAGTTTTCCTCACCTTATTCTGCTCACCACCCTTCATCTCAGAAATGAATAGATATGACATTCATAGAATTATGACTTACTGTTATTCTTGAACATCAGTGTTTTCACTGAATTAAGCTATGTTTACCTCCATTCACTTTAAGATGACTGCTTCTCATAATAAGGAATATGAATAAAAGTGCAGATAATTATACAATCTCTCTCTCTTTTAAGAACAAATGTGGCAATAAAACAGTACAGGACAACTTTGGAGTTATCACAGAAAATGTACCATGTGGCACTACTGGCACCACATGCTCCAAAACTGTCCGAATCCAACTGGGGGTAAGACTTCATACAACACCTGACATTGTAGTAATATATCAAACAACAGTTTTTACATTGCAATAAAAACAACCTAAACCTCCTTAATATTGCAGCGAAAGGAAGTTAAACTGTCAAAGGGTAAATATGAAGAGATGGACCTGGGATATGGCAGTCAGATTCAGTACAAAATAAGAAGGGTTGGCTTGTATCTGGTCATAGAATCTGCCATTGGTCTGGCAGTGATGTGGGATCGCAAAACAACTGTTCGCATCCTGTTGGAACCACAGCATAGGGTGAGTCAAAGTTTAACTGAACACTAAATTGTTTTAGTGATGATGAATGATGAAGATTTTAAAACTAGATTTTTGAGACGCTGTGCGTTTCTTTGCTCATCTGTAGTATCGCTGTCTTGGCGGATCATGTTCTAGTGCCACTAAAGCTTGGTACAGCAATGGTATTGATACAGAGTACCATTGCTGAAATCCCGGAGGCACTATTTAAAATATTTCATAATATATGAAGTCAATAAAATAGAATATTGTGTTTGTCAATATTATACAGGTATAATAATTCCTGCATGTTCCTTGTAATGCGAAAGACTATCAATATTGAATATCGTCCCTATATGTAAAATAACTCTGTGACTCTTTTGTTTGGCTGTACAGGGAGAGGTATGTGGCTTGTGTGGAGATTTTGATGGTGATGGACAGAATGACTTTACCACCCAAGGTCAGCTGACAGTGAGCAATCCGTTAGAATTTGCTAACAGCTGGAAAGTGTCTAGCACTTGCCCAGATGTGGACACAAATGTAGATCCTTGTGGAGCAACACCCAATCGACATCACTGGGCAAAAATGATGTGCAGCATTATAACTGGAGATACGTTCAAAAACTGCCGCAATAAGGTAATGACATATTTGTTTCTGATTTATCATTATTTCAAGTTCCATGGTTTAAAATATTAAAATCGTTTTTTAAAATCTATCTTACATTTTGATAACCGAACAGGTAGATCCTCGTCCATTTTATGATAACTGTGTGAAAGATTCCTGTGCCTGTGACACTGGAGGAGACTGTGAATGTTTCTGCTCAGCAGTTGCAGCTTATGCTCAAGCTTGTAATGAGGCTGGTGTCTGTGTTGCATGGAGAACTCCAGAAATCTGTCGTAAGTAATCAAACTTAAATTAAATTGAGGTCTTACAGCTTTTTTTGTCCCAAAACCCAGTTTTTAGATCCCCAAATTCTTATAACCCCAGCAGCATTGAACCCAGAGACTGTGAGATTTTTCAAAATGTGTGTGATGTTTTCTTGGTTGTGTTATTCTTTTCTTTATAAACAAGGTGTCTAATATTCTGCCGTTTATTTTTTCCTCTAAATATATAGTATATTGAGACATTAGCCACATTTACTCATCTTGAAAATGTAACAAATATGTGAGTTGACACCAAATTTAATCAAAGGTAAAATAATTTATGTACATAGAAGCTTTAGATTGTTATATTCTTAAATTCTGTGTAATTTAGTCTAACAAAATGTAACTGAGTGTTTTTAGTTGTTTTGTTTTCTGGCTGTTTTTTTTTTTTTCTTTCAAAATTGCCTTCAAGTTTGTTATTCAACAGTGAGCATTTTAGAAAGTGATTATTTCCTACATTTAGCTAGAACTAAATGCAATTCTCAGGCCTAAAAGAAATATAATGCTAGAATGTTTTAGGTGGAATTTAAGTTTATCTCTTTCACTGAGTGACACATTTTACAGAGATTAAATTAGTTATTATTAGTCAACATTTCCTTTATTTAAAAACATATCTTGTTTCTTTTCATTCTAGCTGTCTTTTGTGACTACTACAATGACCCGGGTGAATGCAAGTGGCACTACAATCCTTGTCACACACCTTGCTACAAGACCTGTTTGAATCCACAAGGAAATTGTAGCAACCCTATACCCAACCTGGAAGGTAAGAGGTCAATTCACAACATACTGTCTTTCCTTAAATAAATGTGCATTAAGTTGAAATAAAATTTTAACCTAATGCTGAGCTGATCCTATTTGGTGTACTTTATGTCATAAAATATTAAAACAAACCAGGCCAGTATCAGTTTCCAAGATTTTAAAAAACAATGTTAATAACAATGCTCTTATTGTTAAAGCATAATGTATGGTTCTTTATGCTCTGACTTTTACAGGCTGTTACCCTGTTTGCCCTGAAGATAAGCCCATATTTGATGAGGAGAAGCAGGAATGTGTGGAGGAATGTGAAGGTTGCTTTTACAACGGGACTAGATATGAAGACCATGACGTTATTTACAATGTGACTGACAACATGGGAATGTGCTACTACGCAATCTGTATTAATACAACAATAACATTTATAAATGAAACCTGCTCTACAACAACTGTTTCACCATCAACATCACCAACGATTAATACAGTCACTACACCTGTAAGCCCCACAGCCCTCCCTACTAGAACAACTGAAGAGCAAACCACAACCACAGAATCTACAACCACACCAACAGGACCCCCAACTACAACAGAGGGGCCAACAACAACCACAAAATCTACAACTTCACCAACTGAACCGCCCTCTACAACTCCAGGGACAACTTCTACACTTGTGACAACGGTAACTGAACCCGTTACTACAACTCTAAAGCCAACTGTAAGCCCAACAACCACAAAATCTACAACCCTGACCACCGAACCTCCTACTACAACTCAAAGGACAACCACAAAATCGACAACTTCACCAACTGAACTGCCCTCTACAACTCCAGGGACAACTTCTACACCTGTGACAACGGTAACTGAAACCGGTACTACAACTCTAAAGCCAACTGTAAGCCCCACAGCCCTCCCTACTAGAACAACTGAAGAGCAAACCACAACCACAGAATCTACAACCACACCAACAGGACCCCCAACTACAACAGAGGGGCCAACCACAACCACAAAATCTACAACTTCACCAACTGAACCGCCCTCTACAACTCCAGGGACAACTTCTACACTTGTGACAACGGTAACTGAACCCGTTACTACAACTCTAAAGCCAACTGTAAGCCCAACAACCACAAAATCTACAACCCTGACCACCGAACCTCCTACTACAACTCAAAGGACAACCACAAAATCGACAACTTCACCAACTGAACCGCCCTCTACAACTCCAGGGACAACTTCTACACCTGTGACAACGGTAACTGAAACCGGTACTACAACTCTAAAGCCAACTGTAAGCCCCACAGCCCTCCCTACTAGAACAACTGAAGAGCAAACCACAACCACAGAATCTACAACCACACCAACAGGACCCCCAACTACAACAGAGGGGCCAACCACAACCACAACAGAGGGGCCAACAACAACCATAAAATCTACAACCCTGACCACCGAACCTCCTACTACAACTCAAAGGACAACCACAAAATCAACAACTTCACCAACTGAACCGCCTTCTACAACTCCAGGGACAACTTCTGCCACTACTCCATGTATTAATCCGTGTGACTGGTCAGACTGGTATGATGTACATAATCCAGAAGAGGACAAAAGTGACTGGGAAACATATGAGAACATCACAAATAGTGGTAAAGAAATATGTGAAAATCCAAAAGAAATTGATTGTAGATCAGCAGCTCAACCTGACATGGATTTCGATGACTATTTGAGTCAAACTCACCAAGTTGTTTCCTGTGATTTGGAAATTGGCTTAATATGTAGAAAAGAGGACCAGAAAAGCCGTCCATTCAAGTGCTTCAACTATAAGATCAGAGTTTGTTGTGAGGTAAACATATGTGGAAGCACAACCCCAACAAATACACCTATTATCACAACTGAGGGACCAACCACAACCACAACAGAGGAGCCAACCACAGCCACAAAATCTACATCTCCGACCTCTGTACCTCCAAGTACAACTGGTGGGACAACCACAACCACAAAATCAACAACCCCAACCGCTGTACCTCCTACTACAACTAAGGGACCAACCCCAACCACAACAGAGGAGCCAACCACCACCACAAAAACTACATCTCCGACCTCTGTATCTCCTACTACAACTGGCGGGACAACCACAAAATCCACAACCCCAACCGCTGTACCTCCTAGTACAACTGAGAGTCCAACCACAAGCACAACAGAGGAGCCAACCACAACCACAAAATCTACATCTCTGACCTCTGTACCTCCTAGTACAACTGGTGGGACAACCACAACCACAAAATCAACAACCCCAACCGCTGTACCTCCTACTACAACTAAGGGACCAACCCCAACCACAACAGAGGAGCCAACCACCACCACAAAAACTACATCTCCGACCTCTGTATCTCCTACTACAACTGGCGGGACAACCACAAAATCCACAACCCCAACCGCTGTACCTCCTAGTACAACTGAGAGTCCAACCACAAGCACAACAGAGGAGCCAACCACAACCACAAAATCTACATCTCCGACCTCTGTACATCCTAGTACATCTGGTGGGACAACCACAACCACAAAATCAACAACCCCAACCGCTGTACCTCCTACTACAACTAAGGGACCAACCCCAACCACAACAGAGGAGCCAACCACCACCACAAAAACTACATCTCCGACCTCTGTATCTCCTACTACAACTGGCGGGACAACCACAAAATCCACAACCCCAACCGCTGTACCTCCTAGTACAACTGAGGCTCCAACCACAAGCACAACAGAGGAGCCAACCATAACCACAAAATCTACATCTCCGACCTCTCTACCTCCTAGTACAACTGGTGGGACAACCACAACCACAAAATCAACAACCCCAACCGCTGTACCTCCTACTACAACTAAGGGACCAACCCCAACCACAACAGAGGAGCCAACCACGACCACAAAATCTACATCTCCGACCTCTGTACCTCCTAGTACAACTGGCGGGACAACCACAAAATCAACAACCCCAACCGCTGTACCTCCCACTACAACTAAGGGACCAACCCCAACCACAACAGAGGAGCCAACCACAGCCACAAAATCTACATCTCCGACCTCTGTACCTCCTAGTACAACTGGTGGGACAACCACAACCACAAAATCAACAACCCCAACCGCTGTACCTCCTACTACAACTAAGGGACCAACCCCAACCACAACTGAGGAGCCAACCACCACCACAAAAACTACATCTACGACCTCTGTATCTCCTACTACAACTGGCGGGACAACCACAAAATCCACAACCCCAACCGCTGTACCTCCTAGTACAACTGAGGGTCCAACCACAAGCACAACAGAGGAGCCAACCAAAACCGCAACCACAACACAGGGGCCAACCACGATCACAAAATCTACATCTCCGACCTCTCTACCTCCTAGTACAACTGGTGGGACAACCACAACCACAAAATCAACAACCCCAACCGCTGTACCTCCTACTACAACTAAGGGACCAACCCCAACCACAACAGAGGAGCCAACCACCACCACAAAAACTACATCTCCGACCTCTGTATCTCCTACTACAACTGGCGGGACAACCACAAAATCCACAACCCCAACCGCTGTACCTCCTAGTACAACTGAGGGTCCAACCACAAGCACAACAGAGGAGCCAACCACAACCGCAACCACAACACAGGGGCCAACCACGATCACAAAATCTACATCTCCGACCTCTCTACCTCCTAGTACAACTGGTGGGACAACCACAACCACAAAATCAACAACCCCAACCGCTGTACCTCCTACTACAACTAAGGGACCAACCCCAACCACAACAGAGGAGCCAACCACCACCACAAAAACTACATCTCCGACCTCTGTATCTCCTACTACAACTGGCGGGACAACCACAAAATCCACAACCCCAACCGCTGTACCTCCTAGTACAACTGAGAGTCCAACCACAAGCACAACAGAGGAGCCAACCACAGCCACAAAATCTACATCTCCAACCTCTGTACCTCCTAGTACAACTGGTGGGACAACCACAACCACAAAATCAACAACCCCAACCGCTGTACCTCCTACTACAACTAAGGGACCAACCCCAACCACAACAGAGGAGCCAACCACCACCACAAAAACTACATCTCCGACCTCTGTATCTCCTACTACAACTGGCGGGACAACCACAAAATCCACAACCCCAACCGCTGTACCTCCTAGTACAACTGAGGGTCCAACCACAAGCACAACAGAGGAGCCAACCACAACCGCAACCACAACACAGGGGCCAACCACGATCACAAAATCTACATCTCCGACCTCTTTACCTCCTAGTACAACTGGTGGGACAACCACAACCACAAAATCAACAACCCCAACCGCTGTACCTCCTACTACAACTAAGGGACCAACCCCAACCACAACAGAGGAGCCAACCACCACCACAAAAACTACATCTCCGACCTCTGTATCTCCTACTACAACTGGCGGGACAACCACAAAATCCACAACCCCAACCGCTGTACCTCCTAGTACAACTGAGAGTCCAACCACAAGCACAACAGAGGAGCCAACCACAACCACAAAATCTACATCTCCGACCTCTGTACCTCCTAGTACAACTGGTGGGACAACCACAACCACAAAATCAACAACCCCAACCGCTGTACCTCCTACTACAACTAAGGGACCAACCCCAACCACAACAGAGGAGCCAACCACCACCACAAAAACTACATCTCCGACCTCTGTATCTCCTACTACAACTGGCGGGACAACCACAAAATCCACAACCCCAACCGCTGTACCTCCTAGTACAACTGAGAGTCCAACCACAAGCACAACAGAGGAGCCAACCACAACCACAAAATCTACATCTCCGACCTCTGTACCTCCTAGTACAACTGGTGGGACAACCACAACCACAAAATCAACAACCCCAACTGCTGTACCTCCTACTACAACTAAGGGACCAACCCCAACCACAACAGAGGAGCCAACCACCACCACAAAAACTACATCTCCGACCTCTGTATCTCCTACTACAACTGGCGGGACAACCACAAAATCCACAACCCCAACCGCTGTACCTCCTAGTACAACTGAGGGTCCAACCACAAGCACAACAGAGGAGCCAACCACAACCGCAACCACAACACAGGGGCCAACCACGATCACAAAATCTACATCTCCGACCTCTCTACCTCCTAGTACAACTGGTGGGACAACCACAACCACAAAATCAACAACCCCAACCGCTGTACCTCCTACTACAACTAAGGGACCATCCCCAACCACAACAGAGGAGCCAACCACCACCACAAAATCTACATCTCCGACCTCTGTACCTCCTAGTACAACTGGCGGGACAACCACAAAATCAACAACCCCAACCGCTGTACCTCCTAGTACAACTGAGAGTCCAACCACAAGCACAACAGAGGAGCCAACCACAACCACAAAATCTACATCTCCGACCTCTGTACCTCCTAGTACAACTGGTGGGACAACCACAACCACAAAATCAACAACCCCAACCGCTGTACCTCCTACTACAACTAAGGGACCAACCCCAACCACAACAGAGGAGCCAACCACCACCACAAAAACTACATCTCCGACCTCTGTATCTCCTACTACAACTGGCGGGACAACCACAAAATCCACAACCCCAACCGCTGTACCTCCTAGTACAACTGAGGGTCCAACCACAAGCACAACAGAGGAGCCAACCACAATCGCAACCACAACACAGGGGCCAACCACGATCACAAAATCTACATCTCCGACCTCTCTACCTCCTAGTACAACTGGTGGGACAACCACAACCACAAAATCAACAACCCCAACCGCTGTACCTCATACTACAACTAAGGGACCAACCCCAACCACAACAGAGGAGCCAACCACCACCACAAAAACTACATCTCCGACCTCTGTATCTCCTACTACAACTGGCGGGACAACCACAAAATCCACAACCCCAACCGCTGTACCTCCTAGTACAACTGAGGGTCCAACCACAAGCACAACAGAGGAGCCAACCACAACCGCAACCACAACACAGGGGCCAACCACGATCACAAAATCTACATCTCCGACCTCTCTACCTCCTAGTACAACTGGTGGGACAACCACAACCACAAAATCAACAACCCCAACCGCTGTACCTCCTACTACAACTAAGGGACCAACCCCAACCACAACAGAGGAGCCAACCACCACCACAAAAACTACATCTCCGACCTCTGTATCTCCTACTACAACTGGCGGGACAACCACAAAATCCACAACCCCAACCGCTGTACCTCCTAGTACAACTGGCGGGACAACCACAAGCACAACAGAGGAGCCAACCACAACCACAAAATCTACATCTCCAACCTCTGTACCTCCTAGTACAACTGGTGGGACAACCACAACCACAAAATCAACAACCCCAACCGCTGTACCTCCTACTACAACTAAGGGACCAACCCCAACCACAACAGAGGAGCCAACCACAACCACAAAATCTACATCTCCGACCTCTGTATCTCCTACTACAACTGGCGGGACAACCACAAAATCCACAACCCCAACCGCTGTACCTCCTAGTACAACTGAGGGTCCAACCACAAGCACAACAGAGGAGCCAACCACAACCGCAACCACAACACAGGGGCCAACCACGATCACAAAATCTACATCTCCGACCTCTCTACCTCCTAGTACAACTGGTGGGACAACCACAACCACAAAATCAACAACCCCAACCGCTGTACCTCCTACTACAACTAAGGGACCAACCCCAACCACAACAGAGGAGCCAACCACCACCACAAAAACTACATCTCCGACCTCTGTATCTCCTACTACAACTGGCGGGACAACCACAAAATCCACAACCCCAACCGCTGTACCTCCTAGTACAACTGAGAGTCCAACCACAAGCACAACAGAGGAGCCAACCACAACCACAAAATCTACATCTCCGACCTCTGTATCTCCTACTACAACTGGAGGGACAACCACAAAATCAACAACCCCAACCGCTGTACCTCCTACTACAACTAAGGGACCAACCCCAACCACAACAGAGGAGCCAACCACCACCACAAAAACTACATCTCCGACCTCTGTATCTCCTACTACAACTGGCGGGACAACCACAAAATCCACAACCCCAACCGCTGTACCTCCTAGTACAACTGAGAGTCCAACCACAAGCACAACAGAGGAGCCAACCACAACCACAAAATCTACATCTCCGACCTCTGTATCTCCTACTACAACTGGCGGGACAACCACAAAATCCACAACCCCAACCGCTGTACCTCCTAGTACAACTGAGGGTCCAACCACAAGCACAACAGAGGAGCCAACCACAACCGCAACCACAACACAGGGGCCAACCACGATCACAAAATCTACATCTCCGACCTCTCTACCTCCTAGTACAACTGGTGGGACAACCACAACCACAAAATCAACAACCCCAACCGCTGTACCTCCTACTACAACTAAGGGACCAACCCCAACCACAACAGAGGAGCCAACCACCACCACAAAATCTACATCTCCGACCTCTGTACCTCCTAGTACAACTGGCGGGACAACCACAAAATCAACAACCCCAACCGCTGTACCTCCTAGTACAACTGAGAGTCCAACCACAAGCACAACAGAGGAGCCAACCGCAACCACAAAATCTACATCTCCGACCTCTGTACCTCCTAGTACAACTGGTGGGACAACCACAACCACAAAATCAACAACCCCAACCGCTGTACCTCCTACTACAACTAAGGGACCAACCCCAACCACAACAGAGGAGCCAACCACGACCACAAAATCTACATCTCCGACCTCTGTATCTCCTACTACAACTGGAGGGACAACCACAAAATCAACAACCCCAACCGCTGTACCTCCTACTACAACTAAGGGACCAACCCCAACCACAACAGAGGAGCCAACCACGACCACAAAATCTACATCTCCGACCTCTGTACCTCCTAGTACAACTAGTGGGACAACCACAACCACAAAATCAACAACCCCAACCGCTGTACCTCCTACTACAACTAAGGGACCAACCCCAACCACAACAGAAGAGCCAACCACGACCACAAAATCTACATCTCCGACCTCTGTACCTCCTAGTACAACTGGTGGGACAACCACAACCACAAAATCAACAACCCCAACCGCTGTACCTCCTAGTACAACTGAGAGTCCAACCACAAGCACAACAGAGGAGCCAACCACCACCACAAAATCTACATCTCCGACCTCTCTACCTCCTAGTACAACTGGTGGGACAACCACAACCACAAAATCAACAACCCCAACCACTGTACCTCCTAGTACAACTGAGAGTCCAACCCCAACCACAACAGAGGAGCCAACCACGACCACAAAATCTACATCTCCGACCTCTCTACCTCCTAGTACAACTGGTGGGACAACCTCCATTTCCACAACTTCAACACCTGAATCACCTGTCACTGGTTCCACATCCACAGTGCATCCACCAACAGCCCCCATTATCAGCACCCAAACAACCCCAGCATCTCAAACTACACCATCAACAATAACCACACTGAGTTCCACGACACAATGCTTCTGTGTAGTTAATGGCAAGCAATATAAGCCAGGTAAGTAAATAAAGTTATTATGTCTATAACAAGCTATATGAGTTTGTTTCTTTTAAAGATCTACCACTGTCTATTCAAGTATTCCTTTTTTTCCTCACCTTTAGGGGAGAAAATACTTGACATGGAACACATTGGATCAGGTGTATGTCTCACAATGATATGTTCTGATATTTGTGAGATTAGCAACAAGACTGAACCTTGCAGGCCGACGCCTTTGCCTACACCCACACCCAAACCTGTACCTGACTGCCCTGAATGGGATGTAGCAGTAAGAATCTTAATTAATCTAGCACATCAAAACATACTATTTATGTTATACTCATAGTACTTGAGAAGTACAAATAACCTTTCCTTTTTTGCTAAATACTTCAAAATATGCTTGATTTTCTCTCTTTTTTTCATTTTACACCAGCAAAATGAGACATTCTTACTGTGCAACTGCACCTTGGCAAGATGCATTGAGAACAATACAATTGAAATAATTCCTTATGAATGTCCACCCCTTGAACCCATCACTTGTACCAATGGAAAGAAACCTGTTCTTGTGTATGATGAGAATTACTGCTGCCACCATTACGCTTGTGACTGTAAGTTATTGTATGGTTAAAAGGATATATGACATATTTATGTTTATATTTTCCTGTTAAATACATTTTTGATTAGAACCTCAAACTTTTTTTGTTTCTTTTCAGGTGTATGTGAAGGCTGGGGAGATCCTCATTACATCACATTTGATGGACTCTTCTACAGTTATCAAGGAAACTGTACTTATGTTTTGATGGAAGAGATGTCACCAAAATATAATTTGAAGATATATATTGATAATGTCTATTGTGATCCCACTGAAGATGTTTCCTGTCCGCGATCTATAATTATATCATATCAATCGCAAATTATCACACTCAAGAATCATAACCTTAACTTTGGAGAAGCAGATATGGAGGTAAAACAATATATGGTCATGTGAAAGTCTTATCTCATGACCATTCCTTAAACTCACCAGACTAATTTTGAGTAGATCATTATTGACATTGTAGATGGAATAGCAATGATTGATCGTTGTCCTTTTGTCATACTATATATATATTATTTTTTGTTATCATATTTTTCCCTTTAGGCTTTAATAGATGGAGTAAGTCTGAAACTACCTTATTCACAACGAGGTGTGAAGATCATGAATTCTGGCATTACCATGGTTTTGGAGATCTCTCACCTAAAAGTGATCATTACATTTGGAATAACTGGCTTCAGTGTGACCCTTCCATATCAATACTTTGGCAACAATACACAGGGCCATTGTGGTAAAATCATCTCTCTCTCCAGTGGTCACATTATTAAATCATTAGTTTGAGATAAGACAATTGTATTAACTATTATGTGACTCTGCTGACAGGAACATGCAACAACAACCAGGCTGATGACTGCATGTTACCTGGAGGCCGGCTGCTGCAAAATTGTGCTGTGATGGCTGACTATTGGCCTGCATCAGACATTCACAAACCCAACTGTAACATACCACTTGTACTCCCCACCGACATACCTGAATCCCCACAAATCTCATCTCCATGCAAGCCAGACGCCATTTGTGATCTGCTTAAGAGCAGGTAGACATTCTCTAATCCATTTATTGGTGTTGATTTATCCCCATAACTTTGATATTTTGCAGTTTTTCTCAGCTTTTTCATTTTATCAAAATATGAACAGTGTTTTTTTTCATCCAGTTTTGATTTGTGTTTTACTCCCACAGTGTGTTTGCAGAGTGCCATCCCCTTGTCGCTCCTGACAAATTCTACCAAGGTTGTGTTTTTGATAGCTGCCATGTTTCCAACCCAGCGGTGCAGTGCACAAGTTTGCAGACCTATGCTGCTGCCTGTGTGCAGGCTGGAGTTTGTGTGCACTGGAGGAACCACACCACAATGTGTGGTAAGCACCCCCTAATTATTTTACTGTGAACGCTGGGATCAGTGGAGTCAGGAGGGGCAACTCATGTTTTTACATTTAACACACATTGAACAGGCTGTTTTACATTTTATTATATACAGTACGTAGGTAATATGTAGAACCAATTATATTGAGTTCTTTTCTTCATTAACAGCCAGTGACTGCCCATCAAACAAAGTTTACAAGGCATGTGGTCCTGCAGAACAGTCAACCTGTCAAGACAAGTAAGTCTCAACGAAAATGAAGTGTATTCATTTTATGGTTTATTGTACACGTATTTCCTGAGACTAGGATCATAATGGACAATGGCAACTACAATGTATTAAATCAATTGTCTTTTAGACATCTGAAAGGAGTACCATCAACTGTTTTTATAGATTTTGTTCTTTATGATTGCATTTTACAGTGCTATTGATCCAATCATGAACTTCACAACTGAGGGCTGCTTTTGTCCTGATGGAATGAAACTCTTCAACAAAGAGTCCGGCATATGTGTTGATAAGTGTGGTGAGTGTGGTGTATATCCTCTAGTCTTATCATTAAGCTGTTTATTTCATATCACTCATTAAGTCCTTCGGGATTGTTAATTTTCCACAATGCTCATTTCCCAACAGGATGTCTTGATCCTGAGGGCATTCCTCGTGAGGTGAGCCAAGTCTTCTACTCAGTTAAAATCCCAGCTGTGTTGTTTACTTGTTGCAAGAGACAATTAACTCACTAATGTGGTTTATTCTTTCAGGTAAATGAAAGGTTTGAGTACAAATGCCAAAACTGCATCTGTGATGAGTCCACCAAGACTGTGACTTGCAAGCATAAGGTGTGCCCAGCACCACCTCTAACAAGCTGCACTGGTCCAGGGTTCGTCCTTGTCAACCAAACTAGTCCATCAGACCCCTGCTGTACTTCCTATGTCTGCCGTAAGACATGTAGCATCATTTGTCTTTCAGAATGCTTTACATTTA
Source organism: Thunnus thynnus (assembly GCF_963924715.1). Classification (NCBI taxonomy): domain Eukaryota; kingdom Metazoa; phylum Chordata; class Actinopteri; order Scombriformes; family Scombridae; genus Thunnus; species Thunnus thynnus. Next base: position 20,728,402 of record NC_089521.1, on the reverse strand, counting down.
TATCCATTCTTAACGATGGCTGTTAGCTATTTACTCTCACCATTTTATCATCTCCACAGAGTGTCGCAGCAATACTTGCCCAGTCAACATCATGAAATGTCCAGTTGGATATCGGCCAACTGTTAGTGTTCCAGAGGGAAAATGCTGTCCAGAACATACATGTGGTGAGTGCTCGAATTCACAGTTCAACTTCATATAAACTCTAATGACTGCATTGATATTTTCGCATGACTTTCATTGACTTGGCTCACGTCTTCATTCTAGATCCTGAGAGGGTTTGTGTCCACAAACAAATTGAATACCAGGTAAATAAGTTGTTGAATAAGTTTGTCACATAATTCATTAATATATCACTTTTGTCATTTAATGATTTCTGCTGCACTTTAAAGTCTGTATGGCTGAAAACATGAGTTTGAACACATTTCCTCTTTATTTTCTAGCCTGGTGCTTCAATTCCTGGGAATCTATGTCAGAATTGTACGTGTACCAATGAGGTGGACCCCAAATCCAGTCTATTGAAAATGACTTGTGAGATTCTGCAATGTGAAGAAAAATGTGACAAGGTATGAGAAATTACATCCATTATTTTCATGTACACAAAAATTACAAGAGTGAACTCGTAAAACTGGACTTGGCGACTTATTCCTCCTTTTTTCTCAGGGTTATGAATATGTGGAAACGGATTCAGATATATGCTGTGGGAGGTGTGTACAGACACACTGTGTCTTAAATGTTAATGATACCGAACATTTATTGGCGGTAAGTTGGATCGTCTCTGTTGGCTATGCCTTTACATGTTCAAGTTTAATAGCCAAAAGTATCTCAGTATTTTGATATCTGCATGTGCTCCTGCTCTTCAGCAAGGAGAAACCTGGTCACCACCTGGGAATATGTGTGAGCATTACACCTGTGTCAAGAGTGGTGAGACTTTAACAACCATGCGTTCACACATTGTCTGCCCGCAATTCCAGGAGAGCAACTGCCAACCTGTAAGTTATCACTTTCAAAAATTTTAATGGATTGACTGTGTCTTTGAGAATAAAAATTTACTATGAAAGAAACTCTATTGATGTTGTATATTCCCCTCCTCAGGACACAATTCAAACTTCAGCAAATGGCTGTTGTAAAACTTGTGAGTATCTTTGACATTTTCTTTACTTTTGAATAGAATGTAATTACATAAAACAAGCTAACTGTGTGTTTCTTTTGAAAAGGTGTGGAGAAGGAGAAGGCCTGCAAGTTAGAATTCACGAAAATCCACATTATGCACAAGGGCTGTTGGTCTAAGGAGGAGGTAGATGTTCCATATTGTGAGGGATCCTGCAACACTTTCACCAAGTAAGGATGATATTACATTATAAGAATAATAAAAATACAATATTAGAACATTTCTCATTCCTCTGGAAAGTCACAAAACCATAAACATTTGGACATTTTAAAAATGCTTAGGTATGCAGTGTTCCCCCTATGATAGTACAGGCCTGGTGGACCACCAGGCCAAAAATATTTTCTTAATGCCAAAAATGACGCCAAATACCCATTCATTCGAAAATCAATAGCATGTAAATAATAGTCCGTGTTGTTGCCTGGGAAACTGCAGGTAGCTTAACTCCTTTAAAGGAATAGGGCAGTGCGTAAGTGTAAGCGTAAGCAGCTGCTAATCACCCCCCACTCTCTCTCCCCCAACCTAGGGGAAACACTGGTATGGTTTGTAAAAATTTCAAGTTAATTGATTAAGTTAATTAATCCCACCTCTGCTTTCTTCAGGTACTCTAGAGCAGCAGGTGCTATGCGGCATTCTTGCACATGCTGTAAGGAGACACGCTACAGCAATCGCACTGTTGACTTGCTATGTCTCAATGGAGAAGTGGTTCCTCACACATACATCCATGCAGAGGAGTGTGGCTGTCGCCACACAGACTGCACCACAGCTCCAGTATATCCAGCTCGCAAGAGGCGAAGCTTCACACTGGTGTAATTGAAAATCTGTATGGAAAGTTCTTCCCTTATTGCCCTAACAATCATTGCATCTCTGTAATTGACAC